>NC_031967.2:78311085-78647247 GCF_001858045.2 Oreochromis niloticus | reverse complement strand
CTGCAGTCACTCATCAGAAATCAGACCACCTCCAGCTCACTTCCTGTCAGCTGAACCACAGTCAGGTACAGAAACATGCACGTTATTTCCACAAATCTGCAAAACGACCAACACAACAGATGGCTAAGACAATAATTAATCAAACTCTTTGATAATTAATGTTGAGATTCTCTCATAGAGGCAGGATACACCCTGGGCAGGTTCGCCAGTCTTTAACTATTTTAAAGGTTTTTTTCTAATTTTGTTGCAGACTGACAGAGAAGCCTTTCTTCCACTAAAAACCACAACACTGGTATCCTGTCAGAGAGGAAGAGGAGGAGGATTTGACTTTGAACTGGTCAAAGTGTTGATCTGATATCACCAAGTGTGGGATGAAGAACGTGTCTGTGCTGTGCCTGCTCTGTAAGTACACTGTAAAACGTCTATTGGTTCTTCATAACAAACATCCATTGTGGTGTACAATCAGAGGTTTAGATCAGTTTTTGATTGAGGAGACTGAGACGAAGATTCGGGTCAACAGGAATATTTAACTATAAGTAAACACAGTGCAGGTGGACTGATATAGAAATATTGAATTACACCTTAATATGCAGCAATCATACAGATGGGTGGACAGGAGTTTTAAACAAAGTTGGAATACAGTTTTAAAATGTGATGATTATGTTTTTGGTAAAAGTCAGAATCCTGCTTAAGAAATCATACAAAAGCAATATACTTAAAGAAATGGTACTTATTCAACAAAATCATATAGATGAATATTATTGCATCATATTTTTATTTAAATGTTGATTTAATTGTGTTTCAGTGTTTGAGATGGTTAGAACAACTTATATACTGCTGAGTAACTTTATAGTCATATAGCATCACATAGTAGTTAAATAAATAGCAGGAGTACACTCTTTGAATTCAAAATACAGTGGAGGAGAAATAGAAAACTACAAAACAAAGGTTCAAACATATGGTATGAATCATACTCTGTAAGTACTTGAGTAAATGTACTACTTTATATTCAGTCATGTCAACACTCTGTGTAGGGTATAGGAGTATAAACTGTTTCTTCCTTTCTCCACTTATTAGTGTGTAATTCAACCAAACCAATGACGTCTGTGTTCTCCACAGTCTGGTGGTTTCTCTGCTGTTTTGTTGAATGCCAAACACAAAATTACCTGAGTGTCATTTCTCTTTAGTTCTGATATCACTGCTGAGCAGCTCAACATGTCAAGGTCAGTCAATTTAAACCATAACTGATTTACACCAATGGTCCTTTTTATGCTTTGCTGTAGCATGACATGATAATTATTACAGTAATGATGGCTGAAGTCTGCCGATATTTCACCCTCAAAAAATGAAGGAAGTATATTCACCCTTAAAAAGATTCCAGATGCGAAAAACTGATCAGTATTTGATAGAGTTAATTTAATCACAGGAGGCAGACAGTCTGAGACTTGAGATTTGAGTAGTTTTAACAGACTAGAAGAAGAAAATAATTTGCTTACATAATCCCAAAACATCCTCTTCACAGCTCGTCTGACTGTGAGTCCCAGCAGCTCTCAGTTCTTTAAAGGAGACTTTGTGTCTCTGAGCTGTGAGGAGGACGACAGCTCTGCTGGATGGACTCTGAGGAGAAACACAAGCAAAAGAAACACCACTCAGTGTGGAGATGGGTGGGGAACATCAGTTAACTGTTCCTGTGACATCAGTTACATCGTTGAACGAGACAGTGGAGTTTACTGGTGTGAGTGCAGAGAGGGTCCCATCAGTAACATGGTTAACCTGACAGTCACTGGTAAGCTGAGTGTGTGGAGTTAGTGTTGATGAAGCTGTGTGTAAATGGATGAAATGCTGTAGTTTGTCTCTGTGTTGAGGTGGATCAGTGATCCTGCAGAGTCCTGTCTCCCTGTGATGGAGGGAGATGACGTCACTCTGCTCTGTAAAACAAAGACCACTCCTCCAACCTCCCAGCTGCTTTCTATAAAGATGGCTCCCTCATCAGGAAGCAGCCTACAGGTCACATGACCATCCAGCATGTTTCCAGGTCTGATGAAGGCCTCTACAAGTGTGACATCAGCGCTCATGGAGAGTCTCCATCCAGCTGGATCACTGTCACAGGTGAGGAGCTTCACTCTGATTTCACCTTTATTCCAGCCACATATTCATTGAACAGGTGGGATTCTTTCTGCAGGTAGGCCCTCTGGCTTCTTCTCCCTCCATCTTGTGATGAGACTGGTCTATTACCTGGTGGTTTTCTGTCCATGTTTCATCTGCACTCTCCTTATGGTCTCTTTATATCGACGCAGAGCCAAAGGTAACCCTTTGAGTATTCTTGATTATTTGTTAAGCTTGTTTGCTTTTGACTCATTTAAATATGTCTGATGACTTCATATTACAGGAAATGACTCCACCATCTCCTTGGCAACAATTACCAATGATGAGGAAAGACTTTCTGAGGACTATGATGATATTGTGGAGGTGACCACTGAGTTCTGAGCTAATGCTCCATCAGATGGTGGCTATCATAGAAGTTATCATAATACGAGGCTTTGTTTGTTGAACCTTGTGAATAAAGTTTTGATTGTTCTGTCAGCTCACAGCGTGTTTGCTACATGTTAGTATGAGAAAAAGAGCTTTTCAACACGTTTTATGTACGTGTCAGTGAAACAGTGGAAGATATGCAGGCTTCCTTAACAGCAACATGAGTACATTTCACCAGTTAACGTGTTATACATATCTTTAAACTGTGGTTGTTAACCCACACAGGCTGTTTGGTTTTCCACAGACTCGTGTACAGCCTGCAGCCTTACGTGTGACACCCTTTTGTGCAACTGAAAATCTGACTGTGGCTGTTTTAGCCATCTGTGGTATGTTTGCTCTCAGCTAATTTAATACTCTTTTAAATACTCTAGGAACAACAAGTAAGCCTGAACTGTGAGAGCGAAGTGCTCTAATAGGGTGATATGGTACTACAAGGTCATTAAGATAAGATGGGGCCTGATTATTTAACCCTTGTATGGTGTTCGTATTTTTGTTACTCAGCCAGTGTTCATGGGTCTGGTGGACCCGCTAGAGTTTTGGCTTTCCAATTAACACTATCAAACAATTGTATGTTAAATTACTCAACAGATGTTTACTTTATCCCAATTACGAGCCATGTGAACAGCAAACATGGTTAATTTTTTCCTTTTACCTTTGTTCGATCACATTTATGAATTAATGTGCTTCTCGTTTTTTGTCAATAAAATGTTATAAAAAAAATAAAATCAGTTCTAATCAAGTGTACATATCCTTTTACCATATTTTGCAGGTTTTGATGGTATATACTGCCTAAAGGGGCAACGGCCTCTAAATGGCATGGGTCTCACAGACCCGAACACCATACAAGGGTTAAGACCTTGTGTGTGAGGAGCAGGATTTTGAATTCAATCCTGGATTTAACAGGAAGCCAATGAAGGGAAGCCAAAACAGGAGAAATATGCTCTCTCTTTCTAGTCCCTGTCAGGACTCTTGCTGCAGCATTTTGGATTAACTGAAGGCTTTTCAGGGAGTTTTAGGGCATCCTTATGATAAGAATTACAGTAGTCCAGCCAAGAAGTAATAACTGTATGCACTGAAGCGCACAATAATGGTCAGAAATTACTCCAAGATCCCTCACTGTGTGGTCATCTTCTGGTGAAGAAAGGTGGGGCTCTATGGGTCTATACCGTAAGGTTAATGAGGTCTCACAGTTTGATGCCTACCCCCTGACCTGATTCGACAACTTCCTAGATCACCCCGTCAACTTTCCAGGACCACATTTACATCCCACATGCTGCCTATGCTGCCACCTAACTTGATGATGTCATCATCAATAGTGACATCTAGGCAGAGTATTTGTAGTGGGTGGCTGCAGTTCTGCAGTAAGCAGATGGGGCTCACACCGAACCCGAAAAAGTGTGCTGTTTGACTGAGGGCATTACATTAAGCTGCAGGAGAGGGGTTTATGCAGTGGTTTCAGGGGGCAGTGTCAGACATGGCTGGCCAATGATTGATGATTCCTTGTCATCCAAAGGTCATCTCCCCACACCCGTATATGGCTTAACTTTAATGGTTTACCATTTACAGCATAGGATGGCGCCTAAATGTCCAGGAGTGAACATCCTTTATCAGATAAGGAAACCAGAATCTCACATGAAATGTGCCTGCAGTTAAACACTTACAGCTATTGCATCTCCCACCTAGATGTAGGAGAGGAACAGAAAAATATCTAAACATGTAGTTCAAGGCAAGGTTTACAAATTTAAGTACAACAATGGCAACATTTAACAATTCACTCTAACAGTCAGGATCTAGAAAGGAAGAGGGGCGAGCTTAGTGCAAGCCACAGGACAAGCAAGCTGAGCAAGGAAGCAGTTTGTACAACAGTGTTTACAGTAGCTTGAAAGAAGTTGCATTAATAAAGCCCCAAGCATCAAAACCCAACCACTGTGTTTATCTTGCTGGGTACTCCTGTAACACGTCTTTTGTTAAACTGTTTTTGGACAAACTTGTGCTCTGCAGGTGGCACTTTGTTAAACTGCTAACTGACACAACGTTTGATTTATGGTCATTTTTGTGTCAAATATAAAGAAAAATGTCAGAAATGTGTGGTTAGTATTTGAATTCTAATAACTTAATTATCAGCATTTAGGGCTGCAGCTTCTCTTTGTGATTTTCAAAAATGGTGTAACCTGCAGCTGAGCTCAGGTGGTTTGTTCCTGTCACTTTAACTGGTTTACCATGATTCAAGCGAGAGCAGGGTTTTGTGATCACAGGTAATGATCCAAATGTTGTTGTTGTTGTTGGGGTTTTTTTTTATATTCATTTTAACAGAAAAGGAACCACACATAAATCCAGACAAAGAAGCTGTGCAGCTCCAAAAAATTATGTTTCTTCTTGTGTTAACAGAAATTTTCTGTATCTTCAGTTTTCCACACCCGAGACTCAGTATTAGTGACTCACCTGTTTACACACCTGGTCTCTCGATGCTGGCCTACTTTGCTTCCAAGTTCATACTGGACACTCACCTGCCTGCCCTCCTGTTCTCATCAATCCTCTGGACTTTGGAATGAACAATATTGGACATCTTGGATTCTCACTCCTCTGCTCCATCAGACCCTCTCCTGGATTCCTCTTTCTCAATATCACTCCTCTCCATTTTCCCAAGTAACAAAATGTGCCATGCACAATATCTTTGTAACTTAAGTCTGCATTTTATTCTACAACTTTGTTTTTTTGCATTTATGATTTTAGCCTTAGGTATCTTCAATGATTTTTTTATTCACTCTTACTGACTTCTGATTTTTTCAGTCTGTGGCTATTTAGAAGTATCGTTACTATAGTTGGAATAAAAGCCAAATATAATTTAAGATGTTTTAAACTCAGGTGTGATGGCTACTGTCCCCGCCCCTTCCAGGTTCTGCTCATGACAGAAAAGCAGAGACTGTGATAGGTTGGTAGGTAGTGTTGGCTAATGAAATATAAAACTTGTGACTTCACCTTCAGGTACTTCTGAGAAAATGACTCATACATGAGGTGCTAAACTGCATGCCAGCCAAACAAAGACTGTTTCCTGGGCATGTGCGCTCATGTGTGTGAGATGATAAATGTTTGCATATGTCACCTTAAATGTTTCATCAATAGACACCCCACCCTGACACTTCTCATGTCAGTCAACTCTCTGGGATTATTTGTCAGTGACCCAGTGTTTTGTGCTTATTAATATTATCATTGTTATTATTATTATTGATTATATATTCTAGTTGAGAAGTTTTCGTCCTGTGTTTCCTTTTGTGTCTAGTTATCCCTGTTGGTGTGCTTTCTCTGTGCTCTGTTTCATGTCCCTGAATCGGTAACATTATTTAAACAGAGTTTTGAGAGCCTGATTTAACTCAACACTCATTAAGCTGAGTCACTTCTGCTCACAGGTTTATAAGTCTCCCACAGCATGATGTCAGTGAAAACAACAATAATCATGAGGTGAACGAAGGATGTGAAGGAGAATCCATAACAAAACAGGAAAAAAAGAATATTGTACCACACTGACTGTTTAACATTGCGATGATGGATGCTGTTGCCATGGGTCAGCCGTAATGAAACTATAAACTCCAGAAAGACTATAGCAAGCAACTTATTTAGATAGGACTTTCAGATAACTCCCAGCTGAAAACAAAGTGCTGTACACTTAAGATGCCAAAAATGATACATTTTTTAACTTTTTTGTAAAAAAAATAAAAAGATGTGTTCTTACTACATTGTTCCATGAAAGATGTACAAAAAATATTCAACAATATTTATTTTTTCTTTTTATTTATTTCACAAAACATTCATGATAAAACAACAACAACCTCATTACTTATTCATGTGATGGATTTTTTTTTTATTTGGCATGCATGTAACTTATACAAAAGTGTAACAGTAGTTTTTCTCCTTTAGATGCAGTTCTGATTCATTTACATATGCAAGAACTGTATTTGCAGTCATTGCCATCCATAACTCTTTACACGCTAATGACTAATACAGCAATAAAGTTCAGTATAATAATACATTTTCAAAGGTTCTGCTGCTACATCATTCAGTAAATATACAAAGATGAAAAGAATTTTGCTCGTCATGCTTGGACATTGCTTGTGGTGTTCCCCAGGGTCCTGTACTGGGTCCAAAACTATTGTAAGGTATTTGATACATTAAAACTAGTTTTATTTGAAGATGACACAAATGCGTTTTTGTTCTGGGGGGAATCTAATGGAACTGCCGGACATGTTTGCTGTAGAAATGTGCAAAATGAAAAGTGAAAATAATTTGATATCAAAGATCTTTGGGTATTGATTAAGAGAGAGTTTGATGTCAAATTAGAGATCTATCAATTGCAAATATCACAGATCTGAAATATCAAAGATCCTTGTACATTGATTCAGAGTTTGGTCTACCATTGAGTGAGCTATTAATACCAATGATATAGAGTAGAAATAGATAGGTTGAGGTAAGTGAAAGAAAACAGCAAATGGTATCCATATCAGAATCCTACGTCGTCTTGTTCCCAAGTTATCACAGTCAAAGAATTTTTGGAAAACTTGACCACTGACCTTGTAGTCAATGTCTTTGAGATTTGAATCCTTGTGAGAGTTTTCTTAGATGCACCAATGGTATCAATTTAAAATCCTAGGTGACTTCCTTCTAGAGTTATCACATTCACAAGATTTTCATAAAACTTGACCTGTGAACTAGATGTTGAGATTGAGGTCGCTGAGATTCAAACTCATCTGGAATTTTTAGTAGATGCACATATACCTGCACACGTCCATACATATAAAATGTGCATTATGCATGAAGTGGTGACCGTAGATGTCTACAGTGTCCAGTGACTCATGACATCATGATTGAGGAGTTATAGAGTCTAACTGCTGTTGGGATGAATGGTATGTGAAAGCGCTCCTTCCTGCAGCTAGGGTGTTTCAGTCTCTGACTAATGGAGCTGCTCAGCTCACTCACAGAGTCATGCAGAGGGTGATGTGGGTTGTTCATGATGGATGTGGAGGTCAGCTTTACTAACATCGTCCTCTCACCCACAGACTCCAGAGCACATTTTTAACCCCAAGTTAATTATGAAAAAATAAGAAAGTGGTGAGTGGCGCTATATAAGAACCAGTTAATTTACCATTACCATTTACTAATCCACCCCTGTGACTGTCCATAAATTAAATCTGCCAGTTGGCATAAACAAGTTTTCAGTTTGTTTATAATTCTAGTGCCATCTGTCCTTTTAACACAAAGCGAATAAAACTGTAAACTCCTTCTGTTAAATTGATTAGATTTTGATGTCTCAGCTGTGTCAACTGCTGTGATGTTTTTTCTACTGTAAGTCATTTTCTCACCTAACCTCCCGCAGAGACTCAAATCTTATTAAAGTACATGGAAGTATTTCTGTGTGAGCAACAGAACATCTGTGGGAGAGATGCACATCAGAAGTCATGTAAAGGTCCATTTAACAAATCCACTCTGTGTTTGTTCACAACAAGGTGCATTTCTGCCACCTTAAATGTAGAGACTCCACACAACTGTCATCCGGCCTCATTATCTGGCAAACTTGAGCATGCAGCTTTGTTGGATAACCATTACATTACAATTTGATGTTAACATGAAAAGATATTTTCTGATAAACTGTTATAAACTTGAGTTTCTCAATGCAGCATTTTACCAAATGTGCATAGTGTGGTCTCCTTATAATGAAAGAAATTCAGCATAATGAAAATGTGCTGTAGTTTTTTTTTTTTTGTGATTATTTACAAAAACTGAGCATAAATCGTGGAGATAACATCCCCAGGAAACAATAAACAAACACATAAATGAAGAAAATGAGAGGGAGAAGAGGAGCAGGCCTTGGCATCAACACTACAATCAGCAGCTGAGTCCCACATATTAATGTAGCCGTCTCTCCCATCAGTCTTACATCTCACACTGTTAAGCTTGTTCTCATAGTAAGATTTCCCTTACAGTCCCTGCTGGCTTCCTTAGACCATTGCCTGTTCCAAGCTGCCCTTGGTGACATAGAACGCTGTTTTTTGTCCCTTCTTGAAACACAATAATACCCACTGTTCCTCACTCATGCGAATGATGTTACAAAGCATTCAGATTTGTTGCTCTACCCAAACTGTCCACAACTTTCAGAAATGCCAGGTGGTCACTCCCTGTCATGCTCAGACTCCAAGCTAAGGGGTCGCTTCCTCTTCTGACACCAATGTCTAGACCCCAACCTGGCAGCACGCTACTGTGACTCACCTTCTGTATAATTTCCACTGAAGAGGATGTGAGATGTGGGCAGTGTGTGAAACAAAAGCAGTGTATGAAATGAGGTATTATTCTGCTTGGAGGAGGAGACTCTGTTATCTGAGCATTTTAAGGTTCACTTTCACTGGCATGACAAGAAGTCTGTTTTATATAAGGAAAGACGAGGAGCATGTGGACGACGTGTGTCGACATATTGTCACAACCTTTCCAAATGACAGAACTGGAGGAAAGATTTTAAATAGGTCATAATTAAAGACCTAGTGCCTGAGGATAAAATAAGTATTTTCTGGGTTTTTACAGCAGTTTTGGAGTGCAGCAGAATAGACCAACTGGAACACAGCCAGATCAGCCAAATAAACTTACACAAATCAGGTGAGCATGGATGCTTTGTTAATAGTAACATCACCAATATTTATGTTTCTAAGTATTATGTTTGGATATTTAATTGAAAATGAAAAGATGATTACTTCAGTGAAGTTTATAAAAGTGTTATTTGATTTTAACAACTACGAAATATTCACAATTAAAATGCTTTTCATGCTAAAGAGAAATGTAATGATTTTAACGTTTGAAGTAATTAATTATGTTGTAAAATCAAGTTGCATTACTGATTGCAAAAATTACAAACAAAACCATTTCAAAATAATTTGACCCAGCCCTGATAATAATAATAATGGAATAAAATAATTTTAACTGTAGCTAAGTGACTCCAGACTGTAGCTTTAAGTTTTAGACAATAATTTAGAACCAGAAGTGGCTACAGCTAGATTGTAATTCACATAGCACACTTAGTACATGATTCTGGTCACAGTAAAGCTCAACTGGAACAAGAGAACTGTGAAAAAAACTTCAAAGATCAAAAAAAGAGCATGAAAAGCACAGACAGTGGCTGCAGTGGATACTGTGCTTTTAACACAAGGTTTAATTTCAGATCTTTATGTTATAACTTTGCTGTTTTCCGCCGCTGACAGACGTAGAAAACTGATGACTTACATGGGACAAAAGTAAACATGAGTAAACCCTCACTAGGTTTTGGATAAAGTTTACACTCACAAACTTGTCAAACCTGCATTTGAAACATTGGCCACCATAGCAGTATAGTATTGCAACATGGCATTTGGGTTTTCTAACTAAAATAGGAAAATAGGAACATAAATAGTGGCATCATTGCCAGACGTGGCCCACATCTGGTTGACATACACCCTGCCATGACACCAGTCAATCAGAAGTGCCAGCTTGATGCCAGATCCCGGCCAGGCCTGTGTTCTATGAGCCTGGGCCACATACACCAAACCATAATCGGGCCAGATGTGGCATGCCATCACATAAACGGTGCCATCTACACCAGGCCTGGCCCATATCTGGATGACATACCACTTACCATGCCAGAAGTCAGCCAGCAGTGCCGGGTTAACACCAGATCCAGGCCAGAACTGTCTGCTATGTGGGATACTGCCCCAATCTGGCAACAGAGCTCTCTGCAGGCATATGAACAATGCCTGGAGTCGGGCAGACAGAGGACGCGATACCTTCCCGATACCATAAAACCAGCTTTAAATACTTGTTGACTCCTCTCTCCGTGTGTCTCTTCCCCACTTCCTCCACTTGTATCTCGGGTAAGAGGAACTAAGAAGAGGAAGTGAGGATGTGAAATTTGGAAAAAGAAAAATGTGGAAAGACATACTGTCATGGTCCTGGGCCACTTGACCCAGTGTTTTGGGTTTTTGTGCATTTTTGGTCTTTCTATATTGTTTTTAGGTTCACTTGTACTCTGTGGTTATTCTGTGGTTCCTAGATTGTTTTTTTCAGTATTGTTTATTAGATTTCCCCTCGTGTCTTTGCCCTCTGTGTCTCCCTATGTATCATATTGTGTTTGCTCTTCCCCTGTCTCATTATTATTATCCATCTCAGCTGTGCTCCAGCTTCCCTCGTTATCTTTTTGTGTATTTATGTCAGCGTCTTCCTCAGGTCTGTGTCATGTCCTCCCTCTTAGCCGTTTGTCTCTCTCTGTGTTTCCCCCTGATAATAGTAGCTCCCAGTTTAGTCTGTGTATCGCCTTTTTGCCGTTCAATAAAACTGTATTTTGAGTTTGAGTTTTTGTTGCCGTGAGGACTAAACTTGGGTCCTCGCCTGCCTGCACACAGCCAGTTTGCGACACATACTTTATGAATAGAAAGGAAGTAATTCAATATGCAATTCATAGCCATTACTGATTATGTATTTTTCCTATTAAAGCCTTTCTGACCTTTTTTGAATTTTCAGCATCAGATGCTTTATGAACAATGTGGAAAAGGTACAGTTTTTTTGTTGTCGCTTTAATAAGAAACACTTATTAATGCCTTAAAGTTATTAATTACATTTTGTTTTTGAATGGAAAATACTGTTGTTCTCTTTGATAACATATAAAAAAAAAATTCTACTCCTTATAATTATAGAGCCAATAAACTTTTAATAATTATATTCATAATCTTCCTTTTCCATATTCTCTGGCTCTTCACCTTTCTCCTTCTGTACATAAAAAAATCAAAAGTTAAACGCCACACATTCACATGCAGAGGGTGTCTTGATTGTTTCTGATGTAATTTATCTGGCTTTGTCTTGCTGATCTCCTCAGAACAGCTGCTGTTAAAGCTTCATCTGGTGACGTTTTCCCTTACTTATTATTATTTAAATCCCTTAGGTGAATGCACTGTTTATAAAAGAATGCAGTGAGTTTGTAACTCTCACTTTATGTGACCCTCATGCAACTTCTTGGAGAACATTAACATTGCACTAGCACTGACAAATAGCTTCAGGCTCTGGTTGACCTGTTATAATAATCCTTCTCTTTCTTTTTGATGTATGCCAACTTCTGCTTTGTCAGCATTTAAATAAGGATCAAATTTACTTTGACTTGCCTTTTTTTAACAACTGACTCACAATCTAAACACATTTTTCACCTTCACTGTTTGTCTGATTTGAAGTCCTTTGCTCAAAGTCATAATCAGTATATTCTTTATAGTTATAGTGTGAACCGTTATCACTGATGGCAATATTTGGTGATGGTTTTTGAAGTCTGTTATCGTTCCACTCTTTCCGAGCCAGGAATTAAAATTTTTTGAACCTGTCAACCCAGAGTCTGTGCATTGTTCGGCTAATTCGGGCCAGCCAGACCTTTTTTGCTGCCGCTGTAGCTTCCTCCATGGTCAACCTCCAGATTTTATTCCCCACCGCTTCCCACATGGTTGTCTGCCGGATTTGATTCTCCACCGCTGCTGCGTTTCCTATGTGGTCAGCCCCCTGAACTGTTTTGTCGCCACTGCTTTCATGTGGGAGACCCCGGGAACTGTGTTTTTTCTCTGTTATCGGCTCTGTTTTGCTTTCTGTTTTCATTTGATCTCACATATTGACTCTTCACTTCTGTCTCCTCTCACAGGGAGAAGATGATCTGCAGGATCCTGCTGCTCATCATCCTCACCTCATGTGTCTCTGGTTAGTTTACGGCTTCACTCTATGGACTCCAATTAAAGCTCAATAAGATATTTGTTACAGTTCTCAGTGTGTCTGCTCCTCTCTCTCTCTCTCTCTGTCTCCTCAACAGGATCATTTATAGTAAATGTAACACAGACCTCCTATCAGGCAGAGGAGAACCACAACATCACCCTGGAGTGGACGTTCACAACCAAACCTGACCCCAAATACATTTTTATCAACTGTGACCAGAAAAGTAGTGGCAAAGTCCATGAAATTTTCAGTAACAAAATCCAGTATCATATACGTGATGTTGTTGAGGTGTCAGTGTCTCAAGATGAAAGGTTTTTAGGACGCGTCCAGAGTGACAAAGATGCCCTCAGAGAAGGACGAATTAAACTTCAACTGTCCAGACTCAGGACTGAGGACTCGGGCATGTACACGTGTCATGTGAAAACAGATTATGGATCTGGCTCTGCCAGCAGTGAACTCGAGGTCACTAGTAAGTTGAGTTGACTTTTCTTTCTAAAATCTGATTATCTTTTAAACTGTGTGGGTTATTTAACTTGACTTAATAGAGTTTTGCTGCTCAAATCACCTTTGCTGCTTTTAGCCTGTTCCAGGTCTTAGTGTGTCTGCTCTTCTCTTTCCCTCTCTGTGTCCTCAACAGAATCATTTGTAGTGAATGTGACACAGACCTTCTATCGGGCAGAGGAGAACCAGAACATCACACTGGAGTGGACGTTCACCACCACACCTTACAGCTCCTGGAGCTACCTTTTTATTCAATGTTTTCAAATGACTGATAGCGAAATCTCAGACTTGTATCATTTCTATGATGGTGTTGAGTTATCAGTGTCGAAAAAGTTTTCAGGACGAGTCCAGAGTGACAGAGATGCCATCAGAGAAGGACGAATCAGACTTCAACTGTCCACACTCAGGACTAATGACTCTGGTCTGTACAACTGTACAGTGAGGGTAGATAAGGGCTCTGGTTTTGCGGGTTGCAGACTCAGTGTTATTCGTAAGTTGATTTAACAGAATTTCTTTTCTAATAGTTGGTTATCTGTAACACTGGCTGCCGTGTGTATTTGTGTAGACTTTTTGAAGTTGAGGATTTTGTAATTTGTGTAATCTACATGCCAGCAACCATTATGATGATTAACAATGATTTTTTTGTTTTTCCTTGATAGCCATTGTTGAAAATCCTCAAACTCCACAACCATCTTTAACTCCACCTCAAGAGAGTAAAGACAGGTCTGGTCGTGTTGGACTGGGAATGGGAATATCATCGTCTGTTTTGGTTGTTTGTGCTGCTCTTTGTTTTATTTTGAGAAACAACAAAAAGAGAAAAAACCTGATGTTAAATGTCTCAGAGACACAACTGATCTGCACTAACATGAAACCTTCTAGAGGACAAACTTTCTATCAAGAGTTAGTCGAACTTCAAATAAATACCTGAGTCACAAAATCAATCAAGACTTATTCAAGTCCTAAACTAAGTTATGAAATAAAACCCAATAAACAGATGTCATTATTTAGTTTTTCACTACAGTGTTAATGCACTGTAAGTCAGTGAAAAGTTTTATATAAATGCAAGTCCAGTGCGAGGAACACACACACACACACACACACACACATATATATATTGATTGACTGATTGATTGATTGATCATACTTTATTCATGCCGAGGGAAATTGGGTTAAGGCTGCCAGCCGTGCCAGCGCCGTATATATATATACATATACATGTATACATATATATATATATATATATATATATATATATATATATACGTATATATGTATATATATATATACACACACACACACACACACACACCAGAGGCCTGGGAGCTTGAGGGTCCTGCGCAGTATCTTAGCTGTTCCTAGGACTGCACTCTGGACAGAGATCTCCGATGTTGTTACTGGGATCTCCTGGAGCCACTCGCCTAGCTTGGGACCACCATTACCTTCACCCTCCACATTTTCTAGAGTTCTTCTCTGAGCCCTTGGTATTTCTTGAGCTTCTTTTGTTCCTTCTTTCTGATGTTGGTGTCATTCGGAACCACTACATCTATCACTATGGCCGTCTTTTACTGTTTGTCTACCACCACTATGTCCTGTTGGTTAGCGACCACCATTTGTCCGTCTGTATCTGGAAGTCCCACAGGAACTCAGCTTTCATTCTCCACCACCCTTGGAGGCATCTCCCAAGAAGGCATAGGTGGGCAATGTATATAGATCTAACGAAATTAACATGTTTGAACAATTAAAACATTTCAACAAAATAGAATATTGTGAATAACGTTAATGGGGGTGGGGGTCTTGTTTTGGCAATGATGCATTTCTTGTCCTTACATTTGTGTTTTTACAATATTAGATTTTTTAATGGTTTATTGTTAAACAACAACACAAAAAAATAGATAATTTTATACAAATAGAATAAAGATGGAAAAATGTCCAATGTGATGCAGACAGCTCTGTGGGTGCTGATTTGATGTATCAACTCAAGTGAAACTATAATATCTTTCAAGAAGTGAAATGTCACCATTTCTGTAGAACTGATCTCCTCATTGTTTAACTTATAACAGCCTACTGTGATTCAAAAAATATATAATAAATATATAATAAAAATGTATCATACATAACATGATATAGCAAAAAAAAATGAGGATTTTGTTATAAGGATTATTAAACATCTCAGTTCCAAAAAATCTGAATATTCTGTCTATTTTTTAATGCTTTGGGTCTTAGAATGTTAAAATAGAATTCTTAATGTGATGTTACATTTTCAGGATTTCTGCTGCCAGCTGTAATAAATATACAAACTTCAAATAAAAATCATGATGACATGGTTTTAATGATGATTTTTTGGTTTTAATCCCATAATTGAGAACTCAAATTCGCAACAAACACTTTTCACTTTAATCTTTTTACCAATCAAAGATTAACCATTATCAAAACAATTATTTCCTGTAGCATGTTTTCCAATTCATTCAAGATCAAAAGAATAGCAGCAGTGTGTTTAGCACTGTATACTGTATACTATATAGTGTTTGAAAAGGTAGTAATTGGGATCAATAAGTAACCTTTAATTGTGTTATGGCCAACTGTTACAAGTCCAAACATAGGGTTATTTCAGCTTGGCGCTGCTAAGTGTGCACATGGGACCCTTTCTCGGCATTCATCTTTATTGCCCAGTGTACTGTCCAGCCCTTTCTTTGCCTATACAGTAAACAAACCTGGACCACAGGGGATGCAACAGGGATTCGGTTTTCTCACCTCAGCTGCCAGAAGGTGAGAAAAACCATTTGTTAGCATAGATAGTAGTGTACTTCTGGCCAACCCACCTGACAAAACTGTCAAATTTCTTAACTGTTAACTGCTCTTGGACTCACTTTGGCCATAAAACTGACAACGGGACACAATTCAAAATGATGGATGTAAGACTAGTGCTCAGGTTATGGGGTAGTTCCAGAAAGTTATGTACAGTCATGTGAGAAAATTAGGACACCCTATGAAAGCCTTTGTACTTTAAAATATATTTGGACATATGGATATTTAATATCAATTTTAATGAATTGCAATTAAGTCACTTTCATTTCCAGTAATACATAAAAAAAAAACATGATTGGAAATTGATATGTGAACAGTTCATAATAAAGAGCTGATTATTTAATGGGGTGTCCTATAAAAATAGGACAAAATAAACAAAATAGGATTCACATGACTGTATATAAAGGAGGGTCTAAAATGCCCCAAGCTTTTTTTTTCTGGTCTGTCATTTTGTGTGTCTTTGCTGTTTATGCTTTAAGGCTCTTCACCCCGGGGTTTGCTTTGCTTTGCTTTGCTCGCTTTCATTTTGCTGTAAAATGCACTGTTTGATGAACTCTGTTCTAACAATTGTATTCTTTTCCAGAGGATCTTTTTGATTTAATTTTAATTAGATCTGAAAAGCTGGACCCCCACCGCACTGGTGTGATAATTGTTGAGTCTGTGCTTCCACAGGCCCCGCTAGTTTAGAGACTTATTCCTCATGAAGAAAACAAAACAGAACATCTTCAACCGGTCTTTTACTCGCTAACGAGGAAAGGCTTGGTCAGAACCAGGCTATGGAGCTTAATGCTCCTCACCTGTCTCCAGCCCAACTCCTTCAAAGAGCAGCTGTCCTCGTAGCCTTTTTATTCCCATGACAGTTACAGTTTACACAATACAACACAAGCACCTCCCACCGTAAAACCCCCTTGGTTACAAAAGACAAGGCACTATGTGTGTGTATGTGTAAGCACCTGTATGCATGTGCAAGAACGTGTGTGTGTGTGTCATGGGGGTGTGTTTGTGTGACCTCCTGCTCACCAAAAGGATCATAAAAGCAGGAAGCTTAAAACACAAGAAACAGATCTTTCAGATAGGATGTATCTACAATAAAACCACGTCAGCCTCCCCCAGCACCAAATTGACAACATTCAACAATTTGACTCTAACAATAATGTTATCATGTTGGCTTCAAAATTTGCAACCCAAGAGCTGGGGGTGGTGTGGAGGGTGCAGGGTGTCATCTGACTGTCGTTATTTTCTAGGGTTAAAATGTTAAGTGCCTTGAGATGACTTTTGTTGTGATTTCCTGCTATATTACTAAAATTTGATTGAACTGAATTTCACATATTTTAACAGCATTGACTTTTAAAAAATATTTACTATTGTTTAAAGATAAAAATTTTTTAAAAGCTTACAGCAGTTTGACCATTCAGACATTTTGCAGTGCAAACACCAATCAGTTGATCAGTTACTGTCTTGTTAAAAAACATCATTTTCAATTTTCAATTTTTTCCACCCACCTATATCAGAATAGGTTGGAAGAAAAAAAACAACTACAACAACTAAATAGCACACAGAGCAACAGGCGGGGACTAATTTTCTCATGTCCTCAGACTGTAAATGAAAAGGGCTCACATCACCGAGAGGAACGATGAAGGGAACATCTCTGCAATGTTTG
Organism: Oreochromis niloticus; assembly: GCF_001858045.2. Lineage (NCBI taxonomy): Eukaryota > Metazoa > Chordata > Actinopteri > Cichliformes > Cichlidae > Oreochromis > Oreochromis niloticus. The sequence goes on along the minus strand of NC_031967.2, from coordinate 78,629,999 downwards.
TTCGGTAAGTAAAAAGCCTTCTTAAGCTACATAAAGCTTTTTTTACACAAGTTTTGGTGGCTGATTGATGACCGATGTAAGAAAATGACATAAAAGACAAGTGAACCAGAATTTAAAGCAACTTTAAAACACAAAGAAGACACATTTCGGCTGTGAAGAGGAAGTCTGAGTGTCTTACCACAAAAAACAGGTTGTGAAAAATTTAATTTAGCAATTTAGTGATTTTAAAAACCAAACAGTACAGTGAAAATACAGTTACTTTTACTTTCTGTCTTTTAGACAGTACAAACCAAAAGATAACAATGTTTAAGTTCTGCTTGACTGATTGCTCAGAAGCAGACAAATTAATCGTCTACATACAACATAAACAGCAATCATTAATAATAAATATAAATCAAAACAATAATCTGTAACACAAAGGTAAATGTAAGTGTCAGAGGCTGGGTCTGACGGAGCGTTTTGAGTTTCATTCTGTTTTTTTGAGCTTCTCGTGTTAGGTTGGTGATTATAAGTTTGTGTGTTATTCTTATGTAGGTTTAGTGGAGGTTAAGGTTAGCCATTATTTATCATCTGTTTCCTTGCTTTCTGTGTTTGGTTTCTTGTCTTGTCTGTCATGTGTTTCAGGTCTGTGAAGCTTGTGTTGTCTAAGTCTCCATGTTTCCTGTTTTATTTTGAAAGTGGTCCTGTGTTCTGTTTTCATTAGCTGTGTCCCAATCCAGCGACCACACATAGTACCCGCACTTCGCAGACTACGTAGGGCGGGTACTACGAAGTGTGAGAAGTGCGAAAGTGCGAGGCTTGTGAAATGGGAGGTCTGGCCTTCGTCGCGCTGCACAGATTGCCTAGGAACCATGATACTAACAGCGAGAAACCCTTTTTTACAGCATTGTTTGACAGAAATGAAGGAGAAAAATGTTTTTTTGTTCGTTTATTTTCTTATGAGATGACTTTGATTTGTTGAGTATCTGAGGCTGAGACCACGAGACTGTAAAACATGATTGTTGGGCTTTATGTCTGTACTGAACAGTCATTTTAAGATTAGTAAGAGAATGACAATTAACTTAAGTTGTTAATGAGACTAAAGTCATCTCATGTTGGTAATGTAAATAATGTAATATGGCCAATATTATATTTATTATTACATTATTATTATATATTACAGCAGTGAGCTTGAACTCTGTGTCATTCTCTGGGCTTCAGTAAAGACTCAAGTTGCAGTTATTTATATTTCCTATCACCTTAAATCTTCACTCAAAGACAAGTTTCTTTGACAGTGTATATATAGGTGTATTATATATAAGAGACAAATATTGTTCGTTTAATATGTTGACATTACTAAATTTGGCTCAATGCTTACATATATGTGTAAAAAGGAAAATGTACGAGCTGTACATAGTGTGTAACTTGAAGGCCCTGAGTACTTTCTCCCACACTGAAAACACTGGGATGATAACATTATTTGAACATTACCTAATAAGACTGATTCAGGACAGACAATTAGTTATTTCAAACTTTCCTAGCAGTCCTTCACAAACAGGGAACAGTCTGTCTATTCTCTCCATCTGTCAGCTGCTGCTGGCTCTTCCTCCTCCTCTTCCTCACACACTGCTGAGTTTGTCCTGGTGGATCATCAGGGGTGCAAAGCCTCACAGATGATGTGCAGCAGTGGGTCCCTCAGTCTGTCCTCACTCTGGACACTTGCAGTCGTCACACATGGAAATCAAATGTGTGATAAGCTGCAGGATTCAAACACACAAGTGTAACTTATAAAGATAAGATAAGATAAGATAACCTTTATTAGTCCCACACGTGGGAAATTTGTTTTGTCATGTTCATACTTTTATTCCACAATCAGAGAGAAAGAAACAGAGAGAGAGTGCAGGACAGACAGACAGGTGACAGTCTCAGGTGTATACACTGCTACAAAACAGCACAAGAGAAGGAGGATTTAGTGTTTGTGTTATTACGAGTGCTAAACAAGAAGAGTTCCCAGATGGTCCAGTGGACACATGTGTGACTCCTGTGATTAAAGCATCTTTCTTTCAGCTTAACGAGTGAACCGTCAGCTCGTTCAAACACACGTTAAAGTCCGTTTGGCTCGACACCACCGAACACAGGCAGCAATATAACATAGCTAACATTAACAGTGCAGTGAATCCTGCTTGTGCCGTCATATTCAGGACTGCAAACCGAGCAGCATCACTGACTTTCAGCTTGTTGTGTTTGTGGATATATGACTGACTTTAATTATCCATAAAATCATCACATTCTCTGTAAGATTAAGGTCGACTATTGAACGGCGTATATTTTTAATATAAAGGTTAGCCATCCACCGTTTTTTTCGGAAAAAATATCCACACCCACTGCCGCACTATGAATTGTGGGATATGTGGAGCCACAAAATCTGCACTGTACCCAGCCTTCAAATTTGGGGAAATGAAGGGCGCATTTGTCAACTGTATTTGGAGTACACTTTGAATTAGGACACCCTTCGTCGCGTCGCTGTGACGTAATTGGTCTACAAATGCGCACTATGAAGCGTGCGGTCGCTGGATTAGGACACGGCTATTGTTTTTGTTTAACTTTCCCCTGTGGTGTTGTCCTGCCAATTTGTATCAGCTGTGTCCCCATGTGTTTCCCTTCCCCTCGTCACCTCCTGTGTATTTATTTTGTGTGTCTCCATTTGTTCCTCATCATGTGTATCTTCCCTTAAGTTATCATAGTTACTCATAGTCAACATAGTGTTTGTTGATTCATAGTTTTCAAGCAATAGTTTCACAGTCTAGTAGTTTCTCTAGTTTTTTTTTTGCCTTGATATATGTTCCATGTGTATCAGTCAAAATAAAAGCTCGCCTTTTGTTGGAATTAATTCTGTCTACTCGCCTGTGTTCGCACCTGGGTCTTCCACACGCACTCCACAGCAAGACTACAATAACTGATCTCTGACACATTGTTATAAAAATTTATGTTAAAGACTTTGCCTAATCTTGAAAATGAAACATGTTTTATGTAGAGTTTATTTCAGTCAGTGTTCTGTGTTTAGGTCTGTGGACGTGATTCATGTCTGGTTGCAGTCATCGTATTTGGCAAATCACAATTTTTACATTTTGACATGAATCATAAACCAGACTTTAGAGGAACATTTTAATCAACACTAACACCAAAGAATCTCCTCTCTTTATTGGGCACAGCAGTATGGAAGAAAATATGACTTATCACTTGACTGACTCATTGATGAAGTATTGATTTGTGAAAACTCAAACCAACCTTTTCTCTTTAGTTCTGATCTCACTGCTGAGCTGCACAACAAACCAAGGACAGTAACCTTCTTCTGTCTGTTTAAATGCTTTAAATGTTTAGTGATGTTTCCCATCAGGACCAAAGCATTCATGCTACCATAGGGTGAGACGCAGGTCACAAGGCTAAAACATAGATGAGAATGGTTGTCTATCTCTATGAGAAATATAGAATCACTACTTAACTGCATGTCTTTTGGTTGTGGGACCCACAGAAAACTGAGACAAACACGGGGAGAATGTGCAACTCCACAAAGAAAGGTTGCAGCCAGATGGTGGATTTGAATTAAGGACTTTCTTGGTTTGAAGCAACAGTGCAAACTACTGTGTTGCCATGGATAGATAGATACATAAATAAATAAATAATAGCAGCATTTGTAGTTGAGACAATTCCAGCAGACTTTCTAAAACAGGATGTTGTTGATGAAATTTGTCCCATTTTTGTGTCTCTTTGTCACATCTTTAGTTTGAGACATCATTCCTCACAAATTGAAGTACCTGCTCGTCATCTGTTGAAATTTTGTCAACTTTACATTAGCTGTCAGAAAACCAATCACAGAATTAGTTTTAGGTTTAGTAATTTTGAAAAAAAATGTAATGTATGGGTTTGTAATTATGTAGGTTTCGATAACAATAAAAACAGTAATCGGTTTTGCATTTTAACCCTCACAGCTCGTCTGACTGTGAGTCCCAGCAGCTCTCAGTTCTTTGAATATGACTTTGTGTCTCTGAGCTGTGAGGAGGACGACAGCTCTGCTGGATGGACTCTGAGGAGAAACACAAGCAAACGACAGAGGACTCAGTGTGGAGATGGGTGGGGAGAAGGTGCTGGTTCTTCCTGTAACATCAATGTTTTCCAATCAGACAGTGGAGTTTACTGGTGTGAGTCCAGAGAGTGTCCCATCAGTAACATGGTTAACCTGACAGTCACTGGTAAGCAGGGTTTTAATAGTTTTGCAATTTTCATTAGTTTTTATTTTTATTTAGTTTTGACTTCAGATTTTCAATTTTATATCAGTTTTAATTAGTTTTTATCAATTGTTTGCTAGTTTAGTTTAGTTTTTATTTTTTTGAAAATCCTTAGTTTCAGTTTAGTTTTGATTAGCTTCAGTTATAGTTTTAGTTGTGTTTGCAATAATTAAGTGTAACAAAATCCCAGTTTCATCATATCAGTCATTCTCTTCTGCTTATCCTTGGGTATGTTGTTATTCCAGCTACCATACCCTGCACCCTGGACAGGTCGCCTGTCTGTCGCAGGGCTAACACGCACACATCAACGAAAACTAAACACATTTTTGCTATAAATTCAGTTAATTTTAGTTAGTTTTGTGAACACTCATTACAGTTTTAGTTAGTTTTCCTTTTTTTGTTTTTATTTTTATTTCCGTTAACGAAAATGTTTTTTCACTTCTAGTTTTCGTTATTTCGTTAGTGTTCGTTAACGATAATAACCTTGCTGGTAAGCTGAGTGTGTGGAGTTAGTAAGATAAGATAAGATAACCTTTATTAGTCCCACACGTGGGAAATTTGTTTTGTTACAGCAGAAAGTGGACAGTGCAAAGATACAACAAAAATTAGAGAACACTGGAATAGAATAAGAATAAGATACTGTACACAACTGTACAGAATAGAATAGAATAAAATAAAAAACTATATACAATAGGATAAAAATTGAATAGAAATGCTGTATACAACTGAGTAAAAATACAGCTTTGTCAGAAAAAGAATATTGCACTTAGTCTTATTGGACGTGTGGGTTTGTGTGTTTGATCAGCTGCAAAGTCTTTGTTGTGCAGTCTGACAGCAGTGGGGAGGAAAGACTTGCGAAATCTCTCCGTCCCACATCGTGGATGCCACAGCCTGCCACTGAAGGAGCTGCTCAGTGCTGTCACAGTCTCCTGCATGGGGTGGGAGATGTTGTCCAACAGTGATGACAGCTTAGCCACCATTCTCCTGTCACTCACCACCTCCACTGGGTCCAGAGGACATCCTAGAACAGAGCTGGCCCTTCGGATCAGCCTGTTCAGTCTCTTCCTGTCCCCGGCAGAGATGTTGCCGCCCCAGCAGACCACACCATAAAAGATGGCTGAGGCCACCACAGAGTCATAGAAGGTCTTCAGGAGTGGGCCCTTCACTCCAAAAGACCTGAGTCTCCGCAGCAGGTACAGTCTGCTCTGCCCTTTCCTGTAGAGGGCGTCTGAATTATGAGTCCAGTCCAGTTTGTTGTTCAGATGAACACCAAGGTACCTGTAGCTGTCCACAGCCTCGATGTCCATACCTTGGATGTTCACTGGTTGCAGTGGAGGATGTTTAGCGCCTGCGGAAGTCTACCACCAGCTCCTTGGTTTTACTAGTGTTGATCTGGAGGTAGTTCAGCTGGCACCAGTCCACAAAACCATGGGTCAGTTCTCTGTACTCCTTGTCGTCCCCATCAGTGATGAGACCGACTATTGCAGAGTCATCAGAGAACTTCTGCAGGAAGCACTGGGTGGAGTTGTGGGAGGAGTACAGTGTAGATGGTGAAGAGGAACGGAGCCAGAACCGTTCCCTGTGGGGCCCCCGTACTGCAGACAACCCTGTCCGACACACAGCCCTGAGTCCTCACATACTGTGGTCGGTCAGTGAGGTACTCCAGTATCCATGTAGTGAGGTGATGGTCCACTCCTGAGTTCTCCAGCTTGTCCTTCAGGACTGTGGGCAGAATGGTGTTAAAGGCACTGGAAAAATCAAAGAACATGATTCTCACAGTGCTCCCAGCGGTCTCCAGGTGAGCGAGGGAACGATGTAGGAGGTGAATGACGGCATCATCCGCTCCAATGCCAGGTTGGTAGGCAAACTGAAGTGGGTCCAGTGATGAGCTCGGCGCTGAAGCTGAGCCAGGACCAGCCGCTCCAGGGTCTGCATCAGGTGGGATGTCAGAGCCATTGGCCTGTAGCAGTTGAGGTCCTTGGGGCGTGAGGTCTTTGGCACTGGTACAACACAGGAGGTTTTCCAGAGATGTGGGACTCTCCCCAGCCTCAGGCTCAGGTTGAAGATGCACTCCATCACCCCACACAAATGGTCCTATGGACCTGACGACCCCTGAGCTGATGCCATCTGGACCCGCTGCCTTCTTGGCTTTAATCCTCCTGAGTTCCCTCCTAACCTGGGTGGTTGAGAGAGACAGGCTGGAGCCTTGTGTTGAGATTCGTAGACCCCAAAAATGGCGCTGCGCTCCCACAATGCATTGCGGCGCGACGTCAACTCCAAAGCCCTATTGTATGCTGTTGTTGGGGATGGGGAGGAGTGAGCAGGGTGAGTAGAGGAGGTGTGAAGCGTCTGAGGTGTCAGAGGTGGAACAGCAGCAGTGGGGGTGGGTGAGTCTGCAGCCGATGTTGGAGACTGCCTCATGGCTGAATCAAATCTGTTGAAGAAATGATTCAGTTCATTTGCCCACCTCACATCCCTCCCAGGCAGAGAGTTCTGATGTTTGTGGCCCAAGATGGTTCTGAGGCCTCTCCAGACTTCGCCAACGTTGTTTTGTTGAAGCTGGTTCTCCATCTTCTGCCTGTAGCTGTCCTTCCCATTCCTTATCAGTCCCCTCAGCTCTCTCTGCACCCTTTTCAACTCCTCTTAGTCTCTGGATTTGAAGGCCCTCCTCTTCTGCTTGAGGACAGCTTTCTGGGTTAATCCACGGTTTGTTGTTAGAGAAACACTGCACAGTGCTAGTAGGTACGGTGTTATCCACACAGAAGTTAATATAGTCCGTAATGCATGTCACAAGGCTGTCGATGTCCTCTCCCTGGTCGTCACAGATCACCTCCCACACAGTAGACTCAAAACAATCCTTAAGAGCCTCCTCGCTCTCTTCCTCGCTTTCTGCACTGTGCGGATGGCTATCTGCGCACTAAGGGCTCATACACAGGGACAAGGTGCACCAGGGTGTGATCTGCCCAGGGGAAGTAGAGGTGATGAAACTTGACCTCTGAACTAGATCTTGAGGTTGAGGTCACTGAGATTCAAACTTGTCTGACATTTTTAGTAGCTTCACATATAGTATGTATTTGAAAATCCTTTGCACCATTAGCCTGTTGTGGCTGAGAGATAAAAAGTAAATGACAGATAAGGACCAGACAGGTGTACTATGCAGGAAGTTCATAACAGTAAACACAGCATGGATTTTATTGCATTACCTCAACAAAACCTAAAACCCCAGTTGGAGGTCATGGATATCAAGGTTATTAATTTTCTCTATAAATCTGGGCTTTCTGTTTGAGACTCACATAAAAACAGACGACCCCGCAGCCACCTAGCAAGAACAAGATCAGATGTCAGAGTAGGAGATAAAAATTAATCCAAGATTTTTAATAGATACTTAATTTTCAATATGAAAATCTTAGGTTACATCTTTCTCGAGTTATCATGTTCACAAAGTTGAGTGTCCAAACATGCCGCTCACCCACCACCAATTTGCCTGGTGGGAACAGCTGGACTGGCCACTGGGCATACTGGGCATTTGCCTGGTGGGCCCATGGTAATTTTCTGTATTTATAGGCCAATGTTTTTTTGTTTTTGTTTTTTTGTAACCGTACGAATAATGAAAAGTGGTGGATTAGCCAACTGGTCATGATCGACTCTGGGCTGGACTAGGTCGGATGCACCCTCACCCTTGCTTGGGAAACACCTCTGAAAGCACTCTTATCACAGACAAACAGAAGAAAATGGTATTGAAGTGAAAAGGAATGTGATTTGTCCCGTACTTCAGCTAGAATGAAAAAAAGACATAAAGCTGGAGTTATTCTGTCTTTACGCTGCACAGCTGCCTCTTCTTCTCTCATTCTCGCCCCCTCCCTCTCCTGTTGCTACTTCAATCGTGAAACTGATCAATGATCAGCTGATCGGCTTTTCTCTCTTGTTTGTTTATTGCTCACTTTGCGACAGAAAGAGGAAACCAGTAGATGTCATGCTAAACAACAGCAGTATATTTAAGCTTGATGAGCTGTTGTTAGAATTTATTTAATATTACTTTCTAGTATCAGCTGATGTTTGCTGGAGCCACAGCTGTAAAAGCTGCTGGTCATGATATCGGTTTGTATATCTGGTGAGAGGGAAACATGCAGATGAAACCAGGAGATGTCCTTACTGAATCATCAGAGCTGAACAGGTGATGGAGAAACAGGTTTACCTTTTAGGTGACATGGATGAGTTGAAGGGAAGTTATGAACTGTTTCTGAGAGACAAATAAGAGCATTAAGAGAGAAAGGAGGCACAAACTTTCCTTTCTTATTCTCATTTAAAATGTCTAGTTTTTAATAAATAATTATCGCAATCATACAATGAAGGTGGTCTTCTGATGTAAAATGAATAGAAATCCTACAACAACAAGACAGTGTACATCTCTGTCACAACAGTGTTTGTTTTCATTCAAAAGCTTAATGGCTTTTCCTGTTATAATGCCCGGACGATATTTTGTCCCAGTCCAGCCCTGCTGGTGGGGCAATGTTTAAATATTGTATTATATTATGTTATGCAGCCTTTTAAGGCTGACACATAAAAAGGGGGCATTTCATGCCTTATATGACATATCCCCATTCTCCATAAAAAGATTCCTATGAGTGCCACATATACCATTTAGAGTCCTTATCTTAGATGATAATGATAAAATCTATAAAGAACATAACAAATATAAAAATAAATAGCAACACTAACACTTATTGTAGACATAGATAAATATGTGCTCTCAATTGTCAATCAATCAATCAATCAATCAATCAATCAATCAATCATCAATCAATCAAATAAGATGCATTGTGTTTGACATGTGATGTACATGTGTATATATTGGTGAATTGTCAATAAAGTTGGGAGTGAGTTTAAGTCTAGAAAATGCTGGAAGGCTGTTGTGTGTTTATTCCGTAATAATCCTTGGTGCAGTCTCTATATTCACACCGGAATTCCTTCACAGAGCGGTAAAATAAAGATTTCAATTCCAGTTAATTATTTTATCACTGAGTCCGCTCTCAGTGCTGCTTTGTATTTCTAAGGTGGCGGCTGCACATTAGAGCCCTGAAACTTTCAACTGGATCCATTTAAACATAAAAGCTTACTGTCCCACAGCCAAACGTGGAGATCACTAGAGTTTGTCTGCAGATCAGACTCAGATTAATCTGAGATTGAACATATATTCTTTGTGTGTGTTCTGTGTTCAAGCAGATGCAATTGCAGTAAGGTGGTTGTCACCCCTATAGTTTGTTTTCTCAGGCCTGAATCAATTGATGTGTTTGTAAACTGGTGGTTTAGTTTGGAGTCACACAAGGAAAATTCCAAAGTGAACTCCACACAAAATGTGTTACGTGCCAAGAGATGTGGCTTTGCTTTTGTGTTGTTTTTATCTTCCAGGTGTCAAGCCTCCACCTATTGGCCAGTTCAAAGTTGATTGGCATGTGTCAATTGGCTGGTCTGGGCACAGTTTGCAAATCACTCTCCAGGGATCACTACAAATGAGCAGCTCGCTGGCCAGCTGGTGGCTGCTGGCTTCTGCTTTATGACAAACATTTGTGTGAAGGCTTCTGTGCATTTTGAGGGTGTGTGGTGGGAGGCTGGACAGGTAAGCTGGGGTACCCTATACACTGGCTGCAGTTTTAAACTGTTAGACACACTAGGTTATGCGGTTGATGCCACTTTTGTATGTTTTCACTGACCTTTTGTCGAGTAGCTAGGTAGGCCTTTTGTTTTGCATTTTTGTTTTAGTTAGGCCCTGGAAGCTATCGACCTCTTTGTTTTTTATTAATTTCTTTGATTTGGCTGAAACGCCTAGTCCTCCTCGCCCACCTTTTTCTTTTGTTAAGTTTGACTATCAAGGCAAGCAACCAATAAATCCTGCCCGATTCTTTACTGTCATGTCCTCCTCCTTCATTGATTGTGGTTGTCTGGTGTTGCTGTCTCCTTCCTGCCTTGGCCTCCACCATGGTGGGGGGGACATAACAAAATGTATCACTACAAACAATGTGACTACAATTGCAAAAAGTCAAAACAGCATTTAAATGAGATTAAATTAAAATAAACTGTCAACTTATCATCTGAGCCTGAGGTGAGAGTCACAGAGGGTACGCGCAGAAGATGTTTCACATATTCTTGGTGACATAAAGTATTCGGATTGTTTCAGGATGACCTGCCATTATCCAATGACACATCTGCTTACATGTATCTTTTGCTCGTTTCTCCTCTTCTTTTCTCTTTTTCTAAACTGAGCACCTGATGGCTTTGAACTTTTCTTATCCATCTTCCATTGGTTTTAATTTTGCACTCTAGTATGAACACAAATCCCCCAACCCGAGGATCACCACAACATAACCTAACAGACCTGCACCTTAGTTCACAGATTCACTTTGTTTAGGGTTTATTTCTGGGATTTCGAACAACCCAGGATTCAAATTATGAGTATAAAATGGGCTTGGATTTACAACGTTATAAATCAGGGCTGGGCAACTCCAGGCCTCCAGGAACGGTATCCCTGCAGGTTTTAGATGTGTCCTTGAACCAACACAGCTGATTTAAATGGCTAAATTAGCTCCTAAACATGTCCTGAAGTTCTCCAGAGGCCTGGAAATGAACTAATCATGTGATTCAGGTGTGTTGACCCAAGGTGAGATCTACAACCTACAGGACACCGGCCCTCGAGGTCTGGAATTGCCCACCCCAGCTGTACTATATGTAGCGGAGATGACAATAAAGTTTACTTTGACTTCAGCAGCAAGCAGGGCTCTCGCGCTCACTTTATAGAATTTTGAAAAAACATCGGTGCAAATTATAAGTCTGTATCATAATTTCTGGTGTTTTCGTGTTTGTTGGTTTGTTTTTATTTTGTTTTATTTTGCGAGTTGGTTATTAGATGCCGCTTCAGCCAGCCAGAGAATCCCCCGCCGCCTCGCCCTCTCCTCCCTGTGCCGCAAACAGCAGGCGCACCTCGCAAACGGAGGGCGCCCTGACGCCCAGCAAATGGCCGTAAGAACACCGATCAGTGGCTATGACTTTCCCAAAATTCGCTGGTATAATGTCGGGGCAGCATGAATACGAGCAACTTTTTTTTTTTTTTTTAGCCGATGCCCGTGATGCTGCCCCGGGCAACTATCCATGTCGCCCGTATCAAAAACCGCTACTGGCTGAGATGCCTCCCTCTGGGATCGCCTCACACCACAGAGAACATGTCAAATGCTTTTGTTCCAGTTCCAGTTTTCTGTGATTCTGTGGTGGCTCACGGTTGTTTTAGCGGGGTAGCTACTTGTGTCAGGAAGTCGGTGACAGGTCAACCTGCATGAAGTTTTTCAGCCTTGACGGGAAGTCAAAGCTGCAGAGAGATGCAATCGATCAAGCAGCATTCACACTACACCTCAGCTCACTTCCTCTCAGCCGAACCGCGGTCATCTACAGGAAGATGCAAGTTGTTTCCACTAATCTGCAACACGAGCAACACAAGTCACGTTTAAGATAAAACCTTAAACCAAAATCACTGGTCATTCAGATTCAAAAAGAAAAGTTTGCTCACAAATCTCATAGACATCATACTGTCAGTGAAGGCATCACACAGGTACTGACGTGTTTATTTACCTGTATTTATTTTAGTCTGCGGCTTCCTGAATTATTTCAGCCACTTACAATGCTTGTTTGAACATTCAATGAAGGCATCACTGTGGTACCCATGTTCCCCTTAATGTCAGCTAATTGTGTTGCTTTATAGTTAGTTATTGTTCAGTTTGACCATTTTAAAGCTTTCCCCCTCCTCTTTGTTACAGTTAAAAACAGAAACAATTGCCTCCACATATAACCACAACACTGTCATCCTGTCACAGAGGAAGAGGGTTTGACTTTAAGTGACAGTGAACTGGCCAAAGTGCTCTGATATCACCAAGAGTAGGATGAAAAACACATACCTGCTTTGGCTGCTCTGTAAGTAGAATTTAATGAACAGAATAGGAAATAAAATGCCTTTTATTGTCACTATACACATGTACAATGAGATTTCTCTGCTGTTTTGTTAAATGTCAAACTCAAAATAACCTCAGGATCATTTCTCTTCAGGTCTCTCACTGCTGAGCCACTCGACAAATCAAGGTCAGTCAATTTAAACTCTAAATGAATTATACCTCTGGCTCTTTTTTATGCTTTGCTGTAGCATGACATGATAATTATTACAGTAATTGATGGCTGAAGCCTGCTGGATATTTGACCTTCATAAGTATGAAGGAAGTATATTCATCCTTAAAAATTCCAGATACACAAAACTGATCATTTCACCAGAGGAGGCAGACTGAGAATGTTGGTGGTTCTGACTGATTGCAAGAAGATCATTTATTTTGTGTGTTTGTTATAAGTCTTCCGCACAGCTCGTCTGACTGTGAGTCCCAGCAGCTCTCAGTTCTTTCAAGGGGACTCTGTGTCTCTGAATTGTGAGGAGGACCACAGCTCTGCTGGATGGACTCTGAGGAGAAACACAAGCAGAGACACCAAAACTTTGTGTGAGGAGTGGGGAAAACCAGCTGGTTCTTCCTGCGACATCACTGGCTTCCACAAACTGGACAGTGGAGTTTACTGGTGTGAGTCCAGAGAGGGTCCCATCAGTAACATGGTTAACCTGACAGTCACTGGTAAGCTGAGTGTGTGGAGTTAGTGTTGATGAAGCTGTGTGTAAATGGATGAAATGCTGTAGTTTGTCTCTGTGTTGAGGTGGATCAGTGATCCTGCAGAGTCCTGTCCTCCCTGTGATGGAGGGAGATGACGTCACTCTGCTCTGTAAAACAGAGACCACTCCCTCCAACCTCCCAGCTGCTTTCTATAAAGATGGCTCCCTCATCAGGAAGCAGCCTACAGGTCACATGACCATCCAGCATGTTTCCAGGTCTGATGAAGGCCTCTACAAGTGTGACATCAGCGGTCATGGAGAGTCTCCATCCAGCTGGATCACTGTCACAGGTGAGGAGCTTCACTCTGATTTCACCTTTTATTCCATCCATATATTCACTGAACAGGTGGGGTTCTCTCTGCAGGTAGACTTACAACCACAACCTCGCCCACCACTTCTACAAATATGCCCCCTACCCCTGCTTTGTCCCCTTACTCCACCACCCTCCATCTTGTGATCAGAGTAGTCTGTCACCTGGTGGTGTTCTGTCCATACTTCACCTCCACTTTCATCGTGGTGTCTTTATATCAACTCAGAGCCAAAGGTAACAACCTGAGTCTCCTCGATAATTTATCATTGTCAATATGATTGCTTTTGTATTATTTCTCTGATGACCTCATGTTACAGAAAATGGCCCCACTATCCCCATGGCAACAGCAACCAATGCTGAGCAGAGACTGTGTGAGGACTATGATGATATTGGGTCGGTGACCACTGACCATCAGTTCTAAGCTCATGCTCCATCTGATGGTGTTCATCAGGTCACTGTGACTGAGTTATATGTGATATAATAACACCTGGCTTTGTTCATGTGAACTTTATGAATAAAGGTTTTCCTTGTTGACATCCTGATGTTGCTTTTTCACACTTTTGTAGTTTTTAAGTTTTATGTTAGTGTCAGTGAGAGGGAAGATATGCAAGCTTGATCAACAACAGCATAAGTACATGTCAGCAGTTAACATGACATTCGTGTCTTTAGACTGTGGTAGTAAACCCACACAGGCTCCTGTCTGCTTCCTCGTATGTATGTTTTTCTACAGACTCGTGTACATCACAGCCTACAGACTCTTGTGCAACACCTCTCTGTGTAGCTGAAACTTTGACTGTGGCTCTATTTTAACCGTCTGTTGTGTGGTTACTCTCAGCTTTGTCTGCAGTCCTCGGCTTTCAGATCTGTGTTTCTGATCTGGTTGCATTTTCCCACACAACCAGAGAATGGTCTGAAAAGAGAAACCCGGTGTTGAACTGTGTTCCAGCTCTGAAGGTGATGACAGTCTGCTTCTCCTCCTTTTTTATTTACTTTTACTGAATCAATGAAAACAACCTGAATCACAGACACAGTCCTCAGACAGGGATAGAGACCAAAGTTGAACAAGTTTATCTTTTAAATTTGAAGGACTGGATCAGAGATGAGCGTGTCTGAGGTAGAAATGATCAAATAATGAAGGAATAAATGTTCTAAGGTTCCTGTTGAACATGCAGTTTCATACTTATCAGAGATGACTGGGGTGGTGTTCTTGTTTCCCTGTGTTTTTAGTCATATCTTAAATACCGACCTCATGTTTCAGCACTTTACAGTTCACTGACTCTCAGCTCCCTGGAGTTCCTCTAAATGTTTGTTATTAACAGTTTTCAGGTGTGAAGTCACAAGCTTTCTTTCTCAAACTTTCTTAAAAAGAAAAAAATGTGTTTTGGTATTTTTCCCCCTTTTTTTAAATCACAGTTTGCTGGATTAGAATAATTTTATGCAATGTTCTGGTTTGATCTCAAGGTGGCAGTGTTGTTTTACTGCTACCAGAACTGCACTCAGACTGAAAAGGGCTGTGATAACTGTGTTAAAATGTTGAACTACTAAAGTGAAGTTATGACATCCGTGGTTTTTATTATGATCACAGTTATCAAACCTTTTTTAAGAAGCTTTTCCTGAAGAAGATTTTACAACTTATTTCATCCACATATTCACATGAACTGGCAAATTATCTCTGCAGATGGATGTACAATTGCAACCTCACCCAGCACCCCTTCTTTGCCCCCTTACCTCCTCCTCCCTCCCCCTTGTAATCAGACTGGTCTCTCACCTGGTGATGTTCTGTCCATATTTCATCTCCACTCTTCTTATGGTGTCTTTATATCGACGCAAAGCCAAAGGTCTGAGGATCCTCAATTATTGATCAAGCTCGATAGCTTTTAAAGAAAATGGATGGATGTATTCCCTCCTGTGCATAGACAGAACAGATTTAGATCAGAATCAGAATCGTGTTTATTGGCCAAGTATATGTGCAGACAAATACAAGGAATTTGGTTCCGGTAGATCGTGGCTCTCGAGCACAGCAATGTAAATCACACACACACACACGCACCCACACACACACACGTATCTATATATACATTACACATGCATACACATACATACACAAAGCTGTGTAAACCAACTATAACTAATCTAAACGTATATACATAAAATACAGAAATGAAATGAGGTGGAATGAATACCACAGAATGTACATAAGGTACAGTTGCAGTCTGGCAGTGGGAGCAGTGTGACAGGTCAACTGTTTAGAAGGGAGATGGCGAGGGGAAAGAAACTCTTCCTGTGTCGGGTGGTCCTGGTCTGCAGGCTTCTGTACCGTCTGCCAGAGGGCAGCAGATCAAAAAGTCTGTGTCCAGGGTGTGAGGGGTCTGTGATGATTTTCCCTGCCCGTTTCCTGGTTCTTGAGAGGTACAGATCCTGGATGGAGGGCAGGGGGGCGCCGATGATCCTTTCTGCTGCCCGTACAGTCCGCTGCAGTCTGCACCTGTCCTGTTTAGTGGCTGCACCATACCAGACTGTGATGGAGGAGCACAGGACAGACTCAATGACTGCAGTGTAGAACTGGATCAGCAGCTCCTGTGGAAGACTGTACTTCCCCAGTTGTCTCAGGAAGTACATCCTCTGCTGGGTCTTTTTGAGGATGGAGTTGATGTTGGTCTCCCACTTCAGGTCCTGGGAGATGGTGGTACCCAGGAACTTGAAGATCTCCACAGTCGACACAGGGCTGTCTGATATGATGAGGGGGGGCAGAGTTGAGGGATGTCTCCTGAAGTCCACTGTCATCTCTACAGTTTTAAGAGTGTTCAGCTCCAGATTGTGCTGACTGCACCAGAGTACCAGCTGCTCAACTTCCTGCCGGTATGCAGACTCATCACCATCCTGAATGAGGCCAATGACGGTGGTGTCATCTGCAAACTTTAGGAGTTTTACAGCTGAGTTCTTGGAGGTGCAGTCATTAGTGTAGAGGGAGAACAGTAGTGGTGAGAGGACACATCCTTGAGGGGCACCAATACTGAGGGACCGAGTTTCAGAGGTGATCTCCCCCAGCCTCACTTGTTGCTTTCTGTCTGTCAAGAAGCTGGTGATCCACTGACAGGTAGCTGGAGACACGCTGAGCTGGGAGAGTTTGGAAGAGAGAAGTTCAGGCACGATGGTGTTAAAAGCCGAACTAAAGTCCACAAACAGGATCCTGGCATAAGTTCCCGGGCGGTCGAGGTGTTGCAGGATGTAATGCAGCCCCATATTCACTGCATCATCCACCGACCTGTTTGCCCAGTAGGCAAACTGCAGAGGGTCCAGCTGGTGGCCTGTAATGTCCTTCAGATGGTCTAACACCAGTCGTTCAAAGGATTTCATGACCACAGACGTCAAGGCAACAGGTCTGTAGTCATTCAGTCCTGTGATGGTGGGTTTCTTGGGAACAGGGATGATGGTGGAGCGTTTGAAGCAGGAGGGAACTTCACACAGTTCCAGGGATCTGTTGAAGATGCGAGTAAAGATGGGAGCCAGCTGTTCAGCACAGGTCTTGAGGCAGGAGGGTGAGACACCGTCTGGTCCGGGGGCTTTCCTGGGCTTCTGTTTCTGAAATAGTCGGCTCACATCCTCAGTGTGTATTCTGAGTTTCAGGGAGGAGGAAAGGGGGGTGAGAGGTGTGATGGAGGTCGTTGAGTCTGGATTGGAGAGGGTGATGGTGGTCGTTGAGTCTGAAATGGGGAGGGTGGTGGTGGTCGTTGGGTCTGGATTGGGAGGGTGGGGTGGTCGTTGAGACTGGATTGGGGAGGGGGAGGGTGAAGGGGGAGAAGTGGAAGGTGTGTTGGGGGTCATTGTCTGAAGCAGTGTCTCTGGGGAGGGGAGGGTGAGGCGTGGGAGTCTATATATCCAGGACTGAACAAGAAGTTTATCAGTTCAAAGTTTATGAAATATAGAAATAATCAGGTGCTTCTGAGAAACTGACTCATCCAAACTACAAAGGCTGGACTGTCTATGAGTCAATTACAGACGTATTAGAGTTAATGTGATTGTGAGTTTATGCTGATTTTAAGTTTCTCTTTACATCTGTCTCAAAGCTCTCTGGGCTTATTAATCACAAGAGCAGAAATGGCTGTTCCTTTTAGAAGGGCAACCTCACAGTGTTGACCTTTGACCTCCAGAGAGCCACAATGCTCCAGCTGTTTCATTTGTTAGAACTTATCCACATTTCTCCTCCTGCAGATTTACCCCACAACAATTCTACAGTAAAGCTTATGTTAATCCATTTGTGACACACTCGGTGATCTTTGTCTCTGTGGGTTCTGATTTTGATGTATTTTTTTAAGCAAAAGTATAATATCTTTCAAAATGTGAAATGCCACCATTTCTATTGACAGTAGAATTGATCTCCTCAGTGCTTCCTTTATTAGTGGATAGTTTAGAGTTATCAGGAAAAGGTGTTGAATGAGTTTAACTTTAATGCTCAACTTATAACACTTCATGTCCTTAAATGTGACATTGCACTACCATTTATATCCACAGTGTTTCCTGATGGTACAATGAAACTTGAAAATACAATTTTAAACTTGATGTTATATTTTCAGCATTTCTGCTGCCAGCTGTAATAAATATACAGTCATCAAATAAAAATCATTATGACATGATTTTAATAATGTTTTTATGGTTTTAATTCCATTTCTGAGAGCTCAAATAAGCAACAGACATTTTTCACTTTAATCTTTTTACCAAATCAAAGATCAACCATAATCAAAACAATTTTTTTCCTGTAACATGTCTTTCAATTCTTTCAAGAGCAAAAGAATAGCAGCAGTGTGTTTAGCAGTGTGTGAATAGGAAATACAATTCATGTGAACTGCTCTTAGTCTAGTTCACCACCTGAGACCAGTTTGTCTCAGGAGAACCTACCAGGAGCTGAACCCTCCAGATAACTCAGCTCCCATCATCTGAGTACACAAATCCCTCCACCACGTTAAGGTGGCAGTTGAGAGACAGGGTCACTTTATTGGTGCAGACCTTGGTAACAAAGATGAAAAAAACAAACAAATATGTTTGAGTTAATCACAGTATTTCATGGCACATCTTACGTTTGCCATATTTGTCCACACTTCCTTGCAAAAACACTCCATATACGTTAGATTCCAAGGACGTCTCTTGTGCACAGCCCTCCTCACGTCACCCCACAGGATTTGGTTTGCCTACTGTGCTACATGCTGTGTTGCTGTTCTGTGTATTGTGATGAACTGTTTGGCTGTTTATATGATTCTGTTTAATAAACTCTGTTTCAAGAATTCTACTCTTTTCCAGAGGATCTTTTTGAGTGATTTGATTTTAAGTGGATCTAAAACGTGTATCTCCACATCACTGGCTGGATAAGGTTATCATGTTGGCTTCAAAATTTGCAACCCGATGCCATATATATGGAGTATGCAGGAGACACATGTAGTACGCAGCTACTACTTACTACAGCTGCTTCAGTATTGCTGTAGGTCTCTTGGCAGCCTCCCTGACCAGGTTTTGTCTTGTCTTCTTGTCAATTTTGGAGGGACATTCATTTCTTTGCCATGTCACTGTTCAAGTTTTGCAGAAAATCCCACAGAATTGGGAAACCAACAGATAAAACACTGAGTCCAGCTTGTTCCTGTTTCTTTGAATCATCTCTAAGTGCTCCTGGTTGACCTGCAGATAAGAAACAGGTGTGAGGTGTCAGATAGGTAATGAGAACAGAACAGAACATGATCTTTAGCGGAGTTCACATAATTGTTGCAGACATGTGGACCAGACCAAACTACTGGTTTTTATATTATATATAAACATGACTGGTCACCAGGAGCACCGGAACCTTTCCTGGTAATCTGAGGATGATTTGGATCATTCAACCTAAGTCTGTTAGCTGTTTATAGACTGTGCACAAGCACAACTCTCTCATTGGCCTCTTGCTAATTAATTTGCAGTGAATTCTCTTCATTGTGATATGTTGGATATTGTGACAGTCCTAAGCAGCAGGAAGGGCAAGAACACAGAGGCTTGGGATGTTGAACTAACCTGAATAATTGTCCCAGTTCACCCGAGCAGAATTCATTGCTGCTTACCAGATGTTTACTTCAAGACAAACTGGTTGTCATCTTCTTCACTAGGATGAGCTGGGATGATGTTCCTGTTTTTTAGGCATCAGAAGAGTAAGAACAAGAACAATTAAGCTTGATCAGCTGTTGTTAGAATTTATTTAATATTAATTTCTAGTATCAGCTGATGTTTGCTGGAGACACAGCTGTAAAAGCTGCTGGTCATGATGTCGGTTTGGTTATCTGGTGAGAGGGAAACATGAGGATGAAACCAGGAGATGTCCTTACTGAATCATCAGAGCTGAACTGGTGATGGAGAAACAGGTTTACCTTTTAGGTGACTCGAATGAGTTGAAGGGAAGTTGTGAATTGTTTGTGAGAGACAAATAACACCAGGATCCTTTTCTATGTAGCTGACAGCTGGTAACTGTGCAGGGGCGGGTCTAGCAGGGAAAAGGGGGCACAAATAAATACTTTTCTTCCTTATTCTCATTTAAAATGTCTCACTTTTAACAAATAATTATCTTAATCTTACAACCAAAGTTTTTATCTGATGTAAAATGTATAGAAATCATACATATACCAACAAGACAGTGTACATCACTGTCACAACAGCGTTCATTTTCATTCAAAGGCTTTATGTATTTTCCTATAATACCTGGTGGGCCGGTCTTTAGTCAAAGTCCCCGGGCTGATTGTTTTTGTCCCAGTCCAGCCCTGGGCACGACACGCAGTGAATTAATCTGAGAAGGTGCATTAAAAGATAAATGGCCGGGCCAGTGGTGCAAATCGCAGATTAGCTCGCATAGACACATTAGTTGTGCCGCTTCTTAATGGTGGCATCTTAGCTAACAACCCCAACTACCAGATTCAACTTGCAATTGGCTAAAAATAACTTAGCATTTTTCAAGCGATGTTGAAATGTCCACATTCCGACACTTCAAATGCTTCAGGAGCTTTCCGCTCACTGCAGCATCAGCACAGCATAAATACACGCATACGTCCATAGACTCGAGACAGAATTCACAATGTGTTTTCAGGACTTTCAGGTTTATGGAGCAATGTTAACTTTTCTGATCAAACCAGAAAGCTTTAATGAGCAGCTGGATTTGTCTTAACTGGCTGGACACAGAGGACATCGAAATGCAGCTGATTGAGCTGAGAAGCTCGACTCTGTGGGGGTCAAAGTTTGCAGAACTACAGACGCAGCTGGAATCCATAGCTGTGCGTGTTCATGGAGCTTACATTTTTTACCTGCTGGACATCACCAGCTGACAAGTTTAACTGTCTTCAGAACATAGCAGAGGAGCAAAGTCAATCTGCTTGACTTTGCTGCTTGTCATTGTCTTTGTTTCTGTAGATGGGATTTAACAGTTAAAAACCAAACAGTTTCCCTCTGAGATAAAGCTGAATAACCAGTATCAGCCTGGTTTACATGTTACTTTCCAAACATTTAGTTTCATATTGATATGCTTTCTCTTTTGGTAAAACTGTCATGAAGTTGGGTGGTGTATCTGTGTACTTCAGTTTCAGTTTCAATTTTATTTCTATAGCACATTTAAAAGACCCAGGTACATCAAAGTGCTTAATACAATACAGTTATCATTACAGATGGTGGCACTGCAACAAGCATGAACTGGGGAAAAGTCAAAATCGAATTTGTTTGGAGGGCTAGCTCAAACACTTGGTCAGCAGTGCAGTTTTCACCACAGAGACAAAGAAGTGTCAAGCTGCCAATATACCCTCTGCAGTGGTCACATCACACAGTTGCAGCCAGATATGGTCAGCATAAATATGTATGTGTCAGTGTCATGTGTTGTAGTTTCAGGAGTCAGTATACAGCTACAAAGCTTTTTGTTCAGTGTATACAAACAGCTGTATACTGAAAGCATATTGATTTGCTCTCCTAATATTTAGACTGTAGTATTGATATTTTAACCTTTGCCTGCAGCATGCAGAGACTCACAGTGTCTTATAATGAGAGGGTTGCTTTCTCTCACACATCATGTTTGGTTAAAGTTGGATTTGGCAGATTAGAAACTGCTATAGCTATAGCTGTGCAGTGTGAGGAAAAGAGTTTCTTAAAAATGAGTCCCATAATAATCAGTATTGTGTGCTCCATTAGATTTGTTTTCTTTGTCTTCAGGCTGTGATCAGCTGACTTGCTGCTGATGTGTCTGCTTTCATGGCCGCTTTGCAACCCTTAACCAGAAGTATAAAGATTGAATGTGGCAAGTGATACGAAAGAACATCGTTACCTTACTTTAAACTGATGTCTCCTGCTGCATGGGAAACATGTCCTTTTACTTAGCGTGAATCCTGAAATGCGTCTGCATACTTTTTTTTTTTTTTTTTTTAGTGGTCTATAGGACACAAAAACCAAATGTACAGAATGTCCAGTCAAATTTTGTTAAAATAACTTAAATTAATTAACTAAGTCTTGGTGATTTAACCCACTGCTAACATTTAGAAGCTTTTTTTCTCTGAAAGCTCCACTTCTACCTCCCACTTGGCTGCTGCAAAATACTCAATAAATTTCATTTGAGAACCACCAACGCTGCCTCCCATAGGGCTTAAAATCTGGGACTCTCCACCATTTTCTCTTCTTCAACTGAAGAAGCTTCTTGGATGACAGGTGAAACATCTTCAAGCAACTTAAAGAAGTCCAGACGCTTTTCTTTCCAAGCTACTTAGGCTCTGATCTGAAGTTCAGTTTCATCTCCCCACATTTTCAGAGGAAGTGGGGGTTTTTGCACTGAGAACAAATATCATTCATTCTGCCATGAAACTATTTACAGAATTTTTCTTCTAACTTAAAGCAAGGCCATAATCCAAATCTTTAAGAATCTAATAACAGCCTGAATGAATTCTCTGAATGTTAAAAATGTGATCAGATTATATCTTTTTCAGTGACGTGTTGTCAGATTGACACTTTTCTGTTCCTGTAGTTTGTCTATTTAAAGAAGCCCAGACTTCTCTTAACCTAACCACCTCCTTCAGCTCATTCACGGGGGCCTCAAGATGTTCTCAAGCCAACTGAAACATATAATTTCTCCAGCAAGTCCTGGGTCTGACCTAGGAGAGCTCCTCCCAGTAAGACAGTCACTACCCAAGGCTTGTGACCATATATGGGGTTAGGAACAAAGATTCACCAGCAAATCAACAACTTTGCTTTTATGCCCAGATCTGCATCTTCATCGCTGCGGACCCCTCCCCATTCAACTTGTCGATCTCAATCTCCTCTCTCCCCTCACCTCACACCCAATGATATTTAAACTCTACCTGGGGCAGCAACTCATCCTGGACCCAGCCCGGACATTCCACCCTTTTCCAACCATTTTAGCCACTAAGCATTGATCTTATGGGTTGCATTGCAAACCTGCATGCCTTTCCATATACACTGTCATGAAACTATTTACAGAATCTTTCTTCTACCATAAGCAATCAGAATCAGAATACTTTAGCTGTAAGATGCCCAGGGACTTGTAGCCGTCCTCAGGGTCTGCAATGTTGCTTTCTGGTAGTTTGATCCCCTCAGTTCTGACTACCTTCCCTCTCTTTGTTATCATTCGACATTCTGATATCATTGCTGTATATCCTGGTGGTGTGGATCAGTGAATTGATGTCTCATTCACTCTTGGCATACAGCCTGATGCCATCCATGTACAGAAGGTGGCTGACAACTGCTCCATTGCGCAGTCGGTATCCGTAGCCAGTCTTGTCAATGATCTCACTGAGGGGATTCAGGCCTATGCAGAACAGCAGTGGGGGAGAGATGGTTACTAGATATTATATTAGAATATCACAGATTACACTCCCAAAACACTGGAAAAACAGCGAGCAGAGGAAAGGCGGTCCTGTGGCAAAACTTTACTGCCCTCTACTGTTCGCACGGTCAGTTCACATTTAGTTTGACGTTCTGACATTAATGGCATGAGAGAAAAGCTGTTTGTGCATAAAATTGATTTTTTTTTAAAAATATATAAAATATTTTTATACACTATATTTTAACACATTTTAATAATATAAAAACAGGTTGACTCACCCCAGATGCTCTGGTCGGTGTTTCAGGCTGTTTTTTTTTTATGTGGTTAGATTTGTTTACATAGTCCATCCTTCCTGTTCCAGACATAATAACAATATTTAGAATATTTTATTTGGTCCTTTTCGAGGTCAATTAATCTGATCAGACCATGTGACACATTGGCAGACAGAGGTGACCAGAAAATGAGGAAACTGAAGATGCAACATCTGGAACAGGAGAGTGGATTTTGTAAGCAAATCTAACCGCTTAACCTGAAACATCGGATAGAGCATATGAGGTAACTCAGGGGAGTTTTTCTTTTATTATTGCAAAATATTTAAATGCCACATATCGATTTGTTCTTGATTTATTTTTAAGTGATCATCTTATTAATATATTACTATATTATATGTTAAAATATAGTGTGTACAAAAACATTTTTGTGCAAACAGCAGTAGAAACATGCAAGTAGCCCACAGCTCTAATCTGTTATCTGCAATTCTTACGGCATTTTTTTCTTTTTTTAATTAAACCGAGGTTTTTGCTGTGCATGTCATAAATAATAAGATGGTTTTGCAGTTAAATGCATTTTAAAATCCACTTGATTGTGGAGATATGGTTATATATCTATGTCTCTATATTACGCTTGAAGCCTCTCCACCAGGGCTGGACTGGGACAAAAAAATCGGCCCGAAAAACCATAAAGCCTTTGAATGAAAACAAACGCTGTTGTCACAGTGATGTACACTGTCTTGTTGGTACATATGTTGTTAGCAGAGCTGCTCTGTGTAGCGTTATGGCATAATAATTTTGAGGGAGAATAAAAAGTCAACACACATATCTTATTCCTGACGGAGGACTCGTCCACTACACCTCTCCAGTCCATTCACAAAGTCACTGCATAGTGAGGCATTGGATAAGTGGTGGGCGGAGCCTTTTACCGTCATTTTATTAAGACGCAAAGTACAAACACCTGTGGGCACAATCCAACACCCCCACTTGTACACAGGTTAGGGAAAAACAGTCCTCCAGCTTACATTCCAAACACAAATACAGAAAATTTGTCTAACTTAGACTTTGAAACTGGTTTCGTCATCATATCTGCTACCATTGACTCAGTTGGACAGTAATCAATGAGCACTTTCCTTTCATGTACAGCTGACCTTATAAAATGATATTTCACATCAATGTGTTTACATCTTTGTCTGTTCACTGGATTTTTTGACAAAGCAATTGTTCCCTGATTGTCCTCCAATATCATAGGTATTTCATACTCAAACTCATCAAGATCTTGAATCAAATAAGTCAAATACATACATTCCTGAATTGTTGCTGCTAATGCCATGTATTCGGCTTCACAAGTTGATAGTGCTGTAGTTGTCTGCTTTTTGGTTTTCCATGATATCAAAGGACCATTTTCATTTAGGCTTACACAATAACCTGTCATACTGCGTCTATCAGAAACATCGGATGCCCAATCTGCATCACTATATGCTTGTAGACCTAGTTTTCCACTTGAACATTTCCTAAAACACAGTTCTTTTCCTCGACTACCTTTTAGATACCTCAGAACATGTTTCACTGCTGTCCAATCATCAACAGTTGGCGCATTGAAGTGTTGTGACAGTTTGCTGACAACATAGCTTAAATCAGGTCGCGTACAATAGCTCAGATAAATAAGACATCCTACCGCTTCACGATATCTCCTCATCCTTCGTCTGTTTGGGTTCACCATCTTTTCTGGATTCATAAACCTCATCTTCATACATCTGATCACTCTGTGTTTGTTGATCCATTGTTGCGGGATTTAATATTTTTATCAATCTGTGCTTTTCAACCTTCCCGGTTTTTGGGAAATAGATCAAATATGCTGGACTATTTTTGTCATATCCCAAGAAAACACCTTTGTCGCATCTTGGATCCAGTTTTCCCCTATTTTGTTTATAAGCATAGCACAATGATCCGAATTTTTTCATTCTAGAAAGATCAGGTCTTCTTCCAGTTAACATCTTATACGCTGTCTGACCTGTGCGTTTGTTAAAACATCGGTTCCGAATCACTCCCGCGGTTTGTACTGCATATGGCCATAAAGACTTTGGCAATTCGCTCTCAACTAACATGCATCTTGCCATGTCAAAAAGTGTACGCCAGTTCCTCTCTGCTGTTCAGTTTTGATGAGGCGAATATGGCGCCGAAGTTTCCTGCCTAATGCCGTGTCTACTTAATAAATCTCTGAACTGTCTGCTTGTAAATTCAGTTCCATTATCAGAACGAATGCACTTAATTTTCCCATATGACGCCACGTCTGCAATAAATCTTTCAGTTGCTTGAGTTGTATCACTTTTGTGTTTCAGATTATATACAAATGTTGCACCTGAATAATCATCAACAAACGACAAAACAAACTTAAACCCTTCTTTAGAGTTTGGCGTAATCGGACCAGCTAAATCCGTATGTACCAACTCTAATGCTGCCCTGGCCTTTTCATCTGGTTCTCGGTTCCTAGTTTGAGTAAACTTCCCTTGTATACAGGCTTCACATTGCATATTTTTGTTGATTTTACCCTTAATTTCCATTCCATCAACGACATTTTGCAGATTTTGAACATCCTCATAATTACAGTGTCCTAGAATTTCATGCCACGTTTGCATATCAAAACATCCATTACATTTCTCTTCAAACTCTTGCACAGTGTTTATAAAGAACAGTCTCTCGTGTTCATATATAGGGAATTTTGTTCCATCAACATGTTTAAGAAAACTGTCCCCGTGTTTGAACACCACAGTGGCTCCGTTACTAGTAGCTGCTTTTACTGACAAAATGTCCTGTGGGAACGATGGAATGTAGAGTGCTTGTTTCAATGTTACCTTGTGGCTGCGTCCTTTACTGTCGATCATACTTATCTCAGCATCTCCTCGCCGCTTTGCAGCTCCTCTGCTCCGCCTTCCGTCAGCCAACTCTACACAATGAGCCTCGGGTCGAAATGTGTCATCAAAAGTCTTAAAACTCTCAATCTTCGTGAAAATATGTGACGTCGCTCCCGTATCCACCAGTAGCTGGTTATTCAGCATCTCTTGGCCACCATCCGGGACCCTCTGGGGTTTGGGGCCCGTCTTGAACGCGTAGTCCGTCTCCACGACCCCTCTCGCTTCATCCCGTCTTAGCTTCCTTCTACAGGTCGCATCTTTGTGTGTATTACTCCGGCAGAAACTGCACCATACTCTGGATCGGCACGTTCTTGCAGTGTGTCCCTTGAGTCCACATTTAAAACACACAATCTCATTATTCTTTGATCTTCGGTCATCTGCTCGCCATGAAGTAGAATCCTGATCGGATTGCACTCTTGTCCTCATTACGTTGTCATCAGTTACAGCCGCACGCATTCTCTCGGTTTCTTCATAACTTCTGAGTTTTACTTTAAACTCTGAAAATGTGATTTTTGCTTCACTCTGTGTAACGTGCACAATCAGGGGTTTAAACGTCTCTGGTAGACCTTTCATTATCATTGCGATCAGAAGTCCATCAGTTAGTGACTCACCCGCATTTTTTAACGCTGTGATAATTGCTTCTGCTCGGATAATATAGTCCGTCACACTTTCATTCTTTTCATTTGTGAGAGAAGTAAGTTCGGTGTACAGACTTATGATCCTTGGCTTGCCCACTCCTGCATAATGACCTCTCAAAATTTTTAGGGCTTTCCGTCCGTCATCAACTGCATCTCTCATAACTAACGATAAACTTTTGTCATCCAGAAATTGTATCAACTCTGCATATGCTTCTGCATTTTTGTCATCATCTTCACCATCGGCTTCTTCATCACCCTCAGCCTTTAAGATGACATCTTTCAAACCTTGTAGTCTGAGATGACCAAGGAACTTCGTTTCCCATATCTCATATTTCCTTTCATCTCCATCGAATTGCAAACGGGAATATCGACTACCCGACTCTGCCGTGCGTCTGCTCATGATGCAAAAAAACGCTTACTCACTCAATCGTGCCAAACTTTTAACACCTGCCGGTAACTTGCGGTTTCAGGAAACGCTGCCCTTCCTTTGGCAGTTACAGGATCTCTTTGCTGCTGCTCTGGGCCCATAACCTGTTAGCAGAGCTGCTCTGTGTAGCGTTATGGCATAATAATTTTGAGGGAGAATAAAAAGTCAACACACATATCTTATTCCTGACGGAGGACTCGTCCACTACACCTCTCCAGTCCATTCACAAAGTCACTGCATAGTGAGGCATTGGATAAGTGGTGGGCGGAGCCTTTTACCGTCATTTTATTAAGACGCAAAGTACAAACACCTGTGGGCACAATCCATGTATCAGTCTAATAAACTTAAACCTTCACCATCCTCCCTATTCTGGTATTCTAAACAGTACCCGAAAGTCGACTGCTTGGTCAAGTTAACCTCCTGAACTACCTACAACACATGGTGAAAACCTGAAATTAAGACAGAGAAGACTAGAGGTGAGACATGATCATTACTGATTACTGATGACAGATTTAGATATATTTTCATAAACCATTCATTTACCACATCAATAAACAGCATGGCAGGGCAAAATATTTTTTCTAACATGGCAACCTTTAAAAAGTGAAAGGAGACAGAAAGACAGGTGAGAAAGAATAAAACTTAATTGACTTTTTGATGGCATTTTACACACAGTAGTACTGGTAGAGAATCTAGAAAATGTGTGAAAATACTGGCATCATAAACAGTACTTAGCTACTTCTGAAGAAATTATGATGGGACCCTCAAAAAAATTACTATGTACAATAATGGATTTCTATACATTTTACATCAGATGAAAATGTTTGTTGTAAGATTCAGATAATTATTTGTTAAAAGCGAGACATTTTAACCCTTTAAGACCTACCATAGAACCAAGTCCGCCAGACCTTATATTATATTTTTACATGCTGTAGTGCCATTTTTGGGAGCATTTCAAGTTGATATACATCAATACAACCATTATAGCCCAAATTTTAATAATATGTATGCATTAAGTGCATAGTAATTACATAAATTGCAAAAAAGTGCAATAAACTACAAAAAAATTGAAAATCGTTTTTGTTTTTTTAACGTATATTTCTAGTTAGAGAAATTTAAGAGGCTTATCCCTCAAAACTGTAAAAACAAAAAAGTTGCACAAACTAGTTTCCCACCACAGGAAATTTATTTTAAGTGTCTTCATAGTTTTATTTTTGAAATACACCAATTTTCATATACTGCAGGAAAAACGAAAATAAATATTCTAATGCAAATTTGCAAAATAACAGCATATGCATCAAAATAAACTATTTCCAGCAGTACAATATGATTCCTAAGCATCCCAGAAACGACACAGAAAGTCATAAAGTCAAAGATAACTTTTAAAAACACCAGTATAGGCTCATGAGGCGCCGATGGTAAAAAACTACATTTCCGCAAAATGACGTCACTTCCGGTTTCGGGCAGCTCATGGCGGACATTCACGTGCAGACATTCATTCATCAGTTCACGCTGATGGACGTAGGACGTGTTATGAACAGCTGATCCGATCGGCAAAGCGTGTTGGAGCGTGCCCGCTCCGACCGGCTTTAAAGGGTTAAATGAGAATAAGTAAGAAAAGTATTTCTTTGTGCCCCCCTTTCCCTGTTAATGCCCTACCTGCCCCCCCTGGCAAAACTTTGCTAGACCCGCCCCTGCACAGTTACCAGCTGTCAGCTACATAAAAAAAGGATCCTGGTGTTATTTGTCTCTCAGAAACAGTTCATAACTTCCCTTCAACTCATTTATGTCACCTAAAAGGTAAACCTGTTTCTCCATCACCTGTTCAGCTCTGATGATTCAGTAAGGACATCTCCTGGTTTCATCTGCATGTTTCCCTCTCACCAGATAACCAAACCGATATCATGACCAGCAGCTTTACAGCTGTGGCTCCAGCAAACATCAGCTGATACTAGAAATTAATATTAAATAAATTCTAATAACAGCTGATCAAGCTTAAACGTGCTGCTGTTGTTTAGCGCGACATCCGCTGGTTTCCTGTTTCTGGCGCAAAGTGGGCGATAAACAAACAAGAGAGAAAAGCCGATCAGCTGATCATTGATCAGTTTCATGACTGAAGTAGAAACAGGAGAGGGAGGGGGAGAGAATGAGAGAAGAGGAGGCAGCTGTGCAGCAAAGACACAGAATAACTCCAGCTTTGTGTCTTTTTCATTCTAGCTGAAGTCCAGGACAAACTGTGTTCCTTTTCACCTCAATACGAAACGTGTAATATTTTCTCTGAATACGAGACCATTCCGTTTTTTACGGGACGGTTGGAAACTCTAATAACTAACCTTATAAATAAAATAAGATAAAACAAGTTCAACATCAATAACATCATAGCACCCGCCCAGCAGTATATAAACTCCGTCATGCTAGCTAGTACGCAGTACGAGTTATTGTAACTGACTGTAAAAAGTCAGCATGATGAAAATAAACTCCACCTAAACTTGGTGTATATCTGACCCAGTTAGACTGCAGGTCATAACTTCTTACCTGAAGTTCGGTTCACCGCCTCGGGTCTCTGCTCCTCCTGCCTTTCCGTCATCCACCTGCCAGCATGTTGCATCTGCTGGCCTTCACCACTTGCTAATGTTACTGAATCTGTGGAAGCTCCGCAATAGCCACCACCAAACAATTGAGTTATTTTTACACATCTCCCAGCATCTGGCCAATCCACCACCTTTTAGTGGTTATACCGTTATGGAAAAAATGGGGGGAAAAAAAGCCAGTCCAGCTATGCTCTCCACTCTCTCCATTGGTTTATCTTTTCTTATTTCTGTATGTTATATTTATAAGATACAGAAATACTCCTCAGTGAACAGAAGAGGTCAGTATTTCATGCCGTTATTAAGGCTCTGCTGCAGAGACTTCCTTGTTACCTCTGCTCTTTCATTATATTTAGTTACAGTATTATATGTAGATTTTATATGGATATAATACTAAAAGTAATTATTAGATATTAGTTATAACACTTTGATGGTCATGGACATGGACACTTTAAAATTAGGTGCACTTCTTGTTCAGACTTAATTCGAAAGAAAAAACAGTATTTAAATTATCTGCTGCACAACAACAGCAAGTATTCTCTGTATATATTTATTTAGCTGCATTTCGCTGTACTCTGTTGATCTCTGAACATGAACATACTGTGTTTTCATATATGATGTATCTCTCAGACACTCTAGATAAACTGTATATCTTTTTTTATCTTGAAAAAAAATGTTTGAGATTTAATGATGCCAAAGATTTTTCACTGCACCTGTAATTCATAAAAATAATGCAATAAATAATGCAAACTCTGTAAGATTTACTGAAATTCTGTACAAGCTGTTGTTTACAATCCCAAAGGGATAAATATCAAAATAAAGTTTGTAAAATAACAGCTGGAAGGAGGTGTCATTTTTAGTAGAGCAGTCATGCTGTACTCCAAACTACAGTGACATAATCTGTTATCCAGTGTTTGCCTTTTGGGATATTTTTGTGGTGTGCCTTATGCTTTTTCTAATGTGAGCCCTATATTAAAAACAAGATGAAACAGCATAACATCAACTCAAACAACTAAAAGAAAAATATACTAAAACCAACATCTCACATGGTGTCAAAGGCCAGGGTAAAGAGATGGGTTTTCAGAAGTGATTTAAAAACAGGCAGAGAAGAGCCCTGTCTAATCTCTAAAGTTTACATTCAGTCTTCGGTACCTTTAGGAACAGCTGATCAGCTGACCTGAGAGAGCGGGTGGGCATGTAAGGCGGTAGCTCAGAGAGATCAGATGGGGCAAGGCCATGGAGGGCTTTAAAAGCAAATAAAATAATTTCTAATAATCCCAAATAATCCTAAAAGAAATGGGCAGCCAGTGAAGTGAAGCTAAACTAATGGGAATGCACTCAAACTTTTGAGTGCCAGTTAAAGGATGAGTTGCAGCATTTTGCACCCTCTGTAGATGAGTAATGTATGAAGCAATGACCCCTATCAAAGTGCTAACAAAGGCATGGATAACTGTCTGAAATTGCAGCCGTGAAACAATAAGCACGGCACTGACATGTGCATATATGCACTCAAGGAAATAGTCAGTTTGTATAGGGCTAAAAATTCATCTGTCCTCATGTGTTTCATTGATGCCTCTAAGGCTTTTGATCGAGTGAACCACAGAAAACTTTTTGATAAATTGAAGAGACGGGGAGTTCCTCAATACATCGTGAGGATTCTCTCTTACTGGTACGCTCATCAGAGCATGCAGGTTAAATGGGGAAGTAGTATTTCTGCCCCCTTTGGTGTCAGCAATGGTGTCAGACAGGGTGGGATTTTGTCTCCAATTTTATTTAATCTATATGTTGATGATCTGTCCATACAGCTCAGAGCCTGTAACACTGGGTGTATATTAGGTAAAACACTGATAAATCATCTTATGTATGCAGATGACCTGGTTGTTTTTAGTCCAAGCAGTGCTGGGTTGCAGGATCTTCTTAATGTCTGTACTGAATATGGTGTGCAATATGACATAGAGTACAATGCTGCTAAAAGTGCTGTTTTGATATGTAGAACCAAGCAGGATAAACAGCTAAATTTCCCTTTGTTTAAACTGGCCCAAAAAACTCTTGAAGTTCATAAAAAGGTGAAATACCTCGGTCACTTTATTACTGAGGAAATGAATGATGATGATGACATTTACAGACAACGATGTAAGCTCTATGTGCAGGCAAATACTATTGCACGCAAATTCAGCTTTTGTTCACTTCCAGTTAAAGTGGCTTTGTTTAAAGCGTATTGCACACCGCTATATACTGCCCCCTTGTGGTTATCCTACAAACAATGTAGCATGCAGAAGCTGCATGTTGCATATAATGATGCGATGAGAATCCTTTGCAGGATACCTAGAAGTGGTAGTGCCAGTCAGATGTTTGTAGCTGTGGGTGTTTGGACTTTTAAAGCACTTTTAAGAAAGTTAATGTACAATTTTAGAGAACGACTGGATGGTTCAAGTAACAGTATAATTTTAGCACTTACAGATCCGACACTGAGTGGTTCCCGTTACTCATCCAGTCTGAGAAAGCACTGGTTAAAGTGTTTGTGTATTTATTGATTTATTTTAAGTAATTGTGTTTTATGTATATTATGGTTTTATATTTTTACAAATTTTTTACAAATGTTTTATATTTTTACTAATGTTTTATATACTTATTTATCTATATATAGATATATATGTGTGTGTGTGTGTGTGTGTGTGTGTGTGTGTTTCTGTCTTGTTTTTTATGGACATGAAGTCTGCTAATAAAGATTGAATTGAAATTGAATTGAATAGTTTACAGAATAATGAAATGAGCCTAATCGGCAATAAGCTGAAAAACCTGAACACTCAGACTGCTTTCTCACAGTTAGTCTCATGGGGAAACAGCATACACACACAGACTGTGAAGCTGATTAGTAACAAGAATACTTTAATCTGACAGACTCTGACCCTTGACCTTTGACTCAACCTTTCAAATTTTAAACAGGTTTCTGAGTTACCGTCTGAAGTCAAACAAGTCCAAAATTAACTCCCTGTAGTCCAGATAAGTGAGACATTTTTTTTTTCCTTTCAGCACATTTCAGTTAAAACCATAAGTGATGTTTACTCTGATCCCTTGATGACTTTACTTCAGAGAACCAAGTTTGCTGATCTGATCATATTTCAATATACAAACTCTGCACTTGGGGAGTAGTAAAATGTGTGAAACATTTCTGGGAATAGTTTTATGATGACAAGAATGATCTCAGCTCTCTTTGGAAAAATACTTCCTGTTGATCATCTTTGTCTTCTCTAACACGTAAGTGCTCGTCAGCGTGAGTTAAAGTTTACATTTTATTTGAGTTTCATTGTAATAAACTGTAAAAAAGAAGATAAAGAAGGTAAATATTCAGAGTTACTGTCAGCTTTTTTTTTTTTTGACAAACATGATCTGCAAACAGGACTTTGCCCAGCTGATACTGGATACTGTATGTAGCTTCATTTATCGCTGTGTTTACACCTGAGTGCTGCAGGTTCTCTCTGTGACGCTTTTACCTGATATCGTCTTTGTGGTCAGAGCTACACGAGTATGATCACCTGCTTCAAACACTGATCACATTCATTCTGTAATAGGAACTGAGCTGTTCTGTCAAGACCATCCGACCATGAAAAACATTTTTACACTTGCGGTTCGGCTTCAAGAAATAATAAAGAAGAAATAAATACATCATAACAGACGGCATCATATAGGACTGTAAATTTAAGATTTATCTGTGCTGGACAAACAGAACACAGTGAGATTTATTCTGAGGTTTCCTCCATTTAATCCTGTTTCTCTTGAAATAGACTAAGACAGGCCAGCAGGTCCTCAGCAGCTTTGGGGGATGTAATAGAGGCTACAGCTCTTGCCCCTCCCATCTAGTGTTATAACAGAAAGTTCCAAAGGAAAAAAAAAACACATGCAAGACTTCCTATTTAAAATATCTTTTTATTAAAAGACAGTAAAAAAAAAAAATAATAGTTGCATTCTCCAAATTTCTTTCTCAAAAAACCCCCACATAACAAATGAAGCATTTAATGCTGCAGTGCACATGAATTGCTCTTAGTCTGGCTCATCACCTGGGACCTGTTTGTCATGAGAGACCCTACCAGGAGCTGAACACTCCAGACAACTCAGCTCCCAGGATCGTCTGAGCTCACAAACCCCTCCACCACGATAAGGTGGCAATTCAAGTAGGGGGGTAAAAGTAGGGATAGGGGAACTAATATTAAACCACTTTTTTATAGATAACAAAGGCCACAGAAAGCATCACAGCTGAAACTGACGGACCAACGTTTAGTCCAACATATCAACTTCTAGTCTCACCAATAGCATCAACAACTAGGAAGCAGCTTCACCTCTGATCACACACACACTCAACTCTACTCACTCACCTGGAGGATCAACACTTAGACTGATGATGCTGATGGATTTCCACAGGCGTCTTTCCTCCATGAAAACCCGACACTCGTATGTTCCAGTGTAATTAATCACCACATGCATAATTACACACACCCCACTTTTCAGTTATTTATTTGTAAAAAAAAATGTTTGGAATCATGTATGATTGTCGTTCCACTTCTCACATGTACGCCACTTTGTATTATGTAACCCATATCAACTACGCACTGTCACATGACCCACGTCAGCTGATTTGAGGTCCCTCTCCTGATTGGCTCCTTCCACGTCGCGGCAAGTATGGAAACCGGCTGTGGAGGGATACTTCCGGGTTCGGCTCCTGCTGTGGCTCTAAGCTTATGGCGTTTAGAAAGGCGTTAAAGCAAAGCGTTTTCTCCCATCAGTTTCTCTATGAAATCTTTTCACCTCAGCGGTAAGTGTCTTTAACATCTACCAGAAACAACCTTTTAGTTGTCAGTAATGAGTCGATCGTTTCCGCGATTAAAAAATGACTTTTTTCGGCGGCATTCCCACCGCGAGTAGAACTCCGGTTCGAAAACTGCTGTTTTTGAAGACTTTTATTTATTTAAGCACTTAAATGAGTTTTATTTGAAACAGAGTGCAATTGACTGATTATTGTTGTGTTGCCTTGAATTCGGCTATGCTGTCTGTTGGACAGTTGTTTTTCTTTATTGTTGTTTTTGTATTTGTTTGTAGTGAAGGCTACTAGAATGTATGGGTTAAGCTACGTAACCAAGATGATTAATAATTTAACTGTTGTACATTTGTGACTGATGGTGATGATGATTCATGATTCGCATTGTTGCATAGAATTGCAGAAAAATGTATTTGTTTACCGGTAAACTGAATTGAACTTGATGTACTAATGACATTTTTCTGGCCTACAGGTCAGTTTTGTTTTGTTTTTTTCACCTTGAATTGATCTTCTTCATATTGAAGTGGCGAGCTGGTAGGACCATTCTTTTCCCCCTCTTTGCAGTCTTTGGATTACGGACATATTTTCCCATCACATGAAGCTGGACCCCAAGGAGGAATTCCTTAAAAGTGAACTTTAAAAAAAAAGGAACTTTAAAAAAGGACCAAAAGGACTCTTGCACAGAAAATTACAGCATTAATTTATTAATTAATTGTGGGCATTTATTTATGTTGTGTGTTGTATTAATTGTTTTGTTCCATTTCCCCTTTCCCCCATTTATTCAATATATTTTTGGTACAAGATATTGCAGTCTTTGGTCTCATCATTCACACCATCTAGGCTACATAAAGAACTATTTTCTTCTGCGCGTCAGTCAGTAAACTCACCCATTGCAATAAAACTAGCCCTTAAATAACTTTGCGTTACAATTGGTCTTTCACGTGGAATTCCAATAAAATTGATTTATGTTTGTGACTGTAATGTGACAAAATCTGGAAAAGTTCAAGGGGGCCGAATACTTTTGCAAGCCACTGTATACACCAACAGTCCTGCCATCAGGCTGCTCATTGTAACGGAGTACTTCTACTCTGCTTTACTCACTGACACTTTAATCTTTCATCTGAGGCTGAACTCAGTGGCCTCAGTTTTGATCATTGGGATGTTGTGTTTAAGTGCTGGAGCTTACAAATCATGAGCACAGAGCATATATACTGTATATATTACAGATTATTTTTAAACATATTTAACAGATTTCATCCAAAACAGCATGAAATTTAATGACTCAAAGATTTTTGACTACGCCCGTATTTAATGAAAATAAAGGGAAAAAAATCTGTAAGATTTACAGAAATTCTGTACAAGCTGACAGTTATCATCTGGCTTGAAAAAAAGACAGGGTACACCCTGGACAAGTAACAAGTCCATTGCAGGCTGAGCCGATCGCCATTCACACCTAGAGCCAATTTGTATTTAGGTACTCCAGTTAACCTATTTGGAGTATGAGGTGGGAAGTCAGAGTACCTGCAGAGAACCCATGCAGACACAGAGAGAACATGCATGAAGAAATTCGCATAGAAAAGCCTCAGCCATAGGGCTGGGTATCGTCACTGATTTCTAGAATCGATTCGATTCCGATTCACAAGGTCCTGAATTTTTTAAAAGGAAAAAAACAGTGGTCGACAGCACTGTAAACAACCGTAGACTTGTGCGTAACAAGCAAGCGAATAATGAAGAAAACAGATATTTAGACAGGAAACTGTTCTTGAAGTATACAGAGAGGGAGAGAGAGAGAGAGCTGTGCGTGAAGTGTATTTTTTTTATTTATTTTTTTTATCGTGGTGGAAGCAAAACAGTAAAAGTCAAAGTGAATTCATGATGATGTTTATGTGAAGCGTAGTTTGGATCTCCTTTTGCTGCTGGTTCAGTTAATATTGTTTGGAGAGAGATAAAACTAACAGCTTTAGAATCAGCGCAAAAAGGGCGTGAACACATAGCGCGGACCCGCCGAAACATCAGAATCAGCGAGCTGTCGGCTTTCAGCCCCGACCGTGTCCATGTCCTCGGGTGAGAAAGGCGACATCTCACTGATTCTGATCTGCGGGTCCGCGCTGTGTGTTTGTCTTCCTGCAGAATCCGTGTTCCTGCTCTCATTTACTGTTTTAGCTGTTTGGTGGTTGTTGAAATTTTGTGAGGTTTAATCTGAGATTCTGGCGTTTTGGGCAAAATAAATTTATATAAAAAAATCGATTCAGGATTTTAATGAATCAATATGACGTTAGAATCGATTTTAATCGATGAATCGATTATCAAAACTCACCCCTAATCGGCCATCATTTTGCTGTGCACTGTAAAATGTAATATTGTGTTTAATTAAAAATATTAAATAGGCTGAACTCAATTTTTTTCAATTTGTTATTAGAACTCAATTTAAATAAGTTACCAGTACTTTTTATGAAAAAACGCTGATAAATTCCATTTATTTGAGTTGCCTTAACTTAGAAAAACTAAGTAAGCTGGAAGTTTTGCTTCTCAGTGCGGAAGGATGAAAGATATGGTTTGAAAATGCCACGTGACTACCGTCCTCCTCCCTAGCACGGATCAGTCCGCATTTTTTATGGAATATGTTGAGCAAACCTGGAGAAGCGTCAGCTCAAGATATTATTGTTGTCATTGCTGTGGATCTTTACCTGATACATTGACTTGGTGAGTAAATGTTTTCTCTTATTCAAACTGATTTTGTGGCTTCTCTTAGTTTAGCACCAGGTTTAAAATCTTGCTAGCTAGTTAGTGTTAGCCTAGTGTTGCTGCTGCTGCTGGGCTCATCTTACTTAAAAATTAACACCACAGCCTTAAAAACCTTACATAAAACTATGTGGTGAAATTTTCTGTTGATTGTTTGAAATAAATAAGTGAGATAAGAGCCCAGACAAAATTCTTCGGGAGGTGCAGCCGTTAGGGGTGGGGTAGGTGTGGGATGTGGGGGGTGGATAACAGAGCTCTCCGAAAACGTGGAAGCACTTTTGCAAATATGTGATATTTTGATAAATTAAGTAGATATTTGAGCATTACACAGCTACATTCGCGCCTGAAAATATCTTAAAAGGTTATTTTGTGACCCAGAAAGGGTAGTCTGGGGAAAAGGAGGATCGCATTTGTCGGCTACGGTTGTCGGAGCCTGTGCGTACTTGTAAGCGCGGCAATGGCGGAGGAGCGCCGCTGAAAAACTTATTACTTTTTCTGGGTCACAAAATAAACTTTTAAGATATTTTTAGCCTTTTTTAAGATATTTTTAGCCTTTATTTAACAACATAAGCAAACTCTATGTTACAATGATTGCACAGCCATTAAGGATCAAATCAGTTTCTGAAAAATGTTCTGTTTTTTCTCCCTCTGCTTGCTTCTTACTGTCTTTGAGGCTCGGGACCAGCACTCCTGCTGTTGGACAGAAAGACATCAGTATTTTGGTTTTCCAATATATTAGCAACTGTCAGTGACATTTATATTAATCAGGCTGAACTTTAATCATACTTTAGATCAGCCTGTTTTACTTATTGTTTTATTTGTGCTTTGGTTTGGGGAAGTTGTTTCTTTACTGATCTTTTCCTGTCTTCTGTTATTAGACTTGAGATATGACTGCACTATGCTGTTGCTGGTGACCACAGTTAATTCTACAAGACATGCTGTGTAAGTAAACAAACAACAACAGTTTGGTCTGCATTTCTTGAAAGATCACATCCCCCAAACTTAGTTTAGAGGGTCTACACTGTATATAGTGAAGTCTGCAAGTTTTCTAACAGCAAAATTTGTTTTGTGCCAAAATCATTTTGCACATCATTAGAATGAAAGTTATTGGCCATGTTTGCATAGCCCTTTTTAAAATGATGCTTTCATGACATTATTGTGTGTTGGGTGGTGGTCAGGGCTATGCAGACTGACAAGTGGGACATTGAATGTCATCTCTCTGGTGGGGAGGGAGCCTGAGATCGTCTAAATTGGAGTCTGTTTTATAGCAAATGCAGAAAAAAATGTTTTAAGAAAGCAATTAAGTTCATGTTCCAAAAAATATGATTGTTTGCTTGCAGGACAACAGGAGAGATGAGTCCTCCGTCACAGATGGTGTGGTCAGTGAAGATGGTCGCCTGCAGGTTCAAGCTCATTGCATCTCCAACCCACATCCACTGCCACTGTACTTAAGGGAAGTTAAAGACTTTCTTCTGCACCTACATTTGGATCACCTCGATCCATGACAGTCATTCAGGCAGTAATGCCTGGACTGGAAACAAGCATCCTTAAAATAATACAACATTCCAGCTCATGTGTTGGAATGGAAAACAAATGTGTTGTTTAAATTACAGACTGCACTTGTGACAGAACAATAAATATTTTATTTTGATTATATAAGTAATGTAAGTACAAAACAAACTGTGGTAGACCTAAACTTATTTTCAGAATAATTAAATCTGAGACTTTGTTTCATTGTAAGATTATAACAGTGATGGCAATATAATTGTTTGTTGTTCAGCAGAACAGTGTCCAGTATGTTGGCTGTTATACTTTGTTGTGTTTGAAAATAAAAGTTGGGCTGATTTTAACATCATTACAAAAAGTGTTGTTAATTATTTTTAATCATATTCAGGTTACCACAAATTGTTTTTTCATTTAGTTGAACTTGAAATGTTTGTCAGTAGGTAAACAATTAGTATTGTACAGTCAGAGATATCAAGTTATTCTTAATGCTGCAGACTTGCAATGTATAAGTTGTCCTAACAGTCATCTTAAGTAAGCTTTACTTAGTTTTTTTGAGGCAATGAGTTTCCATAATTTTTTTGAGTTCTGGGAACTAACAAGGCTGTACAGTGTACTCAAAATGAGTAAGTTGCCCTAACTTGGTCATCTTAAGTAAACTTGATCCAATTTTTTTGAGTTCTGGGAACAAATGAGCTTGTACAGAGTACTCAAAATAAATAAGTTGTCCTAAT
The DNA here is from genome assembly GCF_001858045.2 of Oreochromis niloticus. Taxonomy (NCBI): domain Eukaryota; kingdom Metazoa; phylum Chordata; class Actinopteri; order Cichliformes; family Cichlidae; genus Oreochromis; species Oreochromis niloticus. The sequence continues at coordinate 78,590,286 of NC_031967.2, read as the reverse complement.
TTAGTCACTTTTAGCTAAGCTTTACTCAATTTTTTTGAGGCAACGAGTTTCCATAATTTTTTTGAGCTCTGGGAACTAATTAGATTTTACAGTGTGAGGCAACAATGTTAACATCTCCCCGATATTTTTAAACTCTCAGCCAATGTACACATACATTTTGCTGGATAAATATCATAAGTGCTTCTTTATTTGAGCATTAATAAAGCTGGGGAGGAGGATATCGAACTATTGTTTCCTGACATTAACATATCATGTTCACATTGATATCAGTGTTGTAAAGAAATTACAATTATTAGTCCTTGTCCTACTGTTATCTACAGGGTGGGCCATTTATATAGATACACCGTAATAACATGGGAATGGTTGGTGATATTAAAGTCCTGTTTGTGGCACATTAGTATATGTGAGGGGGCAAACTCCTCAAGATGGGTGGTGACCATGGTGGCCATTTAGAAGTCGGCCATCTTGGATACAACTTTTGTTTTTTCAATAGGAAGAGGGCCATGTGACACATCAAACTTATTGGTAATGTCACAAGAAAAACAATGGTGTGCTTGGTTTCAACGTAACTTTATTCTGTCATGAGTTATTTACAACTTTCTGTGTCATGGCTGGTTCTGTGACCCAGCATTTTGAGTTCGTTATATATTGTGTATATCTGTTTAATATGGGGAAATGTTAAGTTGTTTTTGCATTATCAGTTAGAACTTGAGTCTTTGTGTTTTGTCATTTATTGTTTGGGTTAAGCTCATCTAGGTCTCTTAAACCCCTAAGTTGTTTAGCCTTAGTTCTGTTTATTGGATCTCCTCATTTCCCCTTCCCCTGGATCTTAGTCTCATTTACCCTTTGTGTTCCATGTCTCATGTTGTCAACCCATGTTGTTTGGTCTGTCTCATCATGTTTCCTGTTTTATTTTTAAAGAGTCCTCTGTTCTTTGTTTATTGTATTTAGTTTCACTTCCCCTGTCCTGTCATTAGGTTCATGTGTGTCAGCTGTGCTCCCATGTGTGGCCACTTCCCTTGATCATCTCTTATGTGTATTTAGTCTCTGTCTGTCTGTCTGATAAAATGAAGATTAGACTGATATATTGAATATTCCTTTAGTGGGTGACAAAATCAGACCATGTCATTACTGCTTTAAGTCATACAGAACAGATATCAGAGCCTTAAACAGGCTGACTTCTGCAAAATGGGTCAAAATAGGCAGAAAGTATACAAACACATAACATCCTTATAGAATATCTTGTTGCTGCCTTTCATAGTGTGTAACTTGAAGGCCCTGAGTACTTTCTCCCACACTGAAAACACTGGAATGATCAAATTATTTGAACATTACCTAATAAGACTGATTCAGGACAGACAATTAGTGATTTTAAACTTTTCTAGCAGTCCTTCACAAACAGGGAACAGTCTGTCTATTCTCTCCATCTGTCAGCTGCTGCTGGCTCTTCCTCCTCCTCTTCCTCACACACTGCTGAGTTTGTCCTGGTGGATCATCAAGGGTGCAAAGCCTCACAGATGATGTGCAGCAGTGGGTCCCTCAGTCTGTCCTCACTCTGGACACTTGCAGTTGTCACACATGGAAATCAAATGTGTGATAAGCTGCAGGATTCAAACACAAGAATAACTTATAAATACATGTTCATACTTTTATTCCACAATCAGAGAGAAAGAAACAGAGAGAGAGTGCAGGACAGACAGACAGGTGACAGTCTCAGGTGTACACACTGCTACAAAACAGCACAAGAGAAGGAGTATGTGTGACTCACTTTATCCTTATTCACATTAAAAAAACAAAAAAGAAATAAATATAGATCAACTTAGAACACAGCATCACTTTATTAACATTGTTTTTCTAGTCTGTAAGAGAAAAAAATTAAAGGGCTACAATTTGCCTGAAATAAAAAAGAAATGTTGCCGCATAGCAAGAAGGTCCTGAGTTCAATTCCACCATCAGGCCGGGGTCTTTCTGTGTGGAGTTCGCATGTTCTCCCCGTGTTTGCGTGGGTTTCCTCCTGGTACTCCGGCTTCCTCCCACCGTCCAAAGACATGCAGTTTGTGGGGATAGGTTAAATTGTTAATCCAAATTGCCACTAGGTATGAATGTGCGAGTGAATGTGAGTGTGAATGGTTGTCTGTCCCTGTGTGTTAGCCCTGCGACAGACTGGCGACCTGTCCAGGTTGTACCCCGCCTCTCGCCCTATGACAGCTGGGATAGGCTCCAGCACCCCCCGCGACCCTGAAAAGGATAAGCAGAAGCAAATGGATGGATGGTTGGAAAAAGAAATTAAATCCTTACTTAAACCATAAACATTTTTTGACTGACTTGAACCATTTGATACTGAAAATTAAAATTAAATATACTCAAGAAATAATAATAATAAATTGAAACTGATCAGCAAAATTAACTCAGGAGCAAAATATATTAAACACTTTAACCTACAAAACAAAAATGAATAAAACAATTTATGATGATTTTTTTCTTTGATCAAAATAACAAAGTCAGGATTAATGGCTACAAAGAGCACATTTTGCAGTGCACAGCTTTTCAAAGCGGGGTTTGAAGCGGGATACTGCAACTCTCAGCTCCTGCTCAATGTTTAGCTGGGCCCTGTACTTGGTCTTCAGCAACAGCAGAGAAGCCAGTCTCACAAAGATAAGACGTTGCAAAAGGAAGAAGAATGCCCCTGGCCTTCTGCCCTAAGAGTGGATACTGCTTCTCTACACTCTACAGAATTCACTCAGTGTCTGTGATGTTAATTGCAGTCTCAATGTGGAGTCAGACATGTCAATGAATTTGTTCTCCTCTGCAAAGCTGAAACCAGTTGGAGCTGGTGCTTTGAAAGGATCTCTCACCCAGTCATACTGGGAACTGTTTTCATGGAAGTACTTTTTAAAGTATCCCATCAATGATGAAATATGCTGCTTGATATATGGAGTCACTGAGAGGACTTCTTTGGCTCTCAGAGGAGGCGGACGCATCTTTCCCCCTCTCCCTCCCTTATCTTCCCTGCTGATGCTCGTCTAACTCTAACCCTCAAAGAGTTTCTCAGTCTTGTTCTCTAAAACCTAAAGAATTATGGATTTGTAACGGAATTGACACCCTGGTAGGCTTGGGAGAGCCCGATTGTACTGCAGAGACGTTTGCTGCTGGATACTTGATGGTCGGTTGCGTCATGTGTCTGGCGACACTCTCGATGGAGGACATTGAACGACATCTACCAATTCGGAACCATGATAACAGAGTTCTGGCTGATTGGACCTGGCTTATCGAATAACAAGAAGTGGCTACAGCTGTTCAAAATCCCATAAGGCTGGCCGACAGGATAGACGATTGGCAGGGCTGTGAGTACTCAGACTGTGTTTTGAATGCAATATGGATAAGATCTTGGAGAAGAACAACGTTAATTGAGATAATTGGTGACCAGTGATGGACATTAGACCAACTGTAAAAATTTGATGCAGTTGTTCGCATTAAACCCAAACATTCACCATCTTCACTCATGCGGCAATCCCACTGGCATCAGCTCAAGGCCTGCCAAGGTCGAAGCTGACTAGAACAACAAATTCTCCCCATGATAACAGGATTGTTGTCAGAATTCTTTGTACCTCCTTCAAGGCCACCTGGGTCCACTGGAGACTGTTGACTGTTGATGGGGCGATCGTGGCTCAACAGTTGGGAGTTCGCCTTGTAATCGGAAGGTTGCCGGTTCGAGCCCCGGCTTGGACAGTCTCGGTCGTTGTGTCCTTGGGCAAGACACTTCACCCGTTGCCTACTGGTGGTGGTCAGAGGGCCCGGTGGCGCCAGTGTCCGGCAGCCTCGCCTCTGTCAGTGCGTCCCAGGGTGGCTGTGGCTACAATGTAGCTTGCCATCACCAGTGTGTGAATGTGTGTGTGAATGGGTGAATGACTGGTTGTGTAAAGCGCTTTGGGGTCCTTAGGGACTATTAAAGCGCTATATAAATACAGGCCATTTACCATTTTACCATTTTTCGCTTAACCGGGCATGGTGACACTTTCTCTCAGCTGGACACGGGATACACACACACATGCGCACCCACGAAACATGTACACTGATATTGATACACCCTCACTATCACCCTCCCTCCCCCGAATCCAACGCCTCCTCCCATGCTTACCTCCCATCCGATGTGGACACCGGATCAGCTGGAGGCGCAATCGAAGATTGCAGCGGTGCCAGATCTAGCTGTAGATACTGGAATACTCTCCCATGTTGCTTGTCTGTGTTTTATTGTGTTATGGTGTGTTGATATCTGTGCATTCCTGGATTATCCTTTTGTGTTACACAGTTTTTCCCCTTGCTACCTAGCCTGACCTGTCTCCCCAATGTGATGTTTGTGTATTGTATGTACGGCCAGCAAGGTCTGTCATCTCGGATGTGGGCAACTGCAACTGACAAATAAAGGCTTCCCATTCCGACCTCTTTACTATTTTTATTGTTAAACACCACCAACCGCCATATTATAATACTGCAAGCAGTCCCAAACTATAGTCTCTGTAACTTTAATGTATATTAAGAAATCTATTATCCTCAACAGCATCCCGTTATGCAGACATATGTGTTCTTAAAAGCAATTCTTTGTCTTGGGCAGTGGAGTGGAACCCGTTTTGTTTCACTAGATGCTTTTGCAACCTGGCTTTTTATTTTCACCTAGTCAAAAAAAAGGAAAAATCTGTTTTAATTACATTTATTTTGTAGTTCTGTTGATGTCTCAGCATACAGTGATTCAGTCATTTTATTTAAAAAATGGCTCAAATCGGAATTTCTTCTGTATGGGAAATTTTAGGTTTTATGAATGTTCATAAGTGTTTCATTTAATCAAACGACTAGGCAGGGGCATTGATGCCTGGACGTGCGGTGGGCTAACCCACAGAGAGCTTCTGACAGTCAGGCATTGCTAATACAAAAGAGAATCGCAACAATACAGCGTGTTTCTCTGCTCCAACACATCTGCGGTCCTTACACATGGTAAGAATGTCTGTTATAGCCTGCACTTCATAAATGTCTGTCTGTTAGTGCTGATTATCCAAACCATGCTTAAGACGTGACTCATTTGTTGTCCAAAAAAACCTATTTCCTTTAGATATGCGATGTTACTGATTAAACACACACACACACACACACACACACACACACACACATATATATGTATAGGTGTGTGTGTATGTATGTATTCACGTTTTTAGCTGGATGTCAAACAGATGAAAGACTCTGAACCATGTTTATATAGCAAAATTCACAAGATGCCCAAGTGTGCACCAATGCACTCAAATGCAGGCCTTTGAATTGTATGTTAATGTTAAAGGATTTTTATATGTATTCTGCTCTATTGTAGTTAAAAATCCCTAGTTGTTTAGCTTCATTTAAATCTCCTATTTTACTGTGTTTCATGACAAAGCTTGCATGAGAGAATACCACAGGTGCCTCCACCCTTGCTGAGATAAGCTTGACCGGTTACTATTTTTAACAGTTTAAATATGTTTCATGCTTGTCACCTTGTAAGGAATTGTTTTACACACAAGGGGCGCCGACCCGACATATTTTAGGAAGGAGCAGTGTATAAATACAGAGGGAACTGATGTCTCAGTGTGAGTCTCCACTGAGATCACCCATGTATATACATGTTTGAGTTGTGTCTTTCTTTGCTTGCTGAAACAATTCTTTGACATAATTTTTGGTCCTTCTGAGCCGGATGGGAAATAACTGTTTTGTTGTGACTCCAAAGCAGAGATCTACACTGATTCCTGACGCCGTGGGGAGCCCGCACTGAAGTCTGTCGACAGCCCTCTCTATGTAGAGGTGAAAGCCCAAGAGCGTAAAAAATTCGGGTCTTGGCCAGTGTTTTTATTAGTGGTCCACGGCGGTGGGATTCAGTGGAACGATCTAACGAAACCGGCTGTAACGGCGTTTCAGTAAGGTAAAGAAACCCACATGTATACACTCGCGTAAAACGTTGTTCGCCTATAGCACGGGCTGGTAGAAAAGTGCAGGGATCCAAAATAGGTTCGCCACCGCACGGGCTGGTATAAAAGTGCAGGTTCGCCACCGCACGGGCTGGTAGAAAAGTGCAAGGATTGGCCCGCCTGAAGGGCTGGTAGACTGATCCGCTGAAAGGATCTGCGCGACTGTATATTATATATTTGTGTTTTCTGTGTGTGAAGAGTAAATCATTTTTAACAGCACAGTACGCTGCTGGATTACTCTTTTGTTATTGTCATTTTGTTTCCTGTCAGTAGCCAAAGTACTGGTGAGTAGAGGAGAAAGGTTGTGTTCATCACGTAAAATTGACACCGCTCCACGAATAGCGTAGGAGTAGAAGGGCGTGTTAGTTAACACTCCTGACTCTAATACCAGAGACGGCTCTGCAGTTTTGTTGTAATGGGTAATAAAGCTACAAAACTCACTGCTGACGAGCAGTGGTTAGAGGAAAAAATGTCCAGGCGCCGGACAAATTAGTGCATATAGATGGAGGAACCCAAAGAAAACTAAATGTCCCACATGGGAGGGGAAAATGTAGCCCCTCCGCATTGACTAAATTAAAAGAAACCCTCCAAGCAGAAATACATATTGAAAAGGATCCTAAAAAGAAAACAAAGCGTTCACAAGAATTGCAATATTTTAAAGCATGGAAAGAGAAATGAAGTGGAATAAACAAAAGGTTAAATGAAATTAGAGCTTATCTAATGTATTCAAACTAATAATAGGCAGGATAACAACCTGTAAACTGGTATTAACAATGAAACATAGTTGGCATAACGACCGTGCCTAGAATGAATAGAATGCATGAAACCAGATAATTCACACGAAAGTATATCAAATAAAAAAGAGAGATGTATAAGGTATATTAAGGCTGTGTCATTGTTCAGCCAAGGAAAGTGTGTGAAAAGCTAAATGTCTCCAGCTTGGGAAAGGGGTGAAACTGCAGCTCACCCCCAGCCCTTGATGGATACATAATAAAATATATATGAAATATTATAATAGACTATTGTATATTTGGAGTATAGTAGTATATTGTAATATACTATTGATGTTATATAGAAATAAGAGAAAATAATTAAGAGATAATAATAATATTAATAATGACATGATATATGAGAAGAGGAAAATAAAGAAAATAACTAAACTAATCAGGTGCATAGAGGCGTTTGACCTGATTGAAATTCTGTCTTAAGAGATGAACAAAAATCGGCACCATTATTAGAGCAAAAGAAATGGTTGAGGTGCGGAGCAATCCTACAGGATGATCTGATGATATGTGATGGGAAACCAATACTACCGAAGTCTTTACATAAAACAGTAGCTCTTGTGACACATGGAGTTACTCATGTGTCAACAGGAGGGAGTATAATTAGTTAAAAACACACTTCTACACTATAAATTTCGAAACTTCAGCAAAAGAATTTGTAAGAACATGCATGACCTGTCAAAGATATAATTCACAAGGGAATTTAAGACCAAGAAGAGATCATTTCCTTACACCACCGCATCCTTTTCATACAATACACATGGATTTCATTGAACTAAATGAATGTCAAGGCTCAAAATACGCATTAGTGATCATAGATGTATTCTCAAAATGGCCTGAAATCTATCCAGTAAAGAAAGCAGATGCCATTTCAGTTGCTAAATGTCTGTGTAACCACTTTATTCCAACTTATGGCATCCCAACTCTGATGAGATCAGACAATGGGACCCATTTTGTAAATGATGTAATTAATAAAGTCTCAGAAGCACTAGGATTTAATATCAAAAATCACTGTGTCTACCATCCACAAAGTGCAGGGCTAGTGGAAAGAACAAATGGCACAATCAAGCAGAGACTTAGGAAATGCATGGAAGAGACAGGGAGACCATGGCCTGAATGTATAGGCAGTGTTGGGAAGGTTACTTTTAAAATGTATTCCACTACAGAATACTGAATACATGCCCCAAAGTGTATTCTGTAATGTATTCCGTTACGTTACTCAATGACAGTAACGTATTCTGAATACTTTGGATTACTTAATATATTATCATGCTGTTTACAACTACGTGAATGTACTATTGCTGTGATTTATTACTGTTACTGAAGGTCCGCGGCTCCGAACAGTAGTAAAGGGACCTCTGGCTAATACAGTGGGTTCCGTGTCGGGCTGGTAGCTGAAAACTAGCTTTACTTTGTTGTCTGGGTCAACTTTGCTTGCCAGAGACAGAGAGAGGCGTTGAAAGGCTGCTCCAACGGAACTTATTTTTTCAGGAGGAAAACACGAACACAGTGTACAGTTGAGTCTTAATAGCTTACTTACAAATGGGCTCCTCAGGCACTCTTCTTGGCTGCTGTGGTTATTATTATATTTACATGCTTCCAGCTCCCGTTTTTGCTCCGTGACAGCTCGGACTTCCTTTCTCTCCCTCCCTCGCTCACAGACACATAACGTGTATGGTAGTCCATTCTCGCTGCAGCACGGACTACACTGCCCATGAGGCTACATTCTTTAGGGCCATGCCTGTAGCATTCTGCCTTTTAGCTTAGCACAACAACAACAACAAAAAAGCGCTCTCTCACCCAGGAAACACGCAGAGAGAGAGTGCGTCACCCTGTAACCATGGCAACCGTAACGCTGCCGCCTGGAACAACATTACGTAGCTGTCAAACAAACCCAAACAGTCCTGACCCGCGACAATATGAAACAGGAAAGTACCGCCGTGTAATCCATTTATTTCAACAAAGTAACTGTATTCTGAATACCACCTTTTTAAACGGTAACTGTAACGGAATACAGTTACTCATATTTTGTATTCTGAATACGTAACGGCGGTACATGTATTCCGTTACTCCCCAACACTGTGTATAGGTCTAGTAAAAATGTGGATGAGATTAACACAAGGTTCCCAAAAATTGACGCCGTTTGAAATAAATTCATGGAAGACCTTTTCCACTACCAATAACGAATGAACCAGTAAACAAATCAGCTAGAGAGACCACTCTAGCAGAGTGGATGGCAAAGCTGCTAGAAAATAAAGACATTGTGGTGAACAACAAATTGTCGTGTGACTCTTCTCCAGTATCTTGCAGGACCATACCAAGTGCTTCTAACCACTCCCACAGCATGTAAGATCGCGGAGCGACCATCCTGTATTCACCAAAGCCACTGTAAGAAAGTGAGTGAGAGCATAGACTAATAGACGCCGACGTCCCTGCCCTCTGGTGATCCGGAAGGTGAAGGAAGGGCTGATTGGGTATATCCCGCCCTTTGCTTCTTGCCTTTAGTCTACTTATCAGAGGGGGCAGGTGCGCCAGGTCACCATGAAGCTGCTCCTGATCTCACTGACCCTGGCAGTACTGGCAGCAGGATGCTTCCTACTATTCAATATGGACCAAAAGCATCATCAGAAGAAAGCTTGGACGCATGATAACTCACACCACTACACAATGACATTTCCAATGGCACCTATTGGGTGCAGGGAAGGGCCTGGCTATGTGGTCAGTGGGCCTATTTCACTCTCCCTAAGAACTGGACGGGTATGTGTGCTCCAATCTTCATATCTGATCACACGTTTAAGATAACTACCGACGATACATCACTTAAAAGAGGGAAAAGATCAGTTGACACTCCAGATCCGAAACCACATGACCCAATATGGGGCTCTGACGTCCCACAGGAATTCAAGCTTTGGACTACAGGACAGAAAGTGCTGCACTCACTCTTTCAGTGGGTGGGCACAGGGAAAAATGCGCTGAGGATCAAGACATTGAACTATCGATTTGGATTGTTCCTGAATACATCATGTCGAGTCAATGACCAGCAAAACGAGGAGATAGATGCCCTGCGAATAATGGTCATGCAACATCAAGTGGCGCTTGATATTGTGTTGGCTGAAAAAGGAGGATTATGTGTGCTTTTTAACACCACCTGTTGCACTTACATACCTGACAACATACATTCTAGTAACATGACGGATGCATTAAAAGTTCTAAAACAACTTCAGAATGTGCAGTCAAAGGAATATGTAGACGGGGGTACAGATTGGTTGAGATGGTTGCTAAGTGGCTCGTGGACTGTTTTGCTGTATAAAGGTCTAATATTCATAGGACTCTTACTTGTATTATTCTGTGTATTCTCCACATGTATTCTCCCTTGTCTCAGGAAGATGATTTCCAAAATGATTTCCACATCATTGATAGCTTATGTTACTGTACCAATGGATGACAAAAATGATCTGAGTAACAGTGAAGATAACTTTGAAGACGAAGATGTTTATGTGAGAGAAGAAAATCTTAAAGACGACCTGTAAAGCTAGATTGCAATATAAGTAACACATAATAATGACATGTTTGAAAATGCTAGGAGCAAGAGAACATGTTCTGAAACAAAGTGTGAAACGTGTTTAAATGAGCTAAAACAGGAGGGAATGTTAAAGGATTTTTATATGTATTCTGCTCTATTGTAGTTAAAAACCCCTAGTTGTTTAGCTTCATTTAAATCTCCTATTTTACTGTGTTTCATGACAAAGCTTGCATGAGAGAATACCACAGGTGCCTCCACCCTTGCTGAGATAAGCTTGACCGGTTACTATTTTTAACAGTTTAAATATGTTTCATGCTTGTCACCTTGTAAGGAATTGTTTTACACACAAGGGGCGCCGACCCGACATATTTTAGGAAGGAGCAGTGTATAAATACAGAGGGAACTGATGTCTCAGTGTGAGTCTCCACTGAGATCACCCATGTATATACATGTTTGAGTTGTGTCTTTCTTTGCTTGCTGAAACAATTCTTTGACAGTTAATAAGTACATGAAGTGTGCTGAAAAAACTCTGTATCCATAATTTCTGGATCTACTGATTTGTTTTTAATATAGCACCTTTGTTTTCACAAACTGCAGATGATGAAATCCTCTGTATTTGAGAAAGTGTCCTTAAACTATTGTTGTCTAAGGAGCTTGGAAAGAAAAGTGTCTGGACTTCTTTGAGTTGCTTGAAGGCGTTTCAGCTCTCATCCAAGAAGCTTCTTCAGTTCTAAGCAGTGTTGGGTAAGTTACTTTAAATAAGTAACTTAGTTACATTACTAGTTACTTCCATCAAAAGTAACTCAGTTACTTCAAGTTACTCGTTACTTTCAAAGTAACTAGTTACTAGGGAAAGTAACTTTGGTTTTACTCAGACTTCTCTTGTTAATGTGTTGCTTCCCTAACTGGATACCCAGCCAGACTGCCAGTCTTCTAGCTTGCTTACTTGCCACAAGTGCACTGTGCCACCTACCAATAGAAAGGAAAAGATAATGTGCATATTTCCACGAGAGAAATCCCACGCCTGGACCGTCGTTGACCGCCGCCATGATTCTAGCCTGCTTTTTACATCCAACACAAAAACAGCAGTCGTGGTGCTTTTGATTGTACTCAGAACTCAGAAATTCTGCCTTCTGAATAGGAAGATGTAGGTAACACCAGACTGCAGATGAGCTGCATACAGGGCTGGACTGGGACAAAAAATCGGCCCGGGCATTTTGACTACAGACCGGCCCACCATTATAGGAAAAATCATAAAGCCTTTGAATGAAAACAAACACTGTTGTGACAGTGATGTACACTGTTCTGATGGTATATATGTATCAATCTATCAATCGTTTGTTGTAAGACTCAGATAATTATTTATTAAAAGCTAGACATTTTAAATGAAAATAAGAAAGTATTTCTTTGTGCCCCCCTTTCCCTGTTAATGCCCTACCTGGCCCCCTGGCAACACTTTGCTAGACCCGCCCCTGCACAGTTACCAGCTGTCAGCTACATAGAAAAGGATCCTGGTGTTATTTGTCTCTCAGAAACGGTTCATAACTTCCCTTCAACTCATCCATGTCACCTAAAAGGTAAACCTGTTTCTCCATCCAGGGCTGGACTGGGACAAAAAATCGGCCGGGGCATTTTGACTAGAGACCGGCCCACCAGGATAGAGATTGAAAATGTGACGTCATTCAGGGGTAAAACCGCAAAGGATTCTGGGAACTTGAGGCAAGAGGTACTAGCGCACGCAGGCTTTCAATTGAACTCAGTTACGCAGCGATAAAAAGAAACCCAAAAAATGGCAAGAAGCTGTTGTATTATTAACTGCAATAGCCGGTCGCATGACAGCCACGGGAAGCCGACGGGTAAAGAGATCGTTTTTTTTTATCGGATTATGTCGTTGAAGAGAAATTTTTTAAGCCATGTTTCTGAAGTAAGAGCCAACAGATGGTCTGGATATACCAAATATAACGTCTCAGAACACTCCAGCTCACATGTTAGTCTGCTCCAAGCATTCCCACAAAGGTCAGTGTTTTGTAGTAGTTAATATGTCACTTTTCTTAACATAATTGGTGATATAGGTTACAAGCAAGTCTGGCGCTGAACAGAAATTGTCGCGCTATGCTTCTTTGTTTAATGTGCATAAATAGTGAATTGTCCTGACACAATATTGCGTTTCGCTTCTGTTATTACCACGGTACATTGACAAAAACATATACTTTTATTCACAGGATAAAACAGTTGTTTTGTATCACTAATTGTCCAGTGCGATTACAGCATACAATATTATTGTCACTGCTACATTTCTGTAATGCGTACCAGAAATTATTTCCACTACTAATTAATTACCGTTGAGCTCAAAGGTTATATTAATAAACGGTTAACGAATGTGTATTTATGACAACGATTTGTGAGACTGGTAAACTTACCTTTGTTTGTACGATGGTCTTTCGTTCTACACGGTGCATTTCAAGGTCCTGTATCCATCCGTCGGTAAACTGTACCTGGGCTTGTTGCAGTGACCTGAAGTTACTAAAAACTTCATGAGTGTATGTACTCACTCCAAGAACCGTATAATTATAAATCTGAGCGTGGTGAAAGTTGGGCAGCACGCTAACGTCTTTTGTCCACTCTGTGTGCTCGTAAGGGTCTAACCCTTTCACTCCTTTGATTTTTTTCCTCGTATCTTTTCTTTGCCTTTTCGTCTGTCTTTGTACGGTCCGGCATTGTTCTCCTTAGTTTTGTACATTCCTTTTTTGTGCGGCAAAGAAAAATCAAGAAGGTATTGGAACCGGAGAATGAACATTTTGCGGTGCTGCAAATGCTTGCATTTGATGCGGTACTTGGATTGTTTTGCCTCGAGTTCCCGGCATGCAATGCGCGAAAGTCACGTGATCTGTCAATCGCTATAGGAAAAACCTTAAATTAAGACCAAGAACACTAGAGGTGAGACATGATCATTAATTAATATTAAAATTAATAAATGACAGATTTAGTGATATTTTCATAAACACCTCCTTTCCTTTTGTTGTTCTCCATTTTCTTTAGTTCGTCTATAAGATTGCTAAACAAGGGGGAGGGTGCATCCGGCCTCCTCGGCTGTAATTGGTCCAGCCCAGAGTCGATCATGACCAATTGGCCAATCCAACACCTTTCATTATATATACCCTTCCTAAAAAAAAAAAAAAAATCCATCGGCCCATAAAAACAAAAAATCGCCAGCGGCCCACCGGGCAAATGCCCGGTATGCCCGATGGCCAGTCCAGCTCTGTCTCCATCACCTGTTCAGCTCTGATGATTCAGTAAGGACATCTCCTGGTTTCATCTTCATGTTTCCCTCTCACCAGATAACCAAACCGATATCATGACCAGCAGCTTTACAGCTGTGGCTCCAGCAAACATCAGCTGATACTAGAAATTAATATTAAATAAATTCTAACAACAGCTGATCAAGCTTAAAGGTGCTGCTGTTGTTTAGCGCAACATCTGCTGGTTTCCTCTTTCTGGCGCAAAGTGGGTGATAAACAAACAAGAGAGAAAAGCCGATCAGCTGATCATTGATCAGTTTCATGATTGAAGTACAAACAGGAGAGGGAGGGGGAGAGAATGAGAGAAGAGGGGCAGCTGTGCAGCAAAGACACAGAATAACTCCAGCTTTGTGTCTTTTTTTCATTCTAGCTGAAGTCCGGGACAAACTGCGTCTCTTCTCAGCTCAATACGAAACGTGTAATATTTTCTCTGAATGAGGGACCATTCCATTTTTAAGGAGCCGTTGGCAACTCTACAAACTAACCTTATGAATAAAATAAAGTTCACCATCAGTAACATCACAGCACCCGCCCAGCTGTATAGAAACTCCATCATGCTAGCTAGTACGCAGTAAGAGTTATTGTAACTGACTGTAAAAAGTGGGCGATAAACAAACAAGGGAGAAAAGCCGATCAGCTGATCATTGATCAGTTTCATGATTGAAGTAGAAGGAGAGAATGAGAGAAGAAGAGGCAGCTGTGCAGCTTCAGCTTTGTGTCTTTTTCATTGTAGCTGAAGTCCGGGACAAACTGTGTTTCTTTTCACCTCAATACGAAACGTATAATGTTTTCTCTGAATACGAGACAATTCCGTTTTTTAGGGGACGGTTGTCAACTCTAATAATTAACCTTATGAACAAAATAAAGTTCAACATCAGTAACATAGCACCCACCCAGCTGTATAGAAACTCTGTCATGCTAGCTAGCATGCAGTACGAAAAAGTCAGCATAACCAAAATAAACTCCAACTAAACTTGGTTTATATCTGACTCAGATAGACTGCAGGTCATAACTTCTTACCTGAAGTTCAGTTCACCTGACACTCGGACGGGCGGCCGCTTCGGGTCTCTCCTCTTGCCTCCACTTTCTCTCATCCACCTGCTGGCCTCCACCACTTGCTAATGTTACTGAATCTGTGGAAGCTCCGCATAGCCACCACACGAAGTAACGAATAACGAGCCTATCTAAATCCCAGTAACGAGTAACGCGTTCCTGATTTTGGCATAATAACTAGTTACCGTGCTCGTTACCACAATAATAACGTAGTTACTGTAACGCGTTACTTAATAACGCGTTAGTCCCAACACTGGTTCTAAGGGTCAATTGGTGGGGAGTCCCAGATTTAACCCCAGTGGGAGTCTCCACTGGGGTTAAGTGAAACAAGCAAGAAGAATGAGTTGAGTAAAGTTTGACTTTTCTGACATAAGTCAAACTTTACTCAACTCATTCTTCTTGCTTCCTCTACTTCCATACCATTGATTCATTAATGTTGAATTCTCTCGCAGCTGCTCTATTCCCATGTTCTGGACCTGAAAACAGGGTTTGATCTTTGGTTTCATTCTATAATACTGGACATATTTTTCTACAAAGGTTTGAACTTTGAGAGTGTTTAAACAAGAGAGAAACGTGAAAATGTCAATGCCAGTCTGAGAGAAGTGTATAAAGCGTGTAGTGAGGGGTTTTACAGCCTTAAAACATCTATAATAATTGTAAAAAATAAAGTTCGCTACTTCGCAGTTTTCACCTATCGGGGTTTATTTTTAGAACGTAACACCCGCGGTAAACAAGGGGCCACTGTATTCCAATGTAGGAACTACAATTCTTATAAAAAGCTGATGGGACATGCATTCAAAGAAGCTCCTGTCGTGACCTTCCTTCTGTGAGCATGCACACACATACACGCGCACATAAACACAAACACAAACACGCACACACACACACTAATCTGTACATTTTTAATGGTAGTAAAACCAAAACCAAAAATTCTTCAACATGGCCACAATGTAACTGCACATAGAGTCTCATTAGATCTCATAAGAAGAAAGATGTTTTCACTGCTTCTGTGATAGAGTTTAGAGTACCTATTATAACTTAAGGACAGTGATCAGCATTGAATTTCCTTTTTTTTAACGCAGTGGCTTTAACAACAATTCATTTATTTGTTTGTCTGATGTTTCATGAAATCACTTCTGCCACACGTTGTTCCTGATAGATCTCTTTGATTTAGCCATGAAGTCGAGCTCAGTGTTAACTGTTGAACCTGAATCTACATCTATGGCTGTGGCCGTCATTTCTGTGGCACCAAACTTGATTTCTAGTTTGATTTCACGATTCATGCCTCTTGCTGTGTCAGGTGACTCAAGAATAATTGAACCAATGTTCTCTACTCCCCACTCATCCACATACATTAGACCTTGGATTTTTCTCTCTGTGCGATAAAATGCAAAGATAATCGCTGTCTGATCTCTTTCTACTGGAGTGAAGCTGTGCTCACTGGTTTTATCCCAGCCCACTTCCTCATTTTCCTTCACCAGTACACAGAAAATATCATCACACCACTCGCCCTCTTTGTTTGTGTATCTCTTGTCTGCTCTATGCTTGGACTCATCAAACCTATCAGACAAAGAAACCCCACAAGTAAAGGCACTTATTCGAGATGCCACCAATGCTGGGTTTCTTCCAAACATCACAGCTCCCTTCATGATTGCTTCTTGAGGATGAGAAGGACACAGAACTTTACACTGATCACCAAACTGATTGGTAATATGCTGACGCAGAATCAGGCTTTGAGCGTAGCCCCCCAATAACAGAATGTACTTAATGGTGAAATCTTTCTTCAGGATTTCTCTGAGACACTTGGTGATGCCATTCAGACTCTCAGCAAAGAAAGATCGTACTTTCTCTTTTGAGATTCTGATGGCTCCTTGATTCCAGGAAACACCTCTCAGCGATTCAAAAAACTTTTCCATTTTCTGCTTTTCCTTTGCCATTTCAACCAGGTTATATGGGCAGCTGATCTCCACATCATCATCATTCTCTTTTAAAACTGAGATATCATGCATCATCTTCTGCAGCTCTCCTGGATGCTCTTTTTCATATTCATCCCACAAACTATCACTGAAGATCTCTCTGAGGAACTCTTTGAATTTTTTATCCACAGTTTGTCCCCCCAAATCATTTCCTGAGGCCTTGTGCAGCTCTTTCAGGGCTCCTCCCTCCAGGACTTCATGAACAGTGATGTCAATGGTTCCACCTGCAACACACAGGAAGTAATTAAAAATAAAAGTGACAAGCTATAGCATCTGTTATGGCCCTAGCCATAGGCTGTGTCCCAATTCAGGGTATGCACGCTTGAAGTACGCATTTCAAGTGCGAATACGTCACCGCCACACGACGACGGCTGTCCCAATTCAAAGTGTACTTCAAATGCATACTCCAAATGCGCCGTCGATTTCCCCAAATATCAAGCGTGGTCCGGTGCACGCTTCGTGGTCTCATATATCCCACAATTCGTAGCGCAGCGGTGGGTGTGGATAATCTTGCCGCAAAATACGGCAGACGGGAGCGGCTGAAGAGTGAACTGTCAGAAGTAAGTACTGAATATTATGTCACTTATTTATGTGCGAATGTTTAAGAACATTAAAACATTACTGTTGGCCACATGTCGGCAAAGTTATGTGCCATTAGCGATGTTTGTACTAACTTGGTTTTAAAGCCTCTACTTCTAAATATATATATAGTCGACCTTAATCTTACAGAGAATGTGATGATTTTATGGATAATTAAAGTCAGTCATATATCCACAAACACAACAAGCTGAAAGTCAGTGATGCTGCTCGGTTTGCAGTCCTGAATATGACGGCACAAGCAGGATTCACTGCACTGTTAATGTTAGCTATGTTATATTGCTGCCTCTGTTCGGTGGTCTCAAGCCAAACGGACTTTAATGTGTGTTTGAACGAGCTGACGGTTCACTCGTTAAGCTGAAAGAAAGATGCTTTAATCACAGGAGTCACACATGTGTCCACTGTACCATCTGGAACTCTTCTTGTTTAGCACTCGTAATAACACAAACACTAAATCCTCCTTCTCTCTGTTTCTTTCTCTCTGATTGTGGAATAAAAGTATGAACATGTGTTTATAAGTTACACTTGTGTTTGAATCCTGCAGCTTATCACACATTTGATTTCCATGTGTGACGACTGCAAGTGTCCAGAGTGAGGACAGACTGAGGGACCCACTGCTGCACATCATCTATGAGGCTTTGCACCCCTGATGATCCACCAGGACAAACTCAGCAGTGTGTGAGGAAGAGGAGGAGGAAGAGCCAGCAGCAGCTGACAGATGGAGAGAATAGACAGACTGTTCCCTGTTTGTGAAGGGCTGCTAGGAGTCTTATTAGGTCATGTTCAAATAATGTTATCATCCCAGTGTTTTCAGTGTGGGAGAAAGTACTCAGGGCCTTCAAGTTACACACTATGAAAGGCAGCAACAAGTTTAATATTCAGAAACCTAAAGTATGTATCAGCAGCAGAATGGACCCAAAAATAAATGTTTGTATCACTTTTATGAAGCTTTGAGTATTTTGGATTAGTAGCACTGCTGTGTTTGTTGCATCATATTGCTGTAATTGTTTATATGCTTTATATATTCTGAGGTAAGTTGAGCTATAGTGTTACATCATATTCTATAAGGATGTTATGTGTTTGTTTACTTTCTGCCCAGTTTGACCCATTTAGCAGAAGTCAGCCTGTTTAAGGCTCTGATATCTGTTCTGTATGACTTAAAGCAGTTATTACATGGTCTGATTTTCTCACCTAATAAAGGAATATTTCATATATCAGTCTACTCTTCATTCTATCAGAAACAGTTTTCACAGCTCGTACATTTTCCTTTTTACACATATATGTAAGCATTGAGCCAAATGTAATAATGCCAACATCTTAGACGAACAATATTTGTCTCTTATGTATAATAAAGATACTTGTCTATGAGTGAAGATTTAAGGTGATAGGAAATATAAATAACTGCAACTTTAATCTTTGACCCAGAGTGCAAGCTCACTGCTGTAATATATATATATATATATATATATATATATATATATATATATATATATATATATACATATATATGTGTGTGTGTGTGTCTGTGTGTATACCATAATAATCTGACAATACATAATATTGGCCATATTATATTTACATTACCACAGTGAGATGACTTTAGTCTCATGAACAACGTTAGCTAATTGTTATTTACTAACTAATCTTGAAATGACTGTTCAGTACAGAAATGAAGCACAACTATCATGTTTTTACAGTCCTGTGGTCCTAATCAAAGTGATGTCATGACAAAAATGAATGACCAACAAAACAATTTTCTCCTTCATTTCTGTCACACACTGCTGTATGAGACGTTTCTCGCAGTTAGTATCATGGTTGCTAGGCAACCTGAACAGCGCTACAAGGGCTAGACCGTCCCATTTCACAAGCCTCTCACTTCCGCACTACCCGTACTTGTAGTACGCACCGTCCGTAGTACGCGTAGTGTGCGTACTTCAAGCGTGCATACCCTGAATTGGGACACAGCCAAAATCTGTTTTGGTGGCTGTTTCTTTGTCTGTGTCTTTAAGTCTTTGCCGGTCAATGATTGGATGAGCTGACGGCTGCTGATTGGTCCCCTGATCATGTGGTCTCATTCAAAATCCCTCACCAGCAGTTGTCCCGGGGCAGCCACTGACAGCAGCAGCAGAGCTGACCCTGGCCTCCAAAACCTGTGACATTTGTGCCTGTGACTTTTACGACTTTCTGAGTTCTGTATATAGTGTGTACATTAGTTTTCATTGTAAATAGCACATTGTAAATAGCACTGGAACAGAAGGGGTGAGCTGCCTTATTGTTTTCCCTTGCACTGTTTTCTCCTGTTTATCTCAGTTAGGGAGTTAGGTGTAGTGCTTGTCTTTTGTTTGGTTTTTGATTTCACATAGGGTTTTAGATAGAACCTCCTCCTGACTTAGCTTGTTTTGTTTGTTATTTTGGCCTTTGTTCACCCAGGAGCTTCGTTTTTCAGTGTAGAAAAATAAACCACCGTTCACTAAGAAATTGGTTTTCCATCTGTGTATGGTTTTGGGGACCAGGGCGGGGCAATCTTTTCAAACTTATGTTGCGTTCCTGTACCCCTAGACTGGGGCGTAACAGCATCTTTACAAATGTTTCTCTCCTCCACCGTCCTAATGCAGACTTCGGGGCCTTGATCACTCACTGGTGAATACACAAAACTATACACAAGTGTCAGAACACCGGCACCAAACTCCTGCAGTTGCCCCATGCAATGATAAAGAGTTGATACAAATATATTTTAAAAGTTCTAGACGTTACAACAGTGGTAACAAATTAATCTTAAATATGTCTGATAACCTCACCTTACAGGAAATGACCCCACCGTCTTCTTGGCAACAGAAACTAACACTGATGAGAGACTCTGTGAGGACTATGATGATATTGCCGAGGTGACCACTGAGCATCAGCTCTGAGCTTATTCTCTATCAGATGGTGGTTATCATAAATGTTATCATAAACGAGTCTTTGTTTGTGTGAACTTTGTAGATAAAGTTTTGTTTGTTCTGTCAGCTCACAGGTTTTTTTAACATGTCAAAATGACAAAAAGAGCTTGTTGCCATCCTGATGTTGCTCTGTCACATTTTTATATTATAGGTTTTATGTTAGCACCAGTGAGAGTGAAGATATGCAGGCTTCATCAACAACAATATAAGTACATGTCAGTAGTTAACATAACATCCATATCTTTATACTGTGGTAGTAAACCTATGCAGTCTCCCCTCTGCTGCCTTGTATGTTTGGCAGAAAGAGAAAACAGTGATGTCACATCATTAGTAACAAATTGATTACCAAAGTCAGACAAATCAAAACAAAACAAAAATATAGAATAATATTTGTTTTTTAAACACCTCTGAAAAACACATACAGTTGTGCTCGTCACTGAGCTGTTTGGCATCTTGTAAACGAGCTGCTTTGTGACATTAATGTAATAAAAGTTTATTCTAGCGGCTCGGCCATGAAGCCCATTTTTATTTTTATTTTTTGAAGCGCCTGTTTTTTGTGCATCTTGAAAACCATATTATATGCTAAACACCTCTGTCTGGTTTCCTTTTCATTCTGTTCTGAACCTGTTTGTTACTGTTCCCCAGACCTCATTTGTGGGGACGTAACACAGCCACAATCAGTTTTTTGTCCTCTATGTCAGCTGAACTTATTTGTGGGTTCTTTTCATCCCAAAGATTTTTCTGGCAGCAATGGCTGAAATTTATTTTGGCCTACACTTACTGAGGCTTGGCTTCTACAGAATTCCTAATTTTCCACTTCATAATTAGAGTTTGGACATTGCTGACTGATGTTTTCACTTGTGGGATATCTTTAAATATCCTTTTACTGTTTTTTAAAGTTAAACTTTCTTCTACAAATTCTCTGATAGTTCTTTTGCGGTCTCTTTGTCTCTGATTTCATCAATGTCAGTGCAAAAAAAACATGCAGCGGTCTGTCTGAAGACCAGAACCTCACTGACTTTTGATAACACACACAAACAAGCAAACAAATGGCAGGTAAGGATGGTTACCATAATAGTCATTTAGACCTGTGTGTGTCAATTTGTGCATTATGCCAAAACTTCCAGGGTATGTAATCATTTGATTGGGGTCATTTGGATATTTTCTGATGTCATTATGATTTAAAAAGGGCAGACGTAACCACGTTTGAAATAAAAGATTTTGTATTTTCTCTCATATTCTCTGAAAAAGTAGGTTGAGGATTTATATCAGTATCCAAACAGCCAGTCACCTGACAGTAATACATTCGTTATTCCAGATAATATTCCAGATAATTCTTGTGACCCTCAACAAAATATTGGGAATACCGACACCAAAGAGGATGTTTCTTCTCCAGATTCAAAGTTCAATATTCAGAAAATTACAGAAAATGAAGTAGAAAATATAATCTCTAAATTAAGAAGTTCTAAAGCAAGGGATGAGTTTGGATTTGATCTTGAAGCATTATAAATCTTGTCTTTTGGTGCCTGTGACCCATCTTATTAATTTATCAATCATGCAGGCAGTCGTTCCTCTGAGTTGGAAGGTGGCAAAAGTTACACCAATTTATAAATCGGGTGATAAAACAGACCCTGCTAATTATCGACCTATTAGCATACTCCCCATCTTTTCAAAGATAGCAGAAAAGTGGGTTGCTAATTCTATCATCAAACATCTTAATGACTCCAATCCGGGTTTGCACCCTATGCAATTTGGATTTTGCACTCTTCATTCAACTGAAACGGCTGTCTGTGTTTTTGTTGAGAGAGTGAAATCTTACTTAGACAAGAGCAGTTATGTTGCGGCTGTTTTTCTTGATTTCAAGCGTGCGTTTGACACTGTGAATCATCTTAAGCTCTTGTCTAGACTATCGACATTTAACTTTAGTAATCACACTGTTAAATGGATGCAGTCTTATCTATCAGATAGAAAACAATGCGTGCAAATAAAGAATAGCAAGTCACCCTATCTTTACTGTACGCAAGGTGTCCCCCAGGGTTCAATTCTAGGCCCCCTGTTATTTTCACTTTATGTAAATGACTTGCCTAATGTGTGCAAAAATGTGGACACAATTATGTATGCTGATGATACAGTAATTTTTACACAAGCCAAAACTGCTGATGATGCAGCCCATCAGCTTTCATTGGCATTACATGATTTACAAAAATGGCTGAATGACTCATGCCTGTGCCTTAATTATAAAAAGACCATATCAATGTTTTTTAGTGAACCTAAAACAACCGTGGCTGCAGTAAAAGTTTGCTTGGGTGCACAAGAATTAATTAATGTTGAGGAATTTAAGTATTTGGGAGTGCTACTAGACTCTAAATTATCCTTTAAAAAACATATTAA
Source organism: Oreochromis niloticus (assembly GCF_001858045.2). Classification (NCBI taxonomy): domain Eukaryota; kingdom Metazoa; phylum Chordata; class Actinopteri; order Cichliformes; family Cichlidae; genus Oreochromis; species Oreochromis niloticus. Next base: position 78,567,742 of record NC_031967.2, on the reverse strand, counting down.
AAAAGTAGTGAAAACTGTAAATGCTAATATACAGAACTTTAGACATATCCGCACATCATTAACAGACACAGCAGCGATTACATTCCTGCATTCTATGATACTGGCTCATATTGAATATGATATTACAAGTTGGTCCTATACGAGCTCTGCTGCTATTGGGCCAATCGAAGTATGCTACAAAAGAGCATTGAAAATATTAGATAAAAAACCTTTTTCATATCACCATTGTCAAATTTTAGATAAATACAAGTTTTTAAATTTTACTAATTTCAAATTATTTAAATCTGCCTGTCTAATATACAAAGTTATACATGGTCTGGCGCCTCCACCAATGAGTGATTTTATTAAACAAAAGTCTAGCAGTGTTGCCGGGTCTCGACTGACTCGAGCCACTGTTAGAGGTGATTGTGAATTGACATTCAGGCGGACCACCTTTACACAGAATGCTCTGTCATATCAGGGAGTGAGCTTCTGGAATAGTCTTCCACTGTCAGTGAGGGAAAGTACAAGTCTACCCATCTTTAAGAGTCACTTAAAAGGGCGGCTGAGGGACACACAAACATGTGATCATGTTTAATAATCATGCTTTATATTGGATGGGAAAAAGAGTTAGTGTATTACAAAAAGGGAAACAACTGTTAGTGTAATGGGTGAGCGCAATATCACGACAGTCAGGGCATGTGCAATACTGGGGTTTGTGCAATATAATTGATGTGTTTCCGTTATTGTTATCTATACTGTCCTCTGTGTCCACTCTTCTTGTCATTTGTTTGTTCTAGTATAATGTGATGACTGTTTTTGTCCTTGTCACATGACCTGTAAATAGTGTCTCTGTATGTTTTTACTAACTTGTGTTTAACACCAACCTGCCAGAGGGTCTGCAGATGGAAATTAGTCCAAGGCTATAATCTGGCATATTTACATTTATTAAAATGTTCATTAATATGTATTGCCCCTGTTTCTAAAAATAAATAAATAATAAATAAATAAATAATGGATCTATGTGGAGAAAAGTTATGTGAATAACATAATTTCCAAGCCAACAATGCCTGTTGATAAAATGCAGACATTTTAACTGGTAACTTTGATATACTGTAATTACAAGACAAAAGGAACTGTAAACCTCCAACATGTGGAATGAAATGCCATAATGATCCAGGAGATTTTAAGCATTCTTTTAGCTATTTCACCTTAAATGTGTAGTTCAGGTCCATGAAGTCCAGAAGGCCAAAACCACCTTTATCTTTAGGTCCACAAAGCAATGATTTTTTTAGATGGTGGTGCTTATTCTTCCATACAAAGTTAACAAATAAGTTATTAACATTTTTACATGTGGAATCATACACATTAAGGGAAAGGGCTGGATACACAAATCTGGAAATACCTTCAGCTTTAATCAAAAGGATTCTACCAAAAATTGATAGGTCTCTTTGGAGCCATAAGTTCAGTATAGTTTTAGTTTTTTCCATCCTCGGAGAGAAGTTGAGATGTTGACGCTCCGTGATATTCTTACAGATATGAATACCAAGGTATCTAATACAGTTTTTGTCAGGAATATTGTATAAGGATTTGACATTTGATTGGTATAAACATAAAATTTCACATTTAGATTTATTTAGTTTTAATCCAGAGGCAATTGAGAATTCGATTATTACAGTTTTTTCTGATGGCTTAAGCACATTTTTTGTAACTATTGGCTACTTTTGCAAAACTCTACACACAAATAAGAAAACTCTTCACCCAATCAGCAAAACATTGTAGTTTTCTTGTAAAAGCGAATAACCCTTGCTTAACTCTCCACACCTTTGTAAAAATGGTATTTTCGTATCAAACAGTTAACACAAGCCATCAAATTAATAAGCACACAATGCACCAACTACACACTGATGGTATGAATGAAAAACACACCTGGCTTTTGCTTTCTCTGTGCACAAGGTAGGCTATGTCAGATTGAGCTCATACTTTTGTCATAGATCCGTAAGCATAGAGGGATCCAAACTTCAAGTACTGGTGTTTATTCACACACATCAAAACAAACACAAGTGTTTATTTCCAAGTATAGGATTATTTGCAATCGCCATATTGACTATATGGGTTTCTTGGTCTGCAGTGAACATGTTTCCTCTGCCCCCAGCATCCGGTCGTCTAGCTTTTCTGTAAAGTAACAATTTCAGTATTTTTACATCTACGGTATTGTTGTGTTTCTCATTAGCATGGCAGTGCTACAAATCTTAGTGCAAAGTGACTGTACTAACCGACTCTCATTTCAAAATGTCCTTATGATGCTTGCTACAGTGTAGCGGTTCGAGTTAGGCTGGACCCGTTGGCCAGCTTCCCTCAGGGTCACTCCATGGTTGATTACATGGTCCACTATTGTAGCTCTGATGTCATCAGCAATTCTATTTCTTATTCTTCTTACCCTTCCTCTCCCCCCTCCTCGTCTTCCTCTCCCCCCTCCTCGTCCTCCTCTTGCTCCTCCTTGTCCTTGTCGTCCTCTTCGTCCTGCTTCTTCACCTCCACGTCCTCTTCCTCGGCCTCCTCTACTTCTCACTCTTCCTGCTCCCTCCACTGTACTCCACACACACAGCTTACCTGTATTATAGTGCTTAGGCTGATTGCAAAGTGAACTAATTATCTAAAAAAGTTTTCACATGTGACAGTGTGCCAGACAGTTGGCAAAATAGTGTAAATAATGGCCATGAATGTGTATAGTTTTGCTAGGAGTGCGTTGATCATTTGGAAATTGAGTGTAAAGCCGTGAGTTGTGTTTACAGTTCTGCAAAAAGAGTGCTGTGCAGTGGATCGTAGCTACAGGTTTGCAAAGTGTGTGTTACAAAATGGCAAACTGAGTGCAAAGCAGTGTTTGTGCCTTTAGTTTTGCAAACTCAGTGAGTGGTTTTGCTATAAGTATTAATAGTTTTAGAAATTGTGCTATAAGAATCACAGTTAGGGTTTAAGCATTCAGAAAAAACTGTAAAATGGGCAGAGGAGAAAGTCACTTATTTGGGACAATGAGAGTCCCTGTCAAAAAGGATTCAGCGAGTTAATCCGATCTAAAGTTCTTTTTCTTTTTGAAATGACGTCATTTTGCTGAGGGTGGAAACGAAATGTGAAAATAGATTCCACTATCAGCAAGGAAAGAATGAATGAATGGAAAATGAGTGAAAATAAAAGGAAAAAAAATGACTGACTGGTAGAAGCTGACAAAAGCTTACAAGACTTGACTGACGTAAAACGACTGTGCGAAGTTAACCCCCACCTGACAAAGGTGTGGATGAATCTATGTGTGTTTCTTTTTACAGGAGCAGAAAGATGACAGCAACATCCGAGGTTGCGTGATGATTTAACCTTTTAAATGCCACTTTCTGTGTCTGTGAATCTACCAGCGGTGTGTTATTCACTACCTTGTGTTGCTCACAGACATCACTGTGAGAAAGTGTCTATACACCTGCGCAGCGCTAACATTTGCATTTTCTTTTCTACAGCATTACAGTTCTTCATGTGATTTGATCATGTGATTTATAATAGGACACAACTAGTTAATGTTTTTCTACTACAGGATTTCTGGGTTTATGTGTGAAGAAAACTGTGTTTACAGGTTATGACTTGGTGATGCTGTTACACTGTGTTGTTGGGAAAATGTGAAGGTTACTTTGACAATGTGAATAACATGTGAGACATTTCCTGTATTGAAACTAGTGTCACGTCTTTCCACAGCTATGGATGGCTAACTTTATGGTCTTTTATAGCACCTCTGTAACCTGTCAACTTGTGCCTGACCACCAGGATTGTCCATGTGTTTTTCTAGTGTTTGTTTTTTCTAAGAGTGCATTTAGAGGATTCAGCAGAAACAGACAAGTGACATGTGAAAACAAATGAAAGATGCAGTGTTTATGGAATAGTTTAATATGGGGCTCATTAGCTGGCCACTATTGAGCTCCTAGTGATAAATGAGTGGAGTGACTTTGCTTAAGGGAAGTGACCGATTACATTAATGATGACTAAATACATGGGATGATCCATGTCTGGGGCAGATTATGGCAATAATTGTAGTTTACTGATTTGAGAAAACCTGCACATGATACTTGTCCTGTTGATGCTGAATGCTTTATTACTCTTATGATACAATTGTTTACAAGTGTGAAGTTTGATTTCACTTCCAGATCTTTTTTTCCAGGCCATGATGGTGTGTATGCAGGCTCCTGGCGGAGCCGGGTTTTCAGCCAACTTAATATGCAGAACACACTAACATCTTTTATTGCAGGGTTATAGGTCCGGGGTGGTGCTGCTCCAGAGGAGGAGATGCCCTGATGTTGCCTGGGACGTGATCTAGCTAACCTTTTTCTTTAAGACAGGAATCTGGTTTTGATGAGCTGACTCATGGGAGTGTCCATGCATCAAGAGGAGGGGTCCAGAATTAACATGAAACAATGTTTTCTATGATTTTCGCAGTGATTTGTGTGATTAACAGTTCATTTACGAGTGTTAACCCTTTAAAGCTGGTCGGAGCAAGCACGCTCTGTTTTGCGTAACTGTTTTTAAATCCAGGTAGCACTGCAACCACGTAAGCTAGCACAATAATTTTTTTCATATTATTAAAATGTGGGCTATAATGGTTGTACTGATGTATATCAACTTGAAATGCTCCCAAAAATGGCTCTACAGAATGTTAAAATATAATATAAGCTCTGGCGGACCTGGTTCTATGGTAAGTCTTAAAGGGTTAAACCTATGCAAGTGGTGCATCCATGTTCCGATGAGGCTTTGATGGACTATAAATGAAGTTCACTGAACTAAAGAGAAATGTGGTTTGATAATGGTTGACATGCTCTCCAAATAGGTTTTCCTCCTAGCAAGGAAATACAGGTGCAGCAGTCAGAGTATTGCTGAAAGGAATCTCCTGAGAAATCGTCAGAGGCCCAGTGAGAAACAAGAATCATTCCAGGCATAGCTAACAGCCCAGGCAGTGGTTGAAGTCAAAGGTCGAGCTATTTGGGGCCCATCGTGAGATCAGATTCCGGAGCCACAGCAAGGACCATGGAAGCTGCGTTGAAATGAGAGCTGTGCCAAGGGAGCTTTCGAGAGGCCAACAGAGGAGATTGTGGAGAACAGATGGGCACCTGAAGGATGAGGGGAGCATGCCACGCTCCATCGACAGTGCAGAGGGAGTTTGAGGATGGCATCATGATTCTGTGAAAAGCACAGGAACCAGAAGCTATGGTGGTGACGGCAGCAGTGGCGTGTCTAGAAAATTTTTGTTGGGGGGGCCAGGTAGGGGCACAGATTTGGAGAAGGGTGGCAGATGTAATTGGCAGATAATGTTAAAAAAAAAATCTACCAACCGTTAACCATCATTCAATAACCCTGTAAACCTAATAACTGAATTTGCTTTTGACTCTTATTAGAATGAGGTTTTAACCACTACGGTGCAAAGTTTTTAGATACTGCGTTGATGAAGTACAAGAGATACAATCAGTGCTTTGTCAGTGTTTATTCAGCATTCAAGGACAGCAATATTTGCATAGTATTATTACTGACATATAGTGCACATATGTTTTGGGCAAAAACATTTTTGAATATTAAAATACAAACATTTTTAAGATACAATTGCCAAATTAGCCAATGCAAAACTTTATCTGCCTATTAAAAAAAGAAGATAATCTTCTCACAAACTGGTGTTTGATTTTGAAATAGGAAAAAAGTGCAGAAACAAATGAAAAGACTAACATTTGAATGAAACCTGAAAGCAAGTAAATACTTTCTATGCTGCCTTATGGTAAACTTTGGTAATGTATAAATGATTGATGTATAAAGAACAACACTGGCTGATGATGAAATACAGTCAGCTGGCATGGTGACACTGCCAGTATTAACCTGCAGGGCTGGACTGGGACAAAAAATTGGCCATTTTGACTACAGACCGGCCCACCAGGTATTAAAGCCATAAAGCCTTTGAATGAAAACAAACGCTGTTGTGACAGTGATGTACTCTGTCTTGTTGGTATATGTATGATTTCTATCAATTTTACGTCAGATAAAAACTTTGTTCGCAAGATTCAGATAATTATTTAATAAAAGCTAGATATTTTAAATGAGAATAAGAAAGAAAAGTATTTCTTTGTGCCCCCCTTTCCCTGTTAATGCCCTACCTGGCCCCCTGGCATAACTTTGCTAGATCCGCCCCTGCACAGTTACCAGCTGTCAGCTACATAGAAAAGGATCCTGGTGTTATTTGTCTCTCAGAAACAGTTCATAACTTCCCTTCAACTCATTCATGTCACCTAAAAGGTAAACCTGTTTCTCCATCACCTGTTCAGCTCTGATGATTCAGTAAGGACATCTCCTGGTTTCATCTGCATGTTTCCCTCTCACCACATATCCAAACCGACATCATGACCAGCAGCTTTACAGCTGTGGCTCCAGCAAACATCAGCTGATACTAGAAATTAATATTAAATAAATTCTAACAACAGCTGATCAAGCTTAAAGGTGCTGCTGTTGTTTAGCGCAACATCTGCTGGTTTCCTCTTTCTGGCGCAAAGTGGGTGATAAACAAACAAGAGAGAAAAGCCGATCAGCTGATCATTGATCAGTTTCATGATTGAAGTACAAACAGGAGAGGGAGGGGGAGAGAATGAGAGAAGAGGGGCAGCTGTGCAGCAAAGACACAGAATAACTCCAGCTTTGTGTCTTTTTTTCATTCTAGCTGAAGTCCGGGACAAACTGCGTCTCTTCTTAGCTCAATACGAAACGTGTAATATTTTCTCTGAATGAGGGACCATTCCATTTTTAAGGAGCCGTTGGCAACTCTACAAACTAACCTTATGAATAAAATAAAGTTCACCATCAGTAACATCACAGCACCCACCCAGCTGTATAGAAACTCCGTCATGCTAGCTAGTACGCAGTAAGAGTTATTGTAACTGACTGTAAAAAGTCAGCACAACGAAAATAAACTCCACCTAAACTTGGTTTATATCTGACCCAAATAGACTGCAGGTCATAACTTCTTACCTGAAGTTCAGTTCACCTGACACTCGGACTGGCGGCTGCCTCGGGTCTCTCCTCCTCCTGCCTACCCTTCCCTCATCCACCTGCTAGCCGCCGTGGAAGCTCCGCCAGGCTCGATGGCCAGTCCAGCTATGTTAAACTGTTAATCTTTCACCGAAAAACTGTTTTCTGTGGTGCTGTCTTTCATGCTTGGCTCTCCTACCTTTGCTAACATGATGCTCATAGCGCAGAAGCCGATGCTGCATTCCATTACACTCGGATATCTGAGCTTCACTGTGAAAACATAATCGTACATTTGATATTTCATTGGATTTTATTGTTTTGGCTTCGGGGTGGCACCTGGGGTGGCCAGTCTGGTTGGGGAGGTGGCCTGTGCCCCCCAGGCCACCCCGCTGGACACGCCACAGGGAGAGACTGGACAGTATAGATGTAAAACAAATATGCCAGCAGTTTATCTCAGTTAACAGAGGAGAAGGCATGTGTTTGGCTCCTTCACATAGTGGACATTGAGTTGTTGTGTGGGGCACCAGTAGTCCATGTCTGTTGCTGTAACAGTAGTTCATGTTTAGAATAAAAAATCCCAGCTCACTGACTTGATCGGGGCAATAGTGCCTAAAATGTTGCATAATTTTGCTGAGAGATCTTTTACTTTGTGGTAATCTTAGAGGAGTAGTTTTATGAACAAAAACAACTAGGTCAATCAGTGTTCCCTTAGTGCTAATGTATAAGAGATGTTGGTGTACTATAACTGAAGTAATGTTGTTAAGTTCTTAAAGTCATATTCTTTTATTGTCATGACTGTATTTGAAGCTATTTTTATTTTTGTATGATACCTGATTTATATGGAATATGGCTGAAGTAAACTAAAGTCTAAAATACTTAGTCAGTCATTTGTTTAATAGTAATTTAACATTATATAATTCATATATAAAACTATGAATTGTAATTTTAAATGGTTTAAAGGCACGTAGAATAGGATATGTAGGCAAGTATATTTCTCCTTTTTTATCAAGAAGCAAAGACAAAAAGGGGAAAAAAAAGAAACAGGGCAGGGTTCGGCGGTTGAATCATCCGTCCCCACCAATGCCAAAACCAAATCTACGCCCTTGGGTTTAGGGCTGAAAAACAGGACTGGAACCCGGTGCATACCATAAGAATGCGAAAGGTCACCTTTCGCGTTCCTCAGGAATGCCGTGGGCGTGACAAAACGTCGGGATGTTACGCCTCGGGAGTGAGAACGGGCTCCTATCGTCCACCTGGGCCTTACACAGAGTTTCTCTCTGATTTCTCAGACTTTTTATCTGATTTAGTGCTCAGCTCAGATAAAATAATTATTGTGGGTGATTTTAACATCCATGTAGATGCTAAAAATGACAGCCTCAACATCGCATTTAATCTGTTATTAGACTCATTTGGCTTCTCTCAAAATGTAAAAGAACCCACCCACCACTTTAATCACACTCTAGATCTTGTTTTAACATATGGCATAGAAACTGAACATTTAACAGTGTTTCCTGAAAACCCTCTGCTGTCTGATCATTTCCTGATAACATTTACATTTACAATAATTGATTACACAGAAGTGGAGAGTAGACTTTATCAAAGTAGATGTCTTTCTGAAAGTGCTGTAACTAAGTTTAAGAATATAATCCACCCACTGTTATCATCTTCAATGCCCTGTACCAACATAGAGCAGAGCAGGTACCTGAACGCTACTCCAACAGAGGTCGATTATCTTGTTAATAATTTTACCTCCTCACTGTGTACAACTCTGGATACTGTAGCTCCTGTGAAAACTAAGGTCTCAAATCAGAAGTACTTGACTAATTCTCAAACAGGTAGCCTGAAGAAAATAAGCTGGAGAGGAATTGGCTTGTCACAAATTTAGAAGATCATCATTTAGCCTGGAGAAATAGTTTGCTGCTTTATATGAAAGCCCTCCGCAAAGAGTTTCAGTCAGGTTTCAGAGCTCATCACAGCACAGAAACAGGTTTAGTGAAGGTTACAAATGATCTTCTTATGGCCTCTGACAGTGGAGTCATCTCTGTGCTTGTCCTGCTAGACCTCAGTGCAGCGTTCGATACTGTTGACCATAATATCCCATTAGAGCAAATAGAACATACTGTAGGTATTACAGGTACTTAGATAGTGGTTTAAATCATATCTATCTAATAGACTCCAATTTGTGCATGTAAATGGAGAGTCCTCTTCACACACTAAGGTCAGTTATGGTGTTCCACAGGGTTCAGTGCTAGGACCAATTCTATTTACATTATACATGCTTCCCCTAGGCAGCATCATTAGAAGACATAGTATACATTTTCACTGCTATGCAGATGACACCCAGCACTATCTATCTATGAAACCAGATAACACACACCAATTACTTAAACTGCTGGAATGTCTTAAAGACAAAAATACCTGGATGGCCGCTAACCTTTTGCTCCTTAATTCAGATAAAACTGACTTTATTGTACTCGGCCCTGAAAATCTTAGAAATATGGTATCTAACTAGATTCTTACTCTGGATGGCATTACCTTGGCCTCCAGTAACACTGTGAGGAACCTTGGAGTCATTTTTGACCAGTATATGTCCTTCAATGCACATATTAAACAAATATGTAGGACTGCTTTCTTCCATTGGCGCAACATCTCTAAAACTAGAAATATCCTGTCTCAGAGTGACGCTGAAAAACTAGTTCATGAATTTATTACTCCTAGGGTGGACTACTGTAATCCATTATTATCAGGAAGTCCTAAAAACTCGCTGAGAAGCCTTCAGTTAATCCAAAATGCTGCAGCAAGAGTCCTGACAGGGACTAGAAAGAGAGCATATTTCTCCTGTATTGGCTTCCCTTCATTGACTTCCTGTTAAATCCAGAATTGAATTCAAAATCCTGCTCCTCACATGCAAGGTCTCAAATAATCAGGCCCCATCTTATCTTAATGACCTTGTAGTGCCATATCACCTGTGAGTACAAGAAGATAATTATTAGAATATAATGTGTTAAATTTGCTTAGATGAGAGGGTCCAGCAGTAGATCAGAGGAATAGGGAAGGATTTGTCTGTGTGTTTCAGTTTGGTTTAGCTAGGCCTGAGAGTGAGTATAATTGTTTAGAGGGAAAGGAATTTATGGAGACTGGGGGTCTGCATGTCATAAAAGGAGACAGGAAGCTACAGTTGGAGGATGCTGATGCTTTTACCTGAATGTAATAAAAGCTCATAATTGTCATAACTCAGAAGTAGGTTTTCAGGAGACTCTCCACATGCTTATCTGTAAATATAAGACAACAAGAGGCCAATGGCCCAGTGGATGCAGAGTGGGGGTCTCAGTGCGCGTAATATGTTAACTCTGTTTTGTATGTTTTGTAAAGTAATTTTGTGTAGCTTAGATGAGGGGAGATTAAGGTAAAATAGATATTTAGGCAGAATTTTGCAAATATCTATTTTTTTTTTCAGCAGCATAGTGCTTTTTTTCCAATTACTTTTTAAAAGTCAGGTCAAGGCTCCAAAAGCCCAAAGGCGATATAAGGGTGGCGGCTCACAACAGTTTTTGTTTGCTACATGGATCATTTTAGTTCAGCTGGGTGTCTTTCCTTTTGTTATATTTCTTTAAGAGTTCAAAATGTGTTAATTACATAAATAAAATGTAATTTTCTCTGTAGCACTTCATGGATTACATAAGCAACACACCTTAGTTGCTCTGTGGATTCTTTTAAAAAGCAGTTAAAAACCTTTCTTTTCAAACAAGCCTTTTCTTGATCTACGCATTTTATATTCTTTACATTATTTACAGACAAAATTTTTCGGAAGGGTGCAGCCATTAGGGGTGGGGTGTGGGGGTTACTTTTAATCCATAGCCAAACTAACTAATTATATATATCATGTTTAACCTGAGTAGCGAAAGACCGCAGGGGGGTTGAAAACAATATTCCAGGAGTTAGCTGTGCTCGTCGGCTCTATCGAGCCTTGAGCTCCCGGTCAGCTATCGCGCTGGTGGATAACAGAGCTCTTCAAAAACCTCGAAGCACTTTAGCAAATATGTGATATTTTGATAAATTAAGTAGATATTTGAGCATAGCACTGCTACATTCTCGCCTAAAATTATCATGCAAGTTTATTTTGTGACCCAGAAAGGGTAATCTGGGGTAAAGGAGGATCGCATTTGTCAGCCGCAGTTGTGAGTTGGAGCCTGTGTATGCGTACTTGTGTGTACTTGTGGTCTCGTGGACTTGTGATGTCAGAGACCAAGTACTGTTCCAATTCAAAGTACTCAAGCCGAGAACGCAAAAAATTCCGGGATGTGTTTTTGCTCCTCCCTTTTTATGGAGCATGTATCGGTGGTGACTTGTGTGGACTTCGAGGGACTTGGTACAGCTAAATATCCCAGAATGCAATTAGTCCAAAACTCAAACACGGCAATGGCGGAGGAGCGCAGCTAAAAAATTTTTAAATATTACTTTTTCTGGGTCACAAAATAAACTTTAAAGATATTTTCACGCGAGAATGTAGCTGTGTAAAGTTCAAATATCTGCTCGATTTATCAAGACATCACATATTTGCAAAAATGCTCCGACGTTTTCAGAGACGTCTATTTTTTTAATACTTTGTGGCAGCTTTTGAACATCTTTTGCATCTATTAATGTCAAATCTAGCCTTTCTTTAACAACATAAGCAAACTGCTTTTAGATTTAACCGACTTTTCTGATTAGCTACATTTTAAATAATAATAAAAATAACAATAGTATTTGTTTAAAAAATGTGTTTAAAAACAAGTTTTGTTGTGAAAGCCATAATCCAGATTAGTGGCCTGTTAAATGGTTAAAGCAGGGGTCTCAAACTCGTGGCCCGCGGGCCATTTGCAGCCCACGTCACCTCTACTTGTGGCCTGCATATTGATGTGAAGAAATATTTTTAAAAATTATTATTTGAAAAATGATTTAATATGAAGGCAGTATGAGCAGAGTGTTACAGGCATGGCCCTTGAAGACTGTAGCCTAATGAGCGGTGTAGTTCTTGCTGCAGTGAGAACGTGTGGGACTGCCCGTCCCGCTGTGTGTGTGTGTGAGCGCAAGGGAGGGAAAAAAAGGAAATTCGGAAAGTACGAGGTGCTACCGACCAGAAACAGGAGATGGAAGCATGTAAATGCAATAATAACCACTGCAGCCAAAAAGAGTGCCTGACGACTTCAGTTGTAAGCAGTGTTGGTCAAGTTACTTGAAAAAAGTAATTAGTTACTGATTACTGATTACTTCTCCAAAAAAGTAATCCCGTTACTTTACTGATTACTTATTTTCAAAAGTAATTAGTTACTTAGTTACTTAGTTACTTTTCAAAAACATGATACACTAATAATGCGTGATAAAGCAATAGACCTTGTGGGCCAATTCTATTTTTTCTGCATAATCCATCATATGAAAGTGAATCAAATGGAAAAGTGTTTAACAAATTGTTTATTACTTTTAATCTTAACTTTATAAACACTGCATCAAACAAAAATTAAATTCAACAGTCTTTGACTTTAATAAATTTGTTTAACATTTAAACATATTTCTGCACATTACACCATATTTTAAGAAAATAAAGGCTTGAACTGTATTTCTGCATACTCCAGCACATAACGTAAATTATTTTTGTCTATACACACACATTCTTTCATATAAATACAGCAAAAAATAAATAAATAAAATTAACAATAACATCTTTTAACAGTTGGTAAAGTGCAGAGAGGCATAATATTGAGATAACCAAAACAGAAAATGCTATTGCATGCTACATTTAGGCTGCTAATCCAGTCTCATTTTGTGGCAACCCTGAAAAAGACCTATGTTTTATTGTTTTCTTTTGGACTGAAACAGTGGTTATATCGCATCAGCAGAAGCTTCTCAAACCTTCTATCAGACATTCTGTTCCTTTTTGGGGAAAGCACCAATCCACCTAAACTGAACAGCCGTTCCACTGGTGCACTGGATGGAGTTGGACTGTTGTATTTCATGTACATCTTTTTGAGATTTGGGAACTGATTCAGAATCTCAAGCTCATAGCCTGACCTTAAAAAGTCAGTTACTTCTTTTTCTGCTGAGAAGCTTTCTGAGGGCTGATTCTGAAATTCAAAAAAGTCCATTTCGGCTGGGCTGTCTGGAATTTGGGACACGTTAGTGTTCTCAGTTGCAGGAGCAGCTTTACGACACTCTGTTATCAGGAGCTCCTTCACATACTCTCTCCTATGCTCATCTCTCACCCAACGAAGTTTAAACTTGGGACAAGTGGCCGCTGCAAGAAGTCCTTCTTGGCTATCCAAAACAGCATCAAAACGAGTCTTGATGGCCTGTAACATACAATATGATGCATCTAAGAATAAAATTATTTTACTATATAATTACCTATTGTCATTATTTTGTGGGCTTTACAGCTCTAAACCATCTATATTTTCTATTATCAATACTGTATGAGATTTCATTTTGGTTGAGGCTTTTGTTGATATTATGATTGATATTCATGATTAATGATGATCAATATCCCTGATATTTAACAAGGGGTGAATACTTGGTCTTTTATTCTATCATTTTAATAATTGTACACGCTGCTTAAAACAAAGTATAACATCCACCCGCTGTGAATGGTATAATAAATTTAACAAATCCACCCAAAGCAATTAATAATAATCTTACCTTTACAATGACATCTGGTAGGCTGGCTGTCATTCTAGAGAGGTCATCTTTCAGGGCAAGCGTCTTTGACATCAGGCTTGTGAGTGTTGGCAGTAAAGCCCCATAGGTGCACTCATCCCCTTGTAAGATGTCCAGAGCCACTGTCAGGGGCTTCATCACAGTACAGTACTCTTTCAAGAACTGGTACTCCCTTTCATTAAGGCACTTGATTCCCAGTTTTACACACAGGGGATTAAGTTCATTCAAGGGAATTGTGATGATTCTAGAAATGGCCTCATACAGGGAATTCCACCTTGTGGATGTCGGTACCATTAGTTTCCTCAGGCTGACTTCTTCCACCTGTTCAGAGGCTGATGTTGATCGACTTGCTTTAGTCCAAAGAGCAGAACATTTTGCAATACTACTCCTATATACAGCCTTGCTGTCTCCACAGGAATTTAGATCTTTGTCAACATCGCTTGTCGAAATCAAGTTAATTGTGTGCGATGCACATCTGTAGTGTGGAGGGAGGCTAAACTGTGCATCACCAGATGCGGTTGAAAGAGCTTCTATGACATCAGTAAAGGTCGGTTCCTCGTCATCACCTTCTTCATTTTCAGATTCAGACTCCAAATGACAGGGCTGACATACTCTGAATGCTTTGGCAAAATTGGATGCATTATCCGTTACAGTGGCAATAACTTTGCCTTGTAGTCCATATGATGAATGGATTTCTTCAATCTCTGCTCCAATTACATCATAGGTATGGCTGCCTCTAATTCTCTTGCATGCTAGGGCGGCCTTGTTGCGTTGTAATGTGGAATTAATCCAGTGAACTGTTACACCCATAAAACTTTTATTATTTACCGTCCAGATGTCAGCAGTGGTGGAAACGAACTCTGCCTCTTCGAGTGTAGCCTTCAAGTTAGAGTTCATTTTGTCATATTCTCTCTCAAGGTATCCTGCAAATGACTTTCTCTGGGGCAGCTTGACACCACTTTTAGTTGGTATTTTTTCTACGATGCATCGGAATGATTCAGAGTCTACAGTGGAAATCGGCAACATGTCCTCAACGATATAGGCAGCGACGAGCTTCTTCAGTTCAGCGCCACTAAGTCCTGTCGCTCTTACATCTAGTTTAACCTGTTTAGCAGGAGTCGGTCCATCTGAGGTTTGCCCGGTGGAAGTAGATGTGGTAGCCACAGCGGTCATGTCAGTGGGGGGATCCTGGGGGTTTTCTGTCAATTTAACATTCTTGTGGCAGCGTGCTAGGTGCTTCCTCAGGTTGGAAGTGGAATTTTTCGACGTAGAAAGAAGTTTTCTTCCGATGCAGAGTGTACAACGTACGCTTATGTTTTTGTCGCTTTTTAAAGAGTCAAATTCAAAGTAATGTCGGTATTTCCAAGTATTAAATGCTGCACGATCGTACTCTATCCCTCGCTCCATGTTTTCTATTGTTGATTTACAGACGTGCTACCACAGCCGTCGCACTCGCTTACGTCATTGTCATGAGACATTCTCGCAAAAAACTCACGGTTTTAGTAACGCAGTAACGCAGCGTTCCTATGGGAAAGTAACGGTAATCTAATTACCGTTTTTGCAATAGTAATCCCTTACTTTACTCGTTACTTGAAAAAAGTAATCAGATTACAGTAACGCGTTACAAGTAACGCGTTACTGCCCATCTCTGGTTGTAAGTAAGATGTTAAGACTCGAGAGTACACTGTGTTCATGTTTTCCTCCGAAACAATAAAGTTCTGCTGGAGCAGCCTTTCAATGACTCTCTCTGTCTCTCGCTAGCCAAGTTCACCCAGACAGTAAAGCTAGTTCTCGGCTATGAGCCCGACATGGAGCCCGAAGTATTAGCCAGAGATCTCCTTTAGTGGTGGGCGAATCGATCCAAATATCGATAGTATCGATCCCAAGTCGGGATCGGGATCGGATCGATACTATCCTGGTTAGATCGATTCTTTACTTTGAGTTCTGCTTGTTGGCTATGCTGTGCTTTCGGCAAAAACGATGAGATGATGAGATGATGAGATAGCCTTTATTTGTCAGTTGCAGGTCTTTTGCCCACAACCAAGATGACAGACCTTGCCGACCGTACATATAATACACAAACATCACATTGGGGAGACAGGTCAGGCTAGGTAGCGAGGAAAAAAAACATCGAAATGTGTAACACAAAAGGATAATACAGGAAGGCACAGATATTAACACACCATAGCACAATAAACACAGACAAGCAACATGGGAAAGAGTTCCAGTGTGTACATCTGATCTGGGACCGCTGCAATCTTTCGACTGCGCCTCCAACTGACCCGATGTCCACATCAGAGGGGAGGTAAGCGTTGGAGGTGGCGTTGGATCCGGGGTAGGGAGGGTGATGCGTCAGTGAGTGCTTATCAGTATCAGTATATGTATGTGTGTGCGTGTCCAGAGTTCAGCTGAGACAGTGTCCTTCGCCCTGCCAGGCTAAGTAAACAGTCTTCCAGCCAACCCAGGTGGCCTTGCATGGAATGGGAAGGAACAGACTAAACACAGTCGTTATCAGGGTGTTTTGTTCAGCTCCGGCCTTGCAGCTGGCGCCAAAGGAGTATCCGCATAAGCAGAGGTGGAAAGTAACGAATTACATTTACTTGCGTTACTGTAATTGAGTAGTTTTTTTGTGTATTTGTACTTTTTAAAGTCATTTTTCAAGTCTGTAATTTTACTTTTACTTAAGTATATTTTTTAAAAAAGTATTGTAGTTCGCTACGTTTTCAATCACACCCGTTACTGAGTAAATTAAAAAAAAACAACAAAAAAAACCTTTGCGCTTCGGAAATACTGCAGGGAATGATGGGTAGTAGAACAAATTGGCGCTAAGGCCACGTTAAAGATGGAGTCTGACATCGGTGTTACGGATCCAGTGGAAAAAAAAAGCCCCATTGAATTCTGCTGACCCTGAACTCGAAGAAACTGATGTGAACCCCTGGCCGTATTTAAGGGACCATTTCGGCTTCAAGTGCAAGAAAGGCAACAGCTTTATTATGCAGTGTAAGCTGTGTTTGCCCAGAGAGACCGAGTTAGCAGCTTTTAAAAGTTCCACATCAAACCTGCGCAAGCATGTAGAGGTAAGTTAAATACAACTCGTACCGTTATGGTAGCAAAAAGGCTGTGCTCAAATTAATCACATTAAGTTAAGACATCTGTGAAGAACACAGCTAACGTTGGTTGGTACTAGCAACTTGCTGTAATCGGGCACGTTGTTGTCCACGCAACTTACATTTTTTTTACTGGGTTGGTAAATTGCCAAAAGAAAATGTGTTTACCTACGTTTTTCCTGTTTGTTAATAATAATAATTTATTTAAAAAAATAGTTAAATTAAAGACAGAAGCGGCTACTTTCTTACTTAACCCACATATGTTCACACTGCAGGCAAAAGAATAACAGAACGCTCACTTACCTTAGATTAGTCAAAGACAGCTGACTTCTGTTACTTGTTAATTAGCACTTGCAACCTCCAGTTAACTAGCCTGTTACTGTCCAATAAAAAAACACTAGGTATATTGGTATAATTTACCAGCGGTAGCTATGTAATGCATTGATGTCTTATTAGGGACGTCAAAAAACTTTCTCTCAAACTTAACTGTGGCCTGCCTGCCTCAGCTGCCTGCGAGCGTCTCTTTAGCTGTGCTGGACTACTGTTCACTGCAAAGCGAGCAAGGATGAACTCTACTAACTTTGAAAATCAACTGCTCCTCAAAATTAACAGGAAGTTTAGAGAGTAACACTCTAGGATGGACACAAAGGAACTTTAATCTAGAGGTACAGTAGGGCAGGGCCAAGTTTAAAAAATTAAAAAAAATTTTAAAGCAGCTGCCGTTCAGTTCAGTACTTGTTCTCTTATTTGACAGTTTAGAACACATTCTCATGTGAAAGAATGATATGGTTTTGTATTGAAAACACTGTGATACCTGACAGTTTGGTTGATTGGTTTGGTGACCATTATCCATTTTCATGTATAGACTTGCAGTTTAACTGCCACTGCACTTTAATTTGTAAAGTTTTTCTTTTCATTAAAAAAGAACTACTTTGAGATTTATATCCCACTGTCTTTTTTGCACTACTCAGAAGAGGCTGTCCTCCTGCTGACAGAAAAGTAACTATGTAACTTTTACTCTGAGTACATTTTAAATGAGCTACTTTTTACTTTTACTGGAGTAAATTTTTAGACAGGTAATTTTACTTGTACTTGAGTAAAATTTCAGCAAAGTAATAGTACTTTTACTTGAGTAAAATATTTTAGTATTCTTTCCACCTCTGCGCATAAGTGATGTTATTTTTTTACTTCAGTGCGAACAGCTCATATGAATTTCAAAGCAGTTCTACAGTCCAACACTGGTCTCTCAATCTCCCGTTGGAGAGCTGCGAGCTTCGCCATACTTGCGTTCTGTGATGTTGTCACTTCTTGTGCTCAAAGAGCCAATTTCTGAGAACTCACGGCAGTGTGCCTCCCCGAGATGTCATCCATTTTTGCGCCCAAAGATGTTATTCCAGGCTAGCCCTTCCGACATGTATCCAGTCTGCAGTCAGAGATCTTATTCTGAGTATTCACAGCAGCCGCAGCCTCTCCAAGATCTTATCCGTGCTGACTCAATGAGCCCATTTTGAGAAACTCACGCTTCGTCCCATCATTCCAATCCCAGCGGGCAGCCTTGTGGGGGTTTGAACAGCCGGTTCCACTTTCTTAATTCTTCGATAAGTCAGGGCCAAGCCAGCTCCGATCAGCCAGAACCCTGTTACCATGGTTCCGAATAGGTAGATAATATCTTCACCACTCAGGCTCACCCAAGCCCAAACTTCTCGTTGAGAAAGGGGTGTCAATTGCATTTAGGGACCAGTTGATCCAATCCATAATTCCTCTTTTAGGTTTTAGAGAACAGACTGTGAGAGAAACAGCCAGGTCGCTGGACTCGCTGCTCCTGTGTCAGCGGAGAGCAGGCAGACTTTGCTCCCCCCCCCTTATGTTTCAGTGTTGTGCTGACACCTCACGTGACTTAGACACTTTGGGGGTTATTAAGTTGTTTACATATTAATTATATTTTTACCAATTGTTTTTGTTGTTGAGAATTTTAATTGTAATGTTTGTATTATAGTTTATCAACAATATTTGTTTGAATTTGTTTACTGGTTTGCGTGCACTTAAGATAAAAAAAAACAAAACAAACAAAACATCGCCACCACGGCAGACCCAATGGCATTTTCGTGCTTCGCAGCATCATTTATTCTTAAAATAATCACACGGTTGCTGTAACAGTACATTCAACGGCTGCGGCTCTCCTGCTGGCAGCCGTACACATCACCACCACCAAACCTGCAGCGGCATCGCAGAATATGCCCTGCCACATACCCCATCGCCCGCTTCACCCCACCCGCGAGGCGCCCCATGCCCCGGCCCAGCAACGGGGAAGTGTCCACCCTGGCGGTCGCCCACGCCTCCAAAGGAAGCCCTGGAGCGGAAGCACCCATATGGCAAGCAGCGGCGGTGCAGCAGGAGTGGAAGTGAGTCACGGCTCAGAGGCAGCTGGGCAGACGGCCGGCACGCACGACCATGCAGCCTGCGTGCCGAAGCGGACAGCATGCCGCCCTCAGGCAGGACCCCCGCGCACCTCACGCACCTCGACCTCCACACGGTTGCTGTAACAGTAGCCTACTTTCAACTGCTGAAGCCCTCCTGCTGCCAGCTGTACACATCAACACCAAAAACAACAACAGCACAAGCAGCGAACAGGTTTTAAGCCGGTGAGGCATGATTGTAGATGCAGTGAAGGTGAGTCCATCTCACCTGCAGTGGCATCGCAGACCACGGCCGGCACAATAATAAAGGATTTTTTATTGAATTATAAATAAATTATTTCTCCTAATTATGTCCTGGGTTTTAAGTCATTAATAATACAAAAGGAAAAATCACAAAAAACACTCAAGGTCATGAAAATTAGCAATTCAATGAGGCATCCACCTTATTTATTGAAAAGTATTGGTATTGGTATCGGCGATACTGGCCCGTATTTACTTGGTATCGGATCGATACCAAAATATGCAGTATCACACACCACTAATCTCCTTACCACGGTTCGGAGCCGCGGACCTGGCCGAGGTAACAAGAGAGTACAAACATGTTGAGGGATTGGCTGTGTTAGTTCAGTGAGAGATTTATTTGGAAAGAAAACAATTGTCACTTGAAGTCAAAAAATGTGTCTATGTCTGCATTTTTTATTTTGTTAAATACAAACAAAATTATAGCAAAAATGCTGCCATGTGTCTGGCCAGAAAGAGCGTACCAATTTGTTTATTTGGTAGTTTCATGAAAGGCTTCAGATAGTTAAGAGTGAGGGGAAAAAATGCATTCATGTTCGCAGTTTTGTCTTGTTATACAATAATTGAAATGAAATATGTGGGTGTTTTCTTGTTTGTTTTTTTTGTGTACCTGCAATGAGATGACTTTGCCAGAAGTGCCCCGCGGCACATTTGAGTTTGAGACCCCTGGGTTAAAGTCTAGGTTGGCTTTATAATTGAGAATAAAGTAATATTGCTTGTCCTTCTAAAGAATTAAGTTAAATTCCACAGTTGAATCATAAGAAACATTATGTTACATATAAACCCTGCCATATGTTAGATCTGGTCAATTTTCTTACTAGAAACTGTATGTATTTATTAGGGGTGCAACGATACACAAAATTCACGGTTCGGTTCGGTTTGATACTTTGGTGTCACGGTTTGATATTTTTTAGATACAAAAAAAAAAATGTTCATGCCTTTTTAATTTGTCATTTATTAAAATTATAAATATATATTTTAACTCAGAAGTACAGTTTTTAAATGTAATGTTGCTGAAACAACAAAATAACTTAAAAAAATTAATCTGTCTGATGGAGAAATCACTCATCTTTGGAAAAGAGGGTTTATTACAGAGAAATGGCTCTTTCCAAAATAAAAGCTATACTATGCGCTTCTTCTGGGCTATATTCTCAGTAGCGTATTAAACATATCAGGTCACCATAAGGAGAATCATATGCTAACGGCTGTCTAAATGACTCGGGTAAAGTTTGTAGAATGTGTGCTTGTTGTTTTTGTCTGCTTCCACTTGTCTTTGGACTAGGATGAAGTCGGCGTAAATCTGCAGTCATATTCGTTGTGTTCCCACTAGTGCTGTCAGCGTTAATCTCGTTAAAATGACATTAACGCCATAATGCGGCAAATCTCCGTTAACGAGTTACCATGGATCGCCCCGTCAACACATTATCAAGCTAACTGCGCTAACGCTCGAGTTCCCACCAATTGAGCATTGCGTGGCACATCCGACATACTGTTTTACTTTTGTCCATGACGCGCTTACCATCAGGGTCATGCTTCACATGAAAACCAAGATAGTTCCAAACGCCAGATCTGAATGAGGGTGGGGGACATTCAATTTCGGGTAGCGTTGAGGCAGTTGCCATGTTGCAACGAGCTTAGCTTCTGTCTTGCTAGCTTGCGCTGCGCTCAGTGGATCTGCGCTCAACAGTGCAGCCTATGCGGAGTAGTCGAACGCAGATCCACTGAGCACTCAACACAGACAGCATCGTCAGAAGAAAAGTTGATAAAATAAATTACAAATTTTGTGTTGTTCGATACATATGCGTACCGAACCGAAAGTACTGTATCGAATGGTTCAATATCGATACGAGTATTGTTGCACCCCTAGTATTTATGTATTAGGTTTTAACAAGCATGTAATGATAATATTTAAATTAGGTGGTCTTTTTTTAAACACATATCTCTTTAGACCTAAACTGACAGTGCCAATACCACACATTCAGACACAGTAGTAGATGGTGTTTTAAATACTATATGTGTTAGTCTAATTTGGTTGTATGGGGTCTATATTGACCTTCTGTGTTGTAAGTTATGATGATTGCACAGCCATTAAGCATCAAATTATTTGGTTTGATGCTTAAAATTTGGTTTTCCAATATATTAGCAATTGTCAGTGACATTTATATTAATCGGGCTGAACTTTAATCATAATTTAGATCAACATGTTTTACTTATTGTTTTATTTGTGCTTTGGTTTGGGGAAGTTGTTTCTTTACTGATCTTTTCCTGTCTTCTGTTATTAGACTTGAGATATGACTGCACTATGCTGTTGCTGATCACTCCAGTTAATTCTACAAGACATGCTGTGTAAGTAAACAAACATCAACAGTTTGGTCTACATTTCTTGAAAGATCATATCCCCCAAACTTAGTTTAGAGGGTCTACACTGTATATAGTGAAGTCTCCAAGTTTTCTAACAGCAAAATTTGTTTTGTGCCCAATTCATTTTGCACATCATTAGAATGAAAATTATTGACCATGTTTGCACAGCCCTTTTTAAAATGATGCTTTCATGACATTGTATTATTGGGTGGTGGTCAGGGCTATCCAGACTGACAATTGGGACATTGAATGTCACCTCTCCGGTGGGGAGGGAGCCTGAGATCGTCTAAATTGGAGTCTGTTCTATACCAAATGCAGATAAAAATGTTTTAAGAAAGCAATTAAGTTCATGTTCCAAAAAATATGATTGTTTGCTCGCAGGACACCAGGAGAGATGAGTCCTCCGTCACAGATGGTGTGGTCAGTGAAGATGGTCATCTGCAGGTTCAAGCTCATTGCATCTCCAACCCACATCCACTGCCACTGTACTTAAGGGAAGTTAAAGACTTTCTTCTGCACTTACATTTGCATCACCTCGATCCATGATAGTCATTCAGGCAGTAATGCCTGGACTGGAAACAAGCCATCCTTAAAATATTACATCATTCCAGCTCCTGTGTTGGAATGAAAAACAAATGTGTTGTTTAAATTAGAGACTGCACTTGTGACAGAACAACAAATATATTTTATTTTGATTGTATAAGTACAAAACAAACTTGTGGTAGGCCTAAACTTATTTTCAGAATAATTAAATATGAGACTTTGTTTCATTATAATATTATAACAGTGATGGCAATATAATTGTTTGTTGTTCAGCAGAACAGTGTCCAGTATCTTGGCTGTTATACTTTTTTTGCATTTGAAAATAAAAGTTGGGCTGATTTTAACATCATCTCATTATTGTTAATTATTTTTAATAGAATAGAATAGAATAGAATTCAACTTTATTGTCATTGCACATGTCACAGGTACAGGGCAACGAAATGCAGTTTGCATCCATCCAGAAGTGCTTTAGTGATATAGATATATTACAATATATATTAGCAATAATATAGATATGTAAGTATATTACAGAAATGGGTCTATTATGGTATGTTATAATGTACACGGTATGAAATATGTTGTGAATATTCTATAACTATAAGTATGTACAGGCTGTAGTGAGTACAAGCTATGTACAGGATATGAACAGGATATAAATATGAAAAACTATACAGAATATGAAATAAATAACTTTACAGAAATCTGAGTTATACAGCTATACAGAAATGGGAACCATGCAAGTTGTAAACAGTTGTAGGGTTAAAAATTATTGTATGTACAGAATGATTATTTACACAGAGCTATACAGTAGTGCAGTTAAGATAAGTGAGGGTGTGGATAATTTCTACAGAGGCTATATAAGTGCTAGTGGTTGTGAGTGGTGGTTCAGTCCATGTTATTATTGTGTGTTTGAGGGTACGGTTGTCAATTGTGGGTGTGTGTGTGTTCAGTCCATGTGTTAACGTGGGTCAGATGTCAGGAGGCAGAGTTCAGGAGTCTGACAGCTGTGGGGAAGAAGCTGTTCCGGTACCTGGTGGTCTTAGTCCGGAGGCTCCTGTAGCGCCTCCCAGAGGGCAGGAGGGTGAAGAGTCCATGTGATGGGTGACTGGGGTCTCTGATGATTTTCCCAGCCCTTTTCAGACACCGCTTCCTGTAGATGTCTTTTATGGCAGGAAGTGGTGCTCCGGCGATGCGCTGGGCAGTTTTCACGACCCTCTGCAACGCCTTCCGGTCCGAGGCAGAGCAGTTCCCGTACCAGACTGTTATACAGTTGGTCAGGATGCTCTCGATGATGCAACGATAGAAGTTCACCAGGATGTCTGAGGACAGGTGGTTCTTCCTCAGAGTCCTCAAGAAGAAGAGGCGGTGGTGAGCCTTCTTGACCAGCTTGGAGCAGTTGGTCGTCCAGGTGAGATCCTCGGAGATGTGGACTCCCAGGAACTTGAAGCTGCTCACACGCTCCACAGCCGTCCCCTTAATGTGGATGGGTGGATGTGGGTCAGCATTCCTCCTGTAGTCCACGATGAGCTCCTTGGTCTTCTCGGTGTTAAGCAGCAGGTTGTTTGTGTCGCACCACTCAGCTAGACGATCCACCTCCTCCCTGTAGGCGGCCTCATCGTTGTCACTGATGAGGCCAATCACTGTGGTATCATCTGCAAACTTAATGATGGTGTTGGAACCATCAGCAGGTCTGCAGTCGTGGGTGAAGAGGGAGTAGAGGAAAGGGCTCATCACACAGCCTTGTGGTACACCGGTGTTCATTGTGATGGTAGATGAGCAGTGGTTATCCAGCCGGACATGTTGGGGGCGGTTGGTCAGGAAGTCCAGTAACCATTTGCAGATGAGGGAACTGATGCCCAGGTCTGTCAGTTTCCTGATGAGTTGTGAGGGGTGGATTGTATTGAACGCTGAACTGAAGTCTATAAACAGCATTCTGGCGTAGGTGTTGTTGTTGTCCAGGTGTGAGAGGACGTGTGTGGACGGGTGTGGCTTTGTAGGCTCCAGCCAGGTTGGAATACACATGGTCTAAAGTCTTGTCTCCTCTGGTGTGGCAGGAGACATGTTGGTGGAATCTGGGGAGGACTGTCTTTAAGTTGGTGTGGTTGAAGTCGCCAGCAACAATAAAAGCAGCCTCGGGGTGTTTATTCTGGTGTTTGTTAATGGCTGCAGAAAGTTCTTTCATGGCCAACCTAGCATTAGCGTCAGGGGGTATATACACGGCAGTGAGTATGATCGAAGTGAGTTCTCTGGGGAGATAATAAGGTCCGCATTTGACCATTAAAAACTCCGCATTAGGTGAGCAGTGACTCTCAGTAGTAGTGGAGTTCATGCACCAAGCATTGTTAATATAAATGCACAAACCTCCACCTCTGGTCTTGCCGGAGTCATCTGCTAGCCTGTCGGCTCGGTGTGTGTGGCGTCCTGCTAACTCGATAGCATTGTCCGGGCAGCTGTTGTTCAACCATGTTTCGGTGAAAAACATGACATTTGAGTCCATAATCCATCTGTTGTTAGTGATGGAGAGCCGTATCTCATCCATTTTGTTTGCCAGAGAACGGACATTGGCGAGGAAAATACTGGGTAAAGGCAGCCGGTGTGGTGTTAGCTTTAGCTTAGCCCGTAGCCCTCCGCGCCTACCTCGCCTTTGTTTACGATCTCGGCGCCGTCTGCGTGCACTTCCGCCCGGCCGGGGAGAGTGGGCAGCCTCCGGTGTTCTGGAGATCTCTGGGATGAGTCGGAGATCGGCGATAAAACTGTTGGAGTTATGAGTCCAGATGTCCAGAAGCTCTTGTCTGCTGTAGGTCAGCAACGCACAGCAATTCTGGATGAATAATCCGGTTAAAAGTAGATAAAAAACCGCTAAATAGCAGATTCTGGAGAGACACTGAGCCTCGCGTTGTTCACGCGCCGCCATCTTGCTACCTTGCTAATCATATTCGGGTTACCACAAATTGTTTTTTCATATAGTTAGAAGAATAGAATAATCCTTTAATTGTCCCACAAAGGGAAATTTGGTTGTAACAGCAGCCAGAAAGACACATATACAAACAAACAGTACACAGGGCACAGAACAGAAACACAATTTGTCTTACATATTTACAATAAGGACAATGGTTACTATAAACAGAGTACTGTACAGTTATTAAATTAAATATAAATAACTACAGATAAGAGGTGTGGGGATTATATCATTTTAATATCATGTTTATTCTTTTATATCCTTTTTATTAAGCTTTCAGTAATGGCATTTGATTAAAATATTTATTCAATATATTACACATAAAGTTTCAATCATGTTATTTCACATATTGCAAAATGTGCTCACAAATGAGTTGGCCTTCTGTCTGGTAAGAGGTTACAGGCTTTATCTGGTGAGGTGAGAGGTGAGACAGAGTGCAGTGAGGTCGAGACAGTTCGCCGGCACACAGACATTATATAGACACATTTCTAGGTTAGAGTTAAGATGTATTTTGCTTGTAACTGCATTTTGTGCCTGCATAAGCAACAGTTTTTTGTAGGATGTGCTTCTGATGTTCCAGAGATAAGCGAGAGTAAGAAGATCAACAGGAAGCACCTGGCGTGGAGAAGGAGAAAATGTCTTTTTGAATGTGTCAAAGGTTGTCAGCAGAAGAGTTGTGGTTATTGTAACTTATGCATGTCATGTATTCGCTTAAACGCATGAAGGGGCGTAATAACACCCTGACATATAAAACATTCTGAGTATGCGTTCTTGTGGGGATTTATGTGGTCTGTGGTCGTTTGTCTCTCACCTCAATCACGAATCAGGACAGAGGCAAACCAGGTTGTAGTGCGAATCGGTTGATTAACTTATTGCAGTTACAGCGCAGATGTAAACATCTATGATTGTTGGGAACAGTTCTGATTGTACAGTCTGACAGCTGCAGGGAGGATGGACCTGCGGAAATGCTCCTTCATGCATCTAGGTTCCAGCAATCTCTCACTAAAGGAGCTCTGCAGTTCAGCAACATTTACATGCATGGGGTGGGAGACTCTGTCCATCAGAGATGTTACTTTGGCCAGAGTCCTTCTGTCTCCCACCACCTGCACTGGGTCCAGGGTGCAGGGCCCAGGTGTTGAACTTGAAATGTTTGTCAGTAGGTAAACAATTGCTATTGTACAGTCAGAAATATTCCTAATACTGCATACTTGCAATGAATAAGTTGTCCTAACAGTCATCTTAAGTAAGCTTTACTTAGTTTTTTTGAGTTCTGGAAACTAAATAGGTTTTTACTCTGTAATCAAAGTGAATAAGTTGCCTTAACTTAGTCATCTTAAGTAAACTACTCAATTTTTTGAGGCAATGAGTTTGCATAGTTTTTTGAGTTCTGGGAACTAACGAGGTTGTACAGTGTACTCAAAATGAGTAAGTTGCCCTAACTTAATTATCTTAAGTAAAACTTTACTCAATTTTTTTCAGGCAACAAATTCGGATAGTTTTTTTTAGTTCTGGGAACTAATGAGGCTGTAAGGTATACTCAAAATGGGTAAGTTTCCCTAGCTTAATCATCTTGTAGCTGTCGCATTGAAATGTAATTATTATGTGATTGCAATGTTCAAAATTTGGTGTTTAATCTGGATTCGTGTTGTGTTGTCGCCACCTACTGGTGGACCTGACTGTGGCGCTTTGTGTGCGCATGCTTTGGGGTGATGTTCAATTAAGCGCACATGTCACCGGAGACTGAAGGCTCGAGCCAGAAAGAGAATGCTGGCTTGTGTAAAAGGTGGAAATATAGAAGATATGGACTACAATTTCTCATGAATGTTCAGTAGACAGGCGCCCACGGTATGTTGGTGCATTTACTTTGTGTGGATGTTTTATTTGAGTTGTAATTTTTGTTCTCCTGATGTAATATCCGTGTTTTTCATTGATCATTTCACCATAGTTTCTCACGGTGTTTGCTGGTGAAAAGAAGATTAAAATACTGGCTAAACATCAGTTGGAGCATGGCCCTTTATTCTACTTCGAACATGAAAAACCTTCAGGAGCAGTTACAGTGAAAAACATGGCCTGTTATGGAGCGACCAGCCATAGCCCTGCACGCCATGCTTCCAAGACGGCAGCCCATGTGGAAGAGTAGACTGTGAGTTCTTACATCAGCGAAACGTTTGAACTCCATAAAGAGATCTAAGAAAAAGCCAAAAAAAATTTGTATGGTGTAGATATTGTACATTTGTTCATTTATTGAAAGTGTATTACTGTGCTAATGTTTGATATTTAAGGTAGTGTACTCTGGTTAAGTTTCATTTTATTGTTCTAAGTTGTTGGTTCAAAACATTGTAATGGAGCAGAGTACACAAGAAACTCATATCCTTGAGCAAATACTTATAGCCTTAGAAGATGAAAAGGCACAGTTAGAAAAGAAATTAGAAACTGAACTTGAAGATGCAGAAAGAGAAGAAGTTGAAGCACGCATAGGAGAAATTCATGCAGACCTTGAAATACACAAAATAGGGCTGCCTCAGCCATCATCTAAACCTGACGCAGAGATGAGACGCACAGATCGTCAAAGGCAACTAACAGAAAAAATGCGTGAGTTTAAACAGACAGAGATAACAAGCAAAGAACGAAAGTTTATGTCAACATATTTAAACTTTAAGGCAGAAATTCAGCTCACTAGGTCCAAACTTAAAGAAGAATGTTCTAAAGCAGAATTGGCTGAAATGATCAAGTCAGTAGAAAAATGTGAGTTGGACCTACAGCAAGATTATGTGGCTTTACGTGCACTGACTACACCATCTCAAGATATGAGAAGAAAGATGGATAGCTGTACTTCAGTTTCTGCTGAAATGATGATACTTCTGAAAAGGCGTTACATAGATGTTGACAAAGAGTTTGATGCATTAGCTGTAAAAGAATCACTCCTTCAATTACTCCAAAGAGAAGGTGCACAATCAATTTATGGCTCAACTGTGTCTAGAGCTGGAAGAAATAGCCAGCACAGCCATAGTCAGCAAGGAAGTCATGTAACTGCAAGGAAAGCAGAGGCAGCAGCACGACTGGCATCAAAGCAAGCTGAAATAAACAGAGAAATGGAAATATCTGCCTGGAGAAAGGAGATATTAGCTCAACAAGAGCAATTGAAAATATTGGAAAATCAAAGAGATCTTGAGGTCATTCAGGCAGAATACAATGTATATGCTGAAGAGGAATCAAAAATGAATGCTGAAATAAGAAATTGTGAAGTAAGGAGTACTTTGTCTTTCAGTCAGCTCCCTAAACCACTTAGCAGTCCTCGATGCACCCAAGTTCCTCAGAGCACTGCACCTCCTCACTCTGAAGGTAAATTCATCCAGACCTCACAAAGTGTTCATGCCCCTCACTGTGATACTCAAGTGGTGCCAAAAGAAAGTGAGCTCTCTCTGGTGCAGGCATTAAAAGAGTCCTTAGCAATGTCTAGACTTCCAGTACCAGAGCCGTTTACATTTACAGGAGACCCACTGAAATTTGTTGAGTGGAGCACTTGCTTTAAGGCGCTTATCGAGACTAGCTGCACAGATTCAGCCCATAAGCTGTTCTACTTGAAGAAGTACATTGGTGGAGAAGCTCTCTGTGTTTTAGAAGGGACATTTTATCGAAGTGACGAGGAAGCTTACAAACAAGCTTGGGATGCTTTGAACAAACGCTATGGACACCCATTTGTAGTTCAAAGAGCCTTTAGGGGAAAACTAAGCAGTTGGCCAAAGATTGGACCAAAGAAGTCACTTAAATTAAGAGAATTTAGTGATTTCCTCATTTCTTGTAAGAATGCTATGCCCCACGTCCAAGGCCTCAAGGTTTTAGATGATTGTGAAGAAAATCAAATAATATTGCTGAAACTTCCTGATTGGGCCACAACCCGCTGGAATCATTATGTCACAAAATTACTGGATGAAGAAAAGGCATATCCAGGGTTTGCAGAATTTGCAGACTTTGTGGCTGAAGAGGCGCGTATAGCATGTAATCCAGTTTCTTCTCTGTTTGCCTTAAAAAACACATTTGAAAAACCTGAGAAAGAACAAAAACGTCTGAAGACCAGTGTCCTGGTGACATCATCAAATGTGTCTAAAGATGTGAAGAACACAACTACAGTTCAGAGCAATAGAAAATCAAAACCCAACCTTTCCTCAACTCAGAACAAACGGCAACTTGAGTGTATCTGCTGCAAGCAAAATCATTTTATCTATAAATGTGCAAAGTTTACAGCAATGCCGCTTGAAGAAAAGAAACAGTTCATTAGGGACAACAATATGTGCTTTGCTTGTCTGCGAGTCGGTCACATTTCCAAAAACTGTCGACAGAGAGCAACATGTAATGTCTGCAGACGAAGCCACCCTTCTCCTCTCCATGAAGATCCTCCACTGGGAGACGAACCTGAAACACCATCAGAAGAGGAGAATGCAGCCACTGTATCGTGCAGTGTGAGAGTGGGCAACAATGATTGCACTTCAATGATCGTTCCAGTGTGGCTTTCTTCATCAGCAAAGAATCAAGAGACATTGGTTTATGCTCTGCTAGACACCCAAAGCAGCAACACATTTATTGACCAAGATATTTGTGAAAAGATACAGGCAAGCAGGGAACCAGTGAAGCTAAAGCTGACAACAATGATTGACAGGTGTTCGATTGTACCTAGTCAAAGAGTGGATGGACTGAGGGTAAGAGGGTACAACTCAGAAAAGTACATTGACTTGCCACCAACTTACACTCAAGAGTACATTCCACTGGAGAAACACAGTATTCCAACTCGAGAGACAGCAAAAAAGTGGCCCCATCTAGTCAGCATTGCAAATGAAATGCCAGATCTCTTGGACTGTCCTATAGCTCTTCTCATTGGTTACGACTGTGCAAGAGCTCTAAAACCAAGGGAAGTCATACCAGGAAATGATTATGATCCCTATGCAATAAAAACAGACTTAGGGTGGAGTATCGTGGGAGCCATTAAGCCATGGAAAAGTTCGATGGAAGCAGCAGGGATCTGTCATCATGTCACAGTAAAGGAGCTGCCATCTGTCACACCTGCTTCTGTGATTAAAGCATTTGAAAATGACTTTCTGGACACAAACCATAAAGAAGGGGGTGTATCTCAAGAGGACATTCAGTTTGTAGAGATGCTGAATGAGAACATTCACTACAATGAGGAAGGCCATTTAGAAATGCCTCTGCCTTTTAGAGAACGCCCACAGCTTCCAAATAACAAGCAGCTTGCAATGTTTCGCTTGAAACGTTTAAAAGGAAAAATGGATAAGAACCCAAAGTACAAGGAAGACTACATAAAGTTCATGAATAGTGTCTTTAAAGATGGTGATGCAGAGGAAGCAGATGGCACATCAACAGGTAGTAACACATGGTACATTCCGCACCATGGCGTGTATCATCCCAGGAAGCCGGAGAAAATTCGAGTGGTTTTCGACTGCTCTGCTAAACACGAAGGCATCTCTTTAAATGACCACCTACTCACAGGCCCAGACTTGATTAATGCTCTGGCAGGGGTTTTGTGCAGATTTCGAGAGCATCAAATAGCAATTATGTGCGCTGTGGAAAAAATGTTTCATCGCTTCCATGTCAACCCAGAGGATCGAGACTTCTTAAGGTTTCTGTGGTGGAAGGACGGGAATACAGATACTGAGCCTAAGGAGTATTGCATGTGAGTGCACATTTTCGGAGCGGCATCATCACCGGGATGTGCTAACTATGGCATGAAGTATCTCGCCAGGGAACAAGAGAAGGACTACCCACTAGCAGCCAGATTCATTCACAAAAACTTTTATGTGGATGACGGGCTAATCAGCATTGATTCAGTCAGGGAAGCCAAGCAGCTGGTCTGTGAAGCACAAGAGGTCTGTGCAAAAGGGAAACTGCGCTTGCACAAATTTGCATGCAATAATAAGGAGGTCATGAGCATTATCCCAGAAACAGAACGAGCCAGCAATACCAAAGATGTAAACCTGAACTACTCTGTAATTGAAATGCAAAGTGTGCTGGGAGTAAAGTGGAACATAGAGGTTGACGTGTTCTCATTCAGTGTAGCCCTCAAAGAAAGGCCAGCCACACGCCGAGGAATTCTAGCAACAGTTGCTAGTGTGTATGACCCATTAGGATTTCTCTCACCACATTTTGACAGGAAAACAAGGACTCCAGGAAATGTGCAAACGCAGAGTGGGATGGGATGAACCTATTCCCCCAGCACTAGAGACCAAATGGAAAGCATGGCTCGGTGACTTGGAGAATCTAAAAAGGATTGAAATACCAAGATGCCTTGTTCCTGAGAACTTCGGCAAGGTCAAAAAAATTGAGTTGCATCATTTTTCGGATGCCAGCAGCAGTGGCTATGGACAATGTTCATACATCAGGATTGTTGCTGATAAGAACGTGCATTGTGCACTGGTCATGGGTAAAGCCAGAGTGGCACCCACAAGAATAATCACTATCCCACGCCTTGAGCTCACTGCAGCTGCAGTTTCTGCAGCTGTAAGTAACTTCCTCAGGTCAGAGCTCGAGCGGAAAATTGACGAGGAGTTTTTCTGGACAGATTCTAAAGTGACGCTTGGATACATAAAAAATGATGCTCGTCGCTTTCATGTCTTTGTGGCAAATCGAGTTCAGAAAATAAGAGACTCTACTGATCCAAAGCAATGGTTTTACATTGAATCTGATCAAAATCCAGCTGATCACGCGTCTACGGGCCTCAAGGTGGCAGATCTGCTAAGCTCGAATTGGCTCACTGGACCTAAATTCCTATGGGAAAGGGAAATTGTCACAAACCAACATTCCCTTGATCTTCTTGTTGGGGACCCAGAAGTAAAGGTCCTGAAGACAAATGCCCTTGAAGAAAACAGCTTTCTTGAGAGGTTCTCAAGATTTTCCAATTGGGATACAGCTCTTAACGTTGTGGCAAGAATTAAAAGACTTGCAAGGAGAGATAAGTCAGGACCCATTAGTGTAGAAGAAAGACAAATGGCTGCTTTTGTACTCTTCCAGGCAGCACAGAGGGAAGCCTTTAAAGAAGAGCTCAAATGGTTCAGTCAAAACTCAGCTGGACTACCAAAAACTCATAAAATGTATCAACTCGATCCTATTTTGGTAGACAACTTGCTTAGGGTTGGAGGAAGGTTGAGAAAGTCCTCAGCATCATTTGCATTGAATCATCCAGTAATCCTTCCAAAGGAAGGCATTGTCACACAACTCGTTCTTGACCACTGTCACAAGAAAACGCAGCACCAAGGCCGAAGCCAAACTCTGAACAAACTCAGGGAAAGTGGCTATTGGATCATCGGTGGCAGTAAGGTAGTGGCCAAATACATTAAAGGGTGTGTCAATTGTAGAAAAGTGCGTGGGCCAGCTGAAGAACAACGCATGGCTGACTTACCATGTGACAGAGTGGATCCTTCGCCTCCATTCACCTACACTGGAGTTGATGTTTTCGGCCCCTTCTATACGAAACAAGGTCGAAAGGAATGGAAGAGGTATGGCCTGTTGTTTACATGTTTAAGCTCGAGAGCCGCACACATTGAGATGTTGGAAGATCTTTCCACTGACACATTTATAAACGCTTTAAGATGCTTCATAGCAATGAGAGGCACAGTCAGACAGATTCGTTCTGACCAAGGGACAAATTTTGTCGGAGCTAAGAACGAGTTCAAGAAGGGTCTATTGGAATTAGACAAGGAGATGATTTCTACTTATCTAGCTAAAAACCAGTGTGACTTTCAAATGAATGTTCCTGAAGCTAGTCACAGAGGAGGCATTTGGGAACGACAGATCCGCACTGTTAGGAATGTCATGAGTTCTGTCCTAGCCCAAGCTACAGGAAGGTTAGATGACACCTCATTGAGAACTTTCTTCTACGAGGCCATGTCAATTTTGAACCATCGTCCACTCACTACTGATACGATCAACGACCCCAACAGTGCTGAGCCTTTGACGCCTAATCATTTGCTCACAATGAAAGAGTCTGTGCCACTTCCGCCTCCTGGTAGATTTGTAAGAGAAGATTTGTAAGCCAGGAAGAGTTGGCGGAGGGTGCAATATTTAACAGAGTTGTTCTGGAGCAGGTGGCGCAAGGAATACCTAACCAGCATTAGTTTAAGACAACGATGGCATACTCCTAAACAAAATGTACAGGTTGGAGATGTAGTGATTTTAAAGGAGGACAATATTCCAAGAAATGAGTGGAAATTGGCAAGGGTGGTTGAAGCCAATGAAGATGATGATGGTTTAGTGCGGAAGGTTAAGATCCAAATAGGGCAAAAGGATCTGGGAAAGAAAGGTGAACGTTTGAA
Source organism: Oreochromis niloticus (assembly GCF_001858045.2). NCBI lineage: Eukaryota > Metazoa > Chordata > Actinopteri > Cichliformes > Cichlidae > Oreochromis > Oreochromis niloticus. The sequence continues at coordinate 78,534,033 of NC_031967.2, read as the reverse complement.
ACAAGTCTCTTTTCTTGAGAGACCAGTTCAGAAACTAGTGGTACTTGTGAAAGGGTCTAAACTACAGTGAAGTAGTACAAGGGTTAAGAACACAAACATAATATGTGATCTATAAGTTTATTTAAGAAGTGATTTTTTTGTAACATAAGTTGATGTTTGATTGTCAATTTATTAAAAATTACAGGATTTAATTTTGTTTTACTCATGTAAATAGAAATCCTTTGTAATTTTGGTGGCAGTGTAGCTGTCGCATTGAAATGTAATTATTATGTGATTGCAATGTTCAAAATTTGGTGTTTAATCTGGATTCGTGTTGTGTTGTCGCCACCTACTGGTGGACCTGAGTGTGGCGCTTTGTGTGCGCATGCTTTGGGGTGATGTTCAATTAAGCGCACATGTCACCAGAGACTGAAGGCTCGAGCCAGAAAGAGAATGCTGGCTTGTGTAAAAGGTGGAAATATGGAAGATATGGACTACAATTTCTCATGAATGTTCAGTAGAAAGGCGCACACGGTATGTTGGTGCATTTACTTTGTGTGGATGTTTTATTTGAGTTGTAATTTTTGTTCTGCTGATGTAATATCCGTGTTTTTCATTGATCATTTCATCATAGTTTCTCACGGTGTTTGCTGGTGAAAAGAAGATTAAAATACTGGCTAAACATCAGTTGGAGCATGGCCCTTTATTCTACTTCGAACATGAAAAACCTTCAGGAGCAGTTACACATCTTAAGTAAAACTTTACTCAATTTTTTTTTCAGGCAACAAGTTTGCATAGTTTTTTGAGTTCTGTGAACTAATTAGATTTTACAGTGCAGGCATCAAATCCAATCTTCTGCAATGCTCATCTCACATGTCGCTTCTCATATTTAGACATCCATACATGTTCTTTACATAAGGTCCTGTCTCTATCTATGTGACTTTTCCAAAGTTCACTTTAAAATCAATTCATTGCATTTTCATTCATTCTTAACATAGAACATCCATTATATTTGAACATTCAGTACCATGAATACAGTTCACTGCATCCCCAACACACAGACGCACACACACACACACACACACAAAATCTGAATCTTTATAACTTTCCTCACTTATAAGAAATTATCCCCATAAACCAGAAGATCAACTAAATAACAAACAAACCAACAAATTACAACAGTTAAATTAAACTGAAAATATTTTTGAATACTGTACTGGTTTCTTGAAGAAAATTTCTGCACTAACTAAAAAGCAATCCCGAGGCACATGCTATGCTAGCTGTTTTACCTAGTCACAGTGATTTTTGTATTTAGGGGCTATTGAGTACTTCATCTGACTCTTTTGCTTAGATCCTTCACTTTTGACCATTAAAAAGCAAAGACTCCCAAAATATTTTTAACAGTTACTGAGCGCTGCAAATACACCCCTCCCCCAAATATATTCCCTGCTGCTTGTCATTGGACTCAATGAACAAAAGAATCATTAGTAAGTGGCAGAGTAAAACTAAGTTTAACCTTTCATTCATGTAAATTAACCCTTTAAGACCTACCATAGAACTAAGTCCGCCAGAGCTTACTTTATATTTTTACATGCTGTAGTGCCATTTCTGGGAGCATTTCAAGTTGCTATACATCAATACAACCATTATAGCCCAAATTTTAATAATATGTATGCATTAAGTCCATAGTAACTACATAAATTGCAAAAAAGTGCAATAAACTACAAAAAAATTGAAAATCATTTTTGTTTTGTTTTTTTTAACTTAATGATAGGTTTGTAGCTTAAACCTATTCGCTGGAACGTTAAAGGCAATGTGATTACACAGCAAGCAAGACACGAAGTAGGCAAAGTCCTTTGGGTTACTCATGCATGAGGGAGGCCTGCCTGGAGCCAAGTGTCGTTCCACCTACTTGACCTCCGTCAGAGACTCTCAGCCAGGTTCCCCACAGCACTCCTTTTATTGCGGTTACTTGAATATGCATAGGGTCATTAACATATGATGTATACATACACACAAAGAGTACCTTGCCTGTGGTTTTGTAAGTGCGTGTGTATGTGTATGTGTGTGTAAGCTGCTGACCAAAAGGGTCATAAAGCAGGAACAACATCCTAGGTCATAAAGAGGGTAACCTCCCCACACCCAATCTATGGTTCACCCTAGATAACACAGTGAAGCCATACAAAGGGCAGGAAGTTTTACCACATCAAAAGAAGCAGATCTTCCAGATAGGATGTATCTGCAATAAAACACTATAGCCCCTCACCCAGAACCTCGAGAATCTGGGGAGGGGAGAACAAAAGAATTCCTTTCAACACACAGTTAAAGTACAAATGGTAAGAATAAAAATGACAAACATTTAACAATTCACTCTAACACATATATTTCTAGTTAGAGAAATTTAAGAGGCTTATCCCTCAAAACTGCAAATACAAAAAAGTTGCACAAAATAGTTTCCCACCACAGGAAATTTATTTTGAGTGTCTTCATAGTTTTATTTTTGAATTTTCATATACTGCAGGAAAAACAAAAATAAATATTATAATGCAAATTTCCCAAAAAACAGGATATATATAAATAAACTATTTCCAGCAGTGGAATTTGAGTCCTAAGCATCACAGAAACGACACAGAAAGTCATAAAGTCAAACATAACTTTTAAAAACAACAGTATAAGCTTATAAGGCCCCGATGGTAAAAAAAAAACAAACAAAAAACCCAAAAACCTACATTTCCACAAAATCATGTCACTTCCGGTTTCGGGCAGGTCATGGCAGACATGCGATAGTTCGCACTGATGGACGTAGGACGTGTTACGAACAGCTGATTGGATCAGTAAAGCGTGTTTCTGGAATATTATGTTTTTGTTGCTGCAAGTGCTTTTTATGCAATTTTTGCAAAGCCATGTGTGGAAGGAAACCATGACAAGTTGATGGCATAAGATGTAAGTACAACTCCTCCGGTTTCATATGCAAAAAAAAATTATTGCGCTAGCTTACATGGTTACAGCGCTACCGAGATTTAAAAATAGTTACGCAAAACGGAGCGTGCCCGCTCCAACCGGCTTTAAAGGGTTAACAATTAATAATTATTTTTGTTTAGTGAATTTAAAAATAAATGTGTGTTTGTACGTGTGAGAGTTGGCATGGACATGGAGTTTCGGTACATCATGGAATACTGCTTGATAACCCAATGATGCAGAGTATATACCCACCCCACCCTTTCTATAGCTGCACTCCATCATGTTCATGATGAAAAAACATGATTGCTGTTTTTGCCACCCAGAATTAGTACTAAAAAAAAGAATGTAGTCAGTCTCATCTGTGGCTGGCCTGTTAATAATCTAGCCATCCTTTTGAGGGCATATGTAGGACAAGAGAACGTTAATCATGTTCTTAATAATGGGGAATTGTGGGTGGAGCTGATGTGGCAGGTGATGGGCTAAGACCATCTCCCAGGCATCCACCAGATTGACATTCAGTCCTTCAAACATGGCTCTGAGCACTTTGTCTCTCTGCAGTGAGTACCAGTCGCTGTTAGTTAGTACTTCATGAAGTTTCAAAGCTTTGGGGTTTCCAGTCCGAATAACAACCAGTGTATCTGGAGCCCTGGACAGAAGCCGCACCACTGCCCTCCGAATGCTCTGCAACCGTCGGATGTAGATCTCAGTGGGGAAAGTGCAGAAGTGTGCCCAGATGCCAATAACTACAACGGTGTTTCTACCTCCAGTCACATTGTCTAACTCGTTGGCAATATAACGCAACTCGCTGGTTGGCACTTTGGTAAAATGGAGAGGAGGCCCGTGCACACGGTAAGTCACAATGATGTTGTTTTCATAGTTCAGAGCCATAAAAGGTCCAACTTTCTTCTCACTATTCAAGTTAAACTCCTTGAGATCTGAAAGTATTAGAGAGGGAATACATTAAGCTGCAGAGTAGAAAAAAATTAAATTGGTGTCAAAAAGGTTTGTGGGTCAGATACCTCGTACTGTTGCAATAAAGTATTCAAACCACTGCCTGATGGTGGAGTCTCCATACAAGTGAACCACCTTTCCTTTCAGACACTGAGTGATGGCTGATGGAGTGTTGAATTGATGAACTGTGGTGTCATCTAGTGCTCTCCACACACCCTGGTAGTAATAGCCAGAGGGTCCAGGTCCAACACTATTGCTGCTCTCCTCTGAATTATCTGAGAAGAGGACAAACAAGAAAAGAAAGAATTGTATGTTTGTTTAAGCTTATAAGTGCATTGATGTCTCTTAAAATGTTTGTTCTAATTTAATTTCGTAACAAGTCTGGTCAGTGTGGTTTTCTAGACACACTAAGATGGTCAGATTGTTTGAAAATGTATTTAGTCACCTACAAGTCAGTCCAAATGTAGTGTACTAGTGATTTGAAGACTGGTGCACATGTAACTGACTCCAAATAAAGTTTTACACATTACAAATGGAAGTCTCATCACATGCATTGTGCGCTTTGCAATTTTGTCACAGACTTGAATGTGTGTACAGAGAAAATGTTACGGTCCTGGGCCTGGGCACAGTTTTTTTTTTAATTTGCATTATTGTTTATTAGTCTTTTTTCTTCTATTGTTCATGGTTACTAGTGTTTTGGTGTCTGTTCTGTATTTCTGAGCTTGTGGATTCCTTTGCCCCTAATGTCAATAATACTGTTGATGGTGAGAAGACAACATTCAAGGGGAGATTAGTCTAATTTTAATTAGGAAAGATTTTCATGTTTTACTGTCCACTTATTACAACTTTGTAATCATACCATTTATTGTTATAATAGACCTCTTTATTTTGGGGAATAGCAGCCATTAATTGTATCCACATGTTATGGACTATCTAAACAGAAGTCCACATGTTACACTGCCACCCAAATATTCTATGCTACCACCACTTAGCTTACAGTAGCCTTGACACATCTTTCCACAGGTATCTACTGTCTGGAACAAGGTAGTAAATGTAATAGAGCCGTTTAATTTTTATAGCTGTCAACTGCTCACAATCTGCAGCACATCCTCTTTCAATTTAGATATAAATGATTGTTGTCAAAAGTGACTTTACCTTTCTTCTTGGGCAAAACAGTGACACCGGCAGGTCCTGAAGCTGGAATGGAGACTTTCATATTGACACCTCTGAAGCAAGCACACACAATTTTATGTAACCCAGCAGGCAACAAATCAGATTGGATTAAACACTACTAAACATTAAAGAAAGATATAGTGAACAGTAAGTTATTCACCATTAATACAAATCAACAGTTACCTCAAATCTATGGGGAAAAACCTTGTAAAATATGAGGTTGGATTTTTACGTTTCTGGAAAGACAGGTTGATGAGTGATAATCATCATTCGAGAGTCGTCTTGATACATGTTCAATCATCCAGGTAAGTAAATCTCCATAATGAATTGTACTGTTTATAAGATTTAGGGAAACATGCAGTCAGCTGAGACTGAAGAAGTCACTTGGATGAGTGACGAAATGTTTCTCCCACAAAACGCTACGTCCAGATGAACAGATTCAACTTCTGGAGATTTACTTTCCTGGATGATTGAGAATGCATCAAGACGAGTACATTTGCATGATGACTGAAACTAGCCCACTGAAGGAACAATGGACTGGGAGGTCAGTTCCTTAATCATAATTACTGTGAATGGTACTCATGGCCATTGATCAGTGGGCTGGTTTCAGTCATTATGCAAATGTACTGTTTATAAGATTGGGGAAACCTGCAGTCAGCTGAGACTGAAGAAGTCACTTGGATGAGTGACGAGACGTTTCTCCCACTGAAAACGCTACATCCAGATGGACTTTAATTAAAAAAAAAATGTTTCACCAAGGATCCAGAAGTAATTCTCACCTCTGAAAGAGCTGGTCCATTGCTGTGATTTGCTGATATCCAGCCCTTAAGTGGAGGATCCTGGCATCACAACTCAGATTCTTTGGCTTGTAGCAGAACCACGGCTCACCTGTTTGGAGGTCAGTGTAGTTGCACACAGGCTGCTGGGTTGGACGCAAGCATACGTGACATTTGGTAGTTTCAGTAACTGAGCCTGAGCGGAACTGGCTCACGAAGCACATCCTGTCGGGCTGTTCTATGTTCAGTCTGCGAAGTTCTGTGACTGCCTCACTGGGGTGAACCAGTGTCACCTGGTAGGACCAAGAATCAAAGTCTGGTAACCTGGTCTCATAGATTATATGCATATGAAGAACCTTGTAATACACACTTTGGTGTTGGTGGCAAGTAGGTCTGGGCCATATCATACCGTTCACGGTATACCGGTATAATGTTAGGCAAAAATTAAATATCACAATAGAATATGGCTAAAATGTGCATGTGCAGTGCCTTTGTTTTCATACACACATGGCGGAAAAAGCATGGTGGCAACGGAGAATGAAAAGGGCAAAAGCGGATCGTTGAATGAAACAGATTAAGAGGAACTGGTTTGTAAAAATGCTGCAACTTTCATGATGTGGAACTAGTTTGGTTTTTGTCCATCAGATACCCACCAAAGCACATTTTTTTTGTAGAACATGCAAGCGGGCCATCGTTATTACCATATTTTTCGAACTTTAAGGTGCTCTTAAAAGCCTTTAATTTTCTCAAAAATCGACAGTGCACTTTATGTATTCTGGTTGTGCTTACTGACCTCAAATAGGTTTTATGTGGTACTCAAAATCTGTCAAAAAATGTTTTAGTACGACTTTGGGAAGCTACGAAGCCGCACCGCTTGATGGCTTGTCGGAGCATTATGGCTACCGTAGTCAGGAGTCTCGCGGAGTAATGCATACTGTGCTTCAACATAATATCACCGTATTGCGTGTGTATAAGGACCCCAAAAAGGCACCTGTTAAGAGACGTGTACGAAGCGGATTTTAAACTCAAGGCTATCAGTCGCGCAGTAGAACATGCGAATAGAGGAGCTGTGAGAGAATTCAGGATTAATGAATCAATGGTACAGAAGTGGAGGAAGCAATAGTGATATGCGATACCACTGATTTCAGTTCCCATCCAATACCAAGTAAAATTCAGGGTGGCATCGACGATACTGATCCGATACCGATACTTTGTACAAAAACTTAATGTTTCATTGCAATTCATAATACAATATATAATGACATTATGTAATTGTAATAATAATATAGTAATATAGCTTCATAATGATTACAGGACATCAGACTACTTGTTCTTATTGCTTAATAATGCAGAATAATACTATAGAAACAAAAAAACTGAAGTTGTGTGCTATTTGAGCACGTTGCCTGCCTGCAGCATTAAAGGACTCCGCGAGAGATGTCTGTCTTGCCCTAACAGCACCTGTCCCTCTCCTCCTCTTCAGTTTGCCTCAACATAAGCTCATCATATTCTGTGATATGATTTACTCTGAGGTGTTTGACGAGGTCAGTGATGTTGCCACAACACCTCACTGTCTTGCCATATGTAATGCAAACCGCGTCTTAGCTGTTTGTGGAGGTAAAATACCTGCACAAATGACTCCGTTTACGCTCAGCAACTGTTGTGAGTGCGCACGCCAGTGGCTGCGACACATTTATACAGCCGTGTTTCACATATGACTATGAAAAGCGCAAGAGGAAGTAGTTCCTTCCAATTTAGACGATCCGAATGATATAGTTTCTTTCCACTGTGTTCCTTTTAATGGGACAAACTACAAATTTACCCCAGAGTAGTAAAATATAGATATTTTAATATGAGAATCGATTCTAGAACATAAATTACTGGTATCAGAAGAATCAATATTTCAATATCGATCCGCACACCACTAGGAAGCAAGAAGAATGAGCTGAGTAAAGTGTGACTTATCTGCCTGCTTTGTTTGCTCTTGCTCTTGACGAAGGCGGTCGTACTTTTCTCCTCTCCTCCTCCTCCTCTCCCTTAGCTTCCCTGCTTAGCCTCTTGTGTCCTTGTCTAGTCTTGTGTTTTTTGTATTACTTTTCCCTGGAACACTTTCTCACAGTCTGTTCTCTACAACCTAAAAGAGAATTATAGATTTGATCTACTGGTCCCTGAATGCAATTGACACCCCTTTCTCAACGAGAAGTTTGGGCTTGGGTGAGCCTGAGTGCTGAAGATATCTACCTATTCGGAACGTCTTGATGCATTCTCAATCATCCAGGTAAGTAAATCTCCAAAAGTTGATTCTGTTCATCTGGACGTAGCGTTTTGTGGGAGAAACGTTTCGTCACTCATCCAAGTGACTTCTTCAGTCTCAGCTGACTGCAGGTTTCCCCAAATCTTATAAACAGTACATTACAAACAGTACAGTACATCACCATGGAGGAGAGGAAGGCACTCACATCACTTAGTGATGACAACAAGATTATCATCCTTCCGGCAGACAAGGGTAGGTGCACAGTATTGCTAAACCAGAAAGAAGATTTTGTCACTACTCAGTGATGCAAATACTTATGAGCCCCTGAAACGAGACCCAGGAAGTGACTACAGGAAGAGGGTGATAGACTGTCTGAAGCAGTTAGAACAAGACAAGGCTATTGACCGGACCTCATACCACAGGCTGTACCCAGGGGAGTCTACACCAAGTCTGTATGGTTTACCGAAAATACATAAACAGGGTGCACCTTTAAGACCGATTGTCTGCATGATCAACTCTGTCACCTATAACATCTCCAAGTTTCTGGCTTCAATCCTCAACCCCCTGGTGGGCAGCTCTGAACACCACATCCAGAACACCCTGGATTTTGTTGAGAAGGTGAGAGATGTCATTATGGAGGCAGATGAAACCATGGTCTCATACGGCGTTACATCTCTCTTCACTTGCATCCCAGTCACGGAAGCGTTGGAGGTAGTCCGTAAGAGATTACAGGATGACCCCAACCTCAGCAACAGGACCACTCTCAGCATCGACCAAGTGTGTTTGCTTTTGGAACTGTGTCTTCATTCCACCTACTTCACATACAAGGGTCAGTTCTACAGGCAGAAACATGGGTGTGCCATGGGCTCCCCAGTTTCACCCATCGTGGCCAATTTGTACATGGAAGAAGTGGAAAAGAGGGCTTTGCTATCCTACCCTGGAACACCACCAAGCCATTGGTTCAGATATGTGGATGAAACCTGGGTGAAAATCAAATCTCAGGACGTACCACAATTCACGGATCACATTAACTCGGTGGACCGACACATCAAATTCACCAGGGAGGATATGAAAACTGACAGGTTAGCCTTCTTAGACTGTGAGATTTCCATCAGTAATGGGGGACATCTAAAAGCCGACGCTTACCATAAACCTACACATACGGATCAGTACCTAAGGTTTGACTCTCATCATCCACTGGAGCACAAACTGGGTGTCATCAGGACGCTACAACACAGAGCGAACACCATCCCCACTGACACAGCGGCCAGGGAGGCAGAAGAACAGCACATCAAGAAGGCCCTGAGTAAATGTGGTTATCCCAGCTGGACTTTTGTCAAAGCTGGGAAGGCACCTAAAGAAAGCTCCAGCAGATCCATTTACGTGAAAAGGGAAAGACCATCTCTGAATCGAGGAGGGGGCCTAAGGGTGCATCTGTCACCATCTTACAATGCTGTGATTGCAGCCATTCCCCAGCTCTCTGTGAATGGTACTCATGGCCATTGATCAGTGGTCTTTGATCAGTGGGTTTTGGTCAGTGGTTGTTGATCAATGGTCATGAGAATTTGCATAATTATGATTAAGGAACTGACCTCCCAGCCCATTGTTCCTTCAGTGGGCTGGTTTCAGTCATTATGCAAATGTACTGTTTATAAGATTTGGGGAAACCTGCAGTCAGCTGAGACTGAAGAAGTCACTTGGATGAGTGACGAAACTTTTCTCCCACAAAACGCTACATCCAGATGAACAGAATCAACTTTTGGAGATACCTATTCAGAACAATGATAACAGGGTTATTGCTGATTGGAGCTTGCTTGGCCTTGGCTTATCAAAGAATTAAGGAAGCGGTACTGGCTGTTCAAACCCCCACAAGGCTGCCCGCTGGGATTGAAACGATGGGACAAGGTGTGAGTTTCTCAAAATAGGGTCATTGAGTGCAGCACGGATAAGATCTTGGAGAAGCTTACGGCTGCGTTGAATACTCAGAATAAGACCTGAGTGAAAACTGGATTACATCTTAGAGGGGCTCACTCGGAATAACATCTTTGAGCGCAAATTGGATCACATCTTGGAGAAGCACACTGTGGTCGTGTGTTCTCAGAAATCGGCTCTCTGAGCACAAGAATGACAACACCACGGAGCGTAAGTCTGATGACATTATGGAGAAGCTCAAGGCTCTCCAACGGGAGATTGAGAGACCAGTGTCGGACTGTTAGAACAGCTTTGAAATTCATATGAGTTGTTCGCACTAAAGTAAAAACCACAATCACTTCATGTGGATACCCCTTTGGTGCCAGCTGCAGTCTCTAGGCTGGAGCTGAACAACAACACCCTGATAATGAACTGTTTTTAGACTGTTCTTCCCATTCTATGCAAGGCCACCTGGGTTGGCTGGAAGACTGTTTACTTAGCCTGGCATGGTGAAGGACACTGTCTCTGCTGAACTCTGGACACATACACACACACGCACACAGACATATACGCATGCAGACATACACTCATCCCCCCTCCCCCCTCCAAACGCCTCCGACGCTTATTCCCTTCCGATGCTGACGGTGGATCATGGAGACCAGCGCATAGGCTGCAGGCCCGGATGTACTGTCTACATTGAATGTCTCTCACCCTTTACCCACCCCTGTTGCTTGTCATGTGTTTCTTTGGTGTATTAAGAGTTTTGTCATGTGCTATGTGCACAGGTGGGTTTTTTTTTCTGTTCTCAAACTGATCTCCCTATTGAAGGGGGGGGGGGGGGGGGGGGGTATTTTTCTCCTTATCTTTCCTCATGTGGTGCATTTTCCATTGTTATACCTCTCTGACCTGTCTTCCCCACGTGATGTTTTTGTGTAATGTATGTATGGTCGGAGGGTAAGATGGCGCCGCCATTGCGTGCAATAGGTCGGCAGCCTTAACATGAAATTTCCCCTTGTGGGACTAATAAAGGTATATCAAAAAATGTCAGCCCATTTCCACTGGAAGTGCCTTTTGGTTAAACTGTCAGCAAGGAATTTGCATTTGCACTGTTACATTTTTATATAGCTTTAATGCACTGTTAGGAAATAAAATATATAATCTGAATGCTGATTAGTGTGTTTTATGAGAGGCCCAGATTTCAGTGTAAAACTAGGTTGCAGGCTGACAGGAAACTGCATACTTTTGCAGAGCATAGGACCAGAAAGTGAAACCAACTAGACTGTTTGATCGAAACTTAAAGTGTGATGTGACGTAGAGAGCGAGTATATAAGTAACTAGGCTTCTGTTTGTGTTTCAGACCTGGGGTTGTGTGTGTTGTGTCCAGGTCTCCATATCCGGATATGTAAAATTAAAGATCATTTTAAAGTAATAAGACCACTTTTGAGCCGTGTCCTTTTTTGGCCGTAAAGAATACAAAAGAACTGGGATTTAATACTTGGTGCCAGTGACCCGGATTCTTGTGCAGCTGAGGGGACTAATTTGGAACTTGAGGTACGATCTGATATGAGGTGGACAACAGACCTGTCTAAAAGAGTAAAAGTAAGCGTACAAGCCTGTTGAAAATTGTCCACATTGGATGAATTCTAAATTAGTTGTCCACCGAATTGATGATTGTTACCATTAAACTGGCTCAGTAGTGGAAATTAAACGTAATTGTAAAATCTGTTAAGTAGATTTCAGGTGACATGTCCAGGATCATTTTGGGTAATTAGAAATAAAGAAAAGTGAAGTTTGGGGATATTGGATGAAAGCTCATTGTTGTTAATACTGGGGTGGATTTTTAATTGTTGTTTGAAGTTGGTGTGTTATGTGTGTGTGTGTTACGTCAGCCAAGAAAAGAGATATTAGGTTAAAATATTTGGTTAAGTGATCTATCCCTGTATTGACAAGTGGTAGAGTTGGACTCAGGCACCAGATAATTCAGCGGTGGAATCCCCACAGTGGTGCTTTTAAATATATTTAAATAAATTTTAGGATGGGAAGTTGGACTTCCTATGGGTACAAAATGTTCTGAGTGTGATGGCTCCATCTTGCGGCGGACGCGCTGCAATTTCCTGTGACGACAGGGTCATCCGGGTGATACCCGCGACAGATAGGGACAGTTGTTAATAATCAGTGGTCAAGTACCACTTTTCTTGCACCGTTTGATCGACAGGGTTGGACCTGGGTGGTCCCGTTCGAACGTGATTGACAGGTAAACCTTAAGTAAAGCTTAATGGCGCAGACGGGATTCGAAAGCGCCCAGGAGTGGGGTTTCCGGTCAACTCACGGGGGACCACTTTTAAATTATCATAGGGCCTAGAAATTTGACCGCTATAGGTGAGGGCATTCCCAAAGCGGGTTGATTGACCAGCAAGGTTGGACCTGGCTTAGAGGCTTTTAAATTAATCAAGGAAAAAGTTAAGTGTACCGGTACTCAGGTTTGGAAAATGTGATATGGAAATGGTGAATAATATCGGTTTTGAAGAGGTAATATGGTAATGGAAATAATTTATCTTGGCACTCAGTGGCAGTCTTTTGTTATATATATAAATGTGTGAATGTATAAGTGAAGTGTAAAATTGTCATTTGGATGAATGTTTAAAGGTGCACATTGTTTTGAGAGAAAAGGCGGTGTGTGTGAGACGACGAAGTTTTGGGAGGTGTGTAATATGCTGATGAAAGTATTGTGTGAATGTTACAAAACTGAACTGAAAGAATGGTGATATGTGTGGAAAATTGTTAATTGTCCCGATGTCTGAAAGAACTCTGCTGAGCACGCTGAAGATTGTGATGTGAATGCTTGCAAAACCAGAGAGCTTAGTATATTTAAAAGTGTGTGTGTGAAATAAGGGTGTATTGTTTTTAGATCAAGACTTAGCAGAAGTACAGAGGGTTTATAGACTGTAAATATAAAAAACAAGAGTTTGATTAGTCTGTAGAAACAGGAAAGAGAGAAACAGAAAAATATGAGTCTGCGTGGCTGTGTGTGTGAGAGAGGAAGTAGTGTGTGTGACAGTAACTTTGCATGCCCATAAAAGGAAACTGGCTGATGTGTGTAGTGTGAGACCAGAGAGGAAGGAATGTGTTAAGAAAAAGTGATAAAATGAAATTAATTAAATGCTTTAGTGTGTTAATACAGGTGGACTTCCCTCAACCTGAAATCTTGAGTAAAGCGGCAAAATGATAGATTAACAGAATTGGGAGGAAAACAGGCCAGGTTTTGGCTAAAATTTTACAGCTTGACCTCTCACTTTGTCCCGACCCTGAGAAGAAGCTCAAAGGACAGTTAATCTCCTGATGAAGACCGACAGAACATCGTGGACTTGAAGAATTAACAGCAGGCAAAAGACAGTGCAACTGACCTATAACACTGAAGGGTCAAGCAGCAGCATGTATGAATACCACTGATGGAACATGAGTTTTGAATTGCAAGCTGGAAACTTGACAAGTGACATGACTGTTTGAAGGCACTGGATGATATTTGCCATGCTGGGAGTTAACCTAAAAGAAAAGACTGAAAAGATCAAGAGAGAAGTAACAGAGAAGAAGAAACAGCTGAGTTGGGCCTGTGTTGATCTGTGAGGCCCCACAGGAAACTATGAGAACAGTGAGAGACGTGAACCTGGACGTCATATAGTGAATGCATATGGGAAAATTGGATTGAAGGCTGAACTCATGAAGGTTTAGAAATGTCCACCACATCACAACAAAGAGGGAAACAAAAAAGGTAAAAATAAAGAGAGAAATTAACTAACAATTACATTAATGAATAGAAAACACACATATAGAAATTGTTACATGTGAAATTATTTTTGGAAAGAATCAGAAGTGAGATTGACATGATCACATAAACGCAATGAAGAACACGCCTACACTATCAATGTAAACACATAAAATAAATTGGTATTTTTGGCCGGAGAGAGAGAAGTGGGTCGTTTAAGCACTCATGATAATAATGAAAATGTCTAAGTTTGTCATTTTTAGGTGCAAAGCAGACCTGGATCAATTTTCCACATGCAGCGGTCGGAAGAAAGTTATAGGTTAACATCACTGGAAACGTTCAGGCCAAGTTTCTGGTTGAACTGGCTGAAGACAAGGAATGCTGTTATTTAAGGTGGGAAATCAAAATTTGGGTTAGCAAACTTGGGGAAGAGAAAACTGACTGCTTAAGTGGGAAAATTGTGAAGGAGTCTAAAACACTGCAAAAAGAAATATATACAAAATCACACACACAAACAGAAAATGCATTAACGTTAGAAATACAAGAGAGTTCATGAGGATTAGACAGTATGTTGAGCATGTGAGACTGTTTATCAGTGTTAAAATAGTGTGAATTTAGCACACTTAAACCCTGAAGTTGAGGAATGACTTAGGAAGTTCCATGACAAGGGAGTGACATTGGTGAAAATGAAAAGTGATTAAAAGCTTAAAGTAGTTTTAAAATAGTGAATTGGAAGTGCTCTTGTGGCGATTGAATAAAACAAGTGATTACTCTAGGAAGAAAATAAAATAATTTAACAGTGTGGTGAGATTTAAATATGCCTTTCTCTTGTCACGGTGAGTCCTGAGATATGACTCAGTATGCAAATTAGCTAAAATGAGTGGTGAGAAAGAAGCTTCGTGTGTGGCTGTGTGTGAGAGGCTTTCAAGAGAGGAAATATAGCAGAGACTGAGGAGGATTAATTGGTGAAATATATAATGGTAAAGTAACAGGACAATTAAATAAAGTGGTCAGGTCTGTTCAGAAGTGCAGAGTTGGACAAGAAATTTATAATTTAATGATGACACATTGTTATAACGTGTTTATATCTTATGCTAAATTTAAGTATGTTAAAGTGCTTAAAGGGGAACATTATTGTGTGCAAATTGTGTGGCTTTTAACAAAATTTTCTGTGTATTTAGCAGGTGAAACTATGTCAGTTGACCTCGGACTCTCAGTACGCTGTGGAATCTGAGGCCAACCACTAGATATGATGTGAGGAGAATGAACAGAGGGAGTAATTTAAGTCTGATTTCAGACTATGTAAGTATTGTAAGTTGTATGTATGTAAGTTCTATCTATGTAAGTTTTTTTTCTTTTTCTTTGTCTTTTTTCACTCGCAAAGGGAGAGTGTTTCCTAGCGCTGTCTGTAGAAAACTGCACTGTTCTTCCCGCTGTAAACACCACTGTTTTGTTCAGAAAAAAACATTGTGTGTATTTTTTATCATAACTCTCGTTTTACCTGGCCCATCGACACAATTCAAAACTGGTATGTAGTTTGAAGTCCGCACTTTCGACCCATGTCATGTGATTTTGACGCACTGGCGCGTCCGGTGACCCCAGAGGGTTAAGTGAAAAGAAATTGATGGGGTTTTTTTGCACTAATAAAGTTGTTGTAAAGTATATTGTCTCACATCAATTATATCATCAGTTGTAGCGTTATCACAAATTTTCAAATATATATCGTAATAAATACTTTTGGCCAAATTGCCCTGCCCTAGTGGCAAGTAATCTATTCAGATTACATGCTGGCAAAAGTAAACAGTGCCAGTAGGAACAAAAACAAACCATGTCTGGGTGGACACTAATTTAATCCGATTC
This sequence comes from Oreochromis niloticus, assembly GCF_001858045.2. Taxonomy (NCBI): domain Eukaryota; kingdom Metazoa; phylum Chordata; class Actinopteri; order Cichliformes; family Cichlidae; genus Oreochromis; species Oreochromis niloticus. The sequence goes on along the minus strand of NC_031967.2, from coordinate 78,518,405 downwards.
AATTCAATTCAATTCAATGTTATTTATGTAGCGCCAAACTACAACAAGAGTCGCCTCAAGGTGCTTTATATTCTACAGTAGATCGTACAATAATAGATACAGAGAAAAACCCAACAATCATATGACCCCCTATGAGCAAGCACTTTGGCAACAGTGGGAAGGAAAAACTCCCTTTTAACAGGAAGAAACCTCCGGCAGAACCAGGCTCAGGGAGGGGCGGGGCCATCTGCTGCGACCGGTTGGGGTGAGAGAAGGAAAACAGGATAAAGACATGCTGTGGAAGAGAGACAGAGATTAATAACAGATATGATTCGATGCAGAGAGGTCTATTAACACATAGTGAGTGAGAAAGGTGACTGGAAAGGAAAAACTCAATCCCCCAGCAGCCTACGTAAATGGTAAAATGGCCTGTATTTATATAGCGCTTTTCTAGTCCCTATGGACCCCAAAGCACTTTACACATCCAGTCATCCACCCATTGGTGATGGGAAGCTACATTGTAGCCACAGCCACCCTGGGGCGCATTGACAGAGGCGAGGCTGCCGGACACTGGCGCCACTGGGCCCTCTGACCACTACCAGTAGGTGACGGGTGAAGTGTCTTGCCCAAGGACACAACGACCAAGACTGTCCAAGCCGGGGCTCGAACCAGCTACGTTCCAATTACAAGGCAAACTCCCAACTGTTGAGCCACGATCGCCCCTACGTCTATTGCAGCATAACTAAGGGAGGATTCAGGGTCATCTGGTCCAGCCCTAACTATATGCTTTACCAAAAAGGAAATTTTTAAGCCTAATCTTGAAAGTAGAGATAGTGTCTGTCTCCTGAATCCAAACTGGAAGCTGGTTCCACAGAAGAGGGGCCTGAAAACTGAAGGCTCTGCCTCCCATTCTACTTTTAAATACTCTAGGAACAACAAGTAGGCCTGCAGAGCGAGAGCAAAGTGCTCTAATAGGGTGATATGGTACTACAAGGTCATTAAGATAAGATGGGGCCTGATTATTTAAGACCTTGTATGTGAGGAGCAGGATTTTGAATTCAGTTCTGGATTTAACAGGAAGCCAATGAAGGGAAGCCAATACAGGAGAAATATGCTCTCTCTTTCTAGTCCCTGTCAGGACTCTTGCTGCAGCATTTTGGATTAACTGAAGACTTTTCAGGGAGTTTTTAGGACTTCCTGATAATAATGAATTACAGTAGTCCAGCCTGGAAGTAATAAATGCGTGAACTAGTTTTTTCAGCATTACTCTGAGACAGGATATATACAGATACCATATTTCTAAGATTTTTAGGGCCGAGTATAATAACCTCAGTTTTATTTGAATTAAGGAGCAGAAAGTTAGGTCTTTAGTCACAGTTATGTAGATAATTTTCCTAGTTTATGTGAGGTAATGGTATTAATGACTAACAAAGTGCTTCTGGAATTACACTACAAAAACAAAAAGGGTGGCTTAAGACTTTTGCACAGTACTGTACAGTTGTCATTAACATGTATTTTAGCAACTGAAGCCAAAAAACATGTCAGTCTTTAGGGATGACTTTCTTGTGATGGCATTCTGAAGTTGTCAATCTGGGAAATTCACGTTTTCTTATTTTCACATTATCTTCTTTCTCAATCACCAGATTGTAGTTTAGTGCCAATATGCAAATATTTGCATGCTCAAGAAACTTTAAAGTGCACTGTAATTATCAAATACCAGTCTGATCTTTAAAATTCCCATTATACTAATAATCTAAATTCAAGGAATTTGTCATCATTTTGAATGCCTTCATTAAGAATTTTTGGCATCAATCTTTTAGCATAGTATCAGGTATGTGGGAAATAAGTTATTTCACGATAATATAATTTTAAAACAAGTCAACTTAAAACATTACAAAGTCAGTTTGAAACCTGAATGAATTTTTAATGATACATGATTTTCTTAGGAATTAATAAAGTATTCTGGTTCTGATTCTGATTAATTGCCTGGATATCCATCCATCCATTCACTTCCACTTATCCTTTTCAGGGTCATGGGGGGCGCTGGAGTCTATCCTAGCTGTCTTAGGGCGAGAGGCAAGGTGCACCCTGGACAGGTCACCAGTCTGTCGCTGGGCTAACACATAGACAGAGACAACCATTCGTGCTCACATTCACTCCTGGATTCACACCTATGGTCAATTTAGTGTTTCCAGTTAACCCTCTGGGGTCGACGGCACGTCACAATCACATGACCAATTTAAGACGACACAGCGACAAGATGCAGAGTCTCCATTTTAACTTGGGTCGAAAGTGCGGACTTCAAACTGCATACCAGTTTTTGAATTGTGGTAATGGGCCACGTAAAACCAGAGTTATGATAAAAAATACACGCAATGTTTTTTTCTGAATAGAACTGTGGTGTTTACAGCGGGAAGAACGGTATAAACAGCGTTTTCTATGGACAGCGCTAGCAAACACTCTCCAGTGAAAAAAGAAAAAGAAAAAACACCCCTTCCCTATTGGTGTTAAACTTTACCATGTCAGCCAATCAAAAAAAATGATATGGCGACATGTGACATTTGGTTGTTTGGGAAGAGGGGGCAGATTTAGGAGTGACACCTGCAACGGAAAGCGGGCGAGCGAAAGAAAGAGAGAGAAGGGGTTTTCATATGTGAGACATTAGTGACGTTTAGCGTGTTTGGAGGCTATAGTTAGTGTGTTGTGTAGTTATTGTTTTGTATTGTGTGTCAGTTATACTGCTGAATGTCACATTTGCTCCAAAAAAAAGCCATCAAAGGCAGATTCCAGTGTAAACGCTGTTCCCACATGGAAAACTGGACTGATGCACCTCCTGCAGTCAGACCTGCAGGGTTTAGGCCTGTGGTGTTCTCCTCTGTCTTATACTGAACACAAACAATGTTTTGGGACTGGCACAAATAATTTGTGTGCCTTCTTATTTGATACAGAACACCTGATTGTTCTGTAAATAGATTCAAATGGTTACATAAAAAACGCCTGAGGCCTTGGCTGCATTTTTAGGTAAATAACACCATATAACCTTGTGGTTTGCAAAACTTGTGCATAACTTTTAGAAAGGTACAATTTCTATTTGCATTTCAAGTTATGAAAATGATTCGTTAAACATGTTTGTGGGTTTTACAGTAAAAAATGTAACTTTTTTCTACTGGGATTTTGAATTTTTTGTCTGGATTTAGATCAATTGTGCTAATATAGTATGCCAAAATGAAAAAAAAACCCCTCAAATTTCAGTTATTTGAGGTTGTGCTGAAAATAATGATACCAAACAAGGCAAGATAAACAGTTTTTAAAGGTGAAATATAGAGGTAAAATCAAAAGTAGTCAAAAACAGCTAATTATACCCTGGACCCCAGAGGGTTAACCTAACCCCGCTAACCTAGCCTTGATAGCTGTATATAGCTGCTAAATCTGCAGTTAGTCACAGTTATGTAGATAATTCTCTGCAGTTAAGTGTTGAGAAATGCTAAGTCTGCTTTTCTCTAAAGGTTCCACAGTTCCAAAAAACAGAAGGGCAAGTTGAATATAAGATTATCAACCCTTATGATCAGCATAAAAATGATAAATTTTAACATCACCTCAACCTGTGCACTTCCTTCCCAGAGTAAAAAGAAAAAAGCAGAGTAGGAGCCATTGAGATGATCCACGATTTGCCCTGCCACACCTGCATGAAGAGTTGGGTTGTGCAGACGAGCGAGTAAGACATCTCCCCCACAATTCTTTGGATGGCCCTGGAAGTCATGAATTTTGATCAGAACCTCCAGCTTATCCCCAATATGCCACTGTTCCCCTTCTCTCCCTGGAAGAATGGTGAAGGTGCTGTGTGCTGGATCACTGGTTCTGTTCATGGACACAGGTGATGGTAATGGTGGAGTTTCAGGCCAAGCAATGGACTGTAGTAGGAGGTGTTCTTCATGAGCATCTGTACCAGAAAATGGTTGGAATTTACAGTTGTAATGCATCTCAGAAGGTGGGGTGAACGGGGAAACACTTGGGATGATGACGATGGTGTTTGCTTTATTCAAGAACTGGAAAAGAGAGAGATTAAAGACAACAACAAAAATACATCAGACAATTTAAGTCCGCTTCATTTTTAGTCGTTAATTGCATAATGAAGGATTCGTATTGCCATTGCATTTGCTAGTCTATGAGTTAATGCAAATGTGTGATGCATGGCGCCTCTGTATTCAAAAGAATATGTGAATCACAAAACGAACATGTATAAAATGATCCAATTCAAAAATGTGAGCTTGTTCCATTATCAGAGTTATGATAATGGAACAAGAGTGTTATTTCAAAGTCAAAATTGTACATTTTAAAATGTATTACCTACAGGAGTAAATTTCATAGATATTTAACACAATTTAATTTACCGGTATTCATTTTCCTAAAGATTTTTGTATATATATAATATTTATATATATTTTTGTATATACGTTATTATATAATAATGTATATATAATATATAAATAAAATGCTACAATGCCTACAATAAAAACAAACAAAAAAAACCCCCACCCATCTCGCCCCTGTGGGCGGTTTATCCTTCAAGCTCGGGTCCTCTACCAGAGGCCTGGGAGCTTGAGGGTCCTGCGCAGTATCTTAGCTGTTCCCAGGACTGCGCTCTTCTGGACAGAGATCTCCGATGTTGTTCCCGGGATCTGCTGGAGCCACTCACCTAGCTTGGGAGTCACCGCACCTAGTGCTCCGATTACCACGGGGACCACCGTTACCTTCACCCTCCACATCCTCTCGAGCTCTTCTCTGAGCCCTTGGTATTTCTCCAGCTTCTCGTGTTCCTTCTTCCTGATATTGCTGTCATTCGGAACCGCTACATCGATCACTACAGCCGTCTTCTTCTGTTTGTCTACCACCACTATGTCCGGTTGGTTAGCCTGGTGTGATAGACCCCAGGCTATATGGATCTTGTATTCAGAGCTTGTTCTTGTGCTGCCATGATTAGTGCCTCTGTGCTGTCTTTCAGTCCAGCTTTGTCCAGCCACTGGTAGGATTTCTGGATATCAGCCACCTCCTCTATCTGCCGGTGGTACATACCGTGCAGGGGCCTGTCCTTCCATGATGGTTCCTCGCCTTCCTCCTCTTTCTTGGGTTTCTGCTGCGTGAGGTATTCACCGAGCACACTGTCAGTTGGGGCCATCTTCGTGATGTATTCGTGGATGTTTCTTGTCTCATCCTGGACTGTGGTGCTGACATTCACCAGTCCCCGGCCCCCTTCCTTCCGCTTAGCATACAGCCTCAGGGTGCTGAACTTGGGGTGAAACCCTCCATGCATGGTCAGGAGCTTTCTTGTCTTTATGTCAGTGGCTTCTATCTCCTCCTTTGGCCAGCCTATTACCCCAGCAGGGTACTACGCAAGTAACCCTGGCGGAAGGGGTTACATGAATAGGATGAGGGACCTATGGATATATATATATATATATATATATATATATATATATATATATATATATATATATATATGCAAAATGTGGACATCACATTTTGGGCTGTCTAGACCAAAATACTAAGGGCGAGATAAAAATTATGTATGATTGTGATTATACATGCATGATTATAGGTGATATTATTTATGTAACACACATTACTGTAATATTGTGTTATATTACAGTAATGTTTGTTTAAATAAGTGAAATAAAAACAGCACATCGATAGTGACAGTAATAGTGCTGACTTTGACCCCAAACCATCAGGGCTCCTGATGGACGTCATTCTATGTCATTTCGGCACCTGTAGCTTTTAACCCTTTAAGACCTACCATAGAACCAAGTCCGCCAGAGCTTTATATTTTTACATGCTGTAGTGCCATTTCTGGGAGCATTTCAAGTTGCTATACATCGATACAACTGTTATAGCCCAAATTTTAATAATATGTATGCATTAAGTCCATAGTAACTACATAAATTGCAAAAAGGTGCAATAAACTACAAAAAAATTGAAAATCATTTTTGTTTTTTGTTTTTATATATTTCTACTTGGAGAAATTTAAGAGGGTTATCCCTCAAAACTTTAAATACAAAAAAGTTGCTAAAAAATAGTTGACAGCAACAGCAAATTTATTTTGAGTGTCTCCATAGTTTTATTTTTGAGATACACCAATTTTTATATACTGTAGAAAAAACAAAAATAAATATTATAATGCAAATTTGCAAAAAAACAGCATATGCATCAAAATAAACTATTTCCAGCAGTGCAATATGAGTCCTAAGCATCCCAGAAACGACACAGAAAGTTAGAAAGTCAAACATAACTTTTAAAAACACAAGTATAGGCTCATAAGGCCCCGATAGTAAAAAACTACATTTCCGCAAAATGACGTCACTTCCGGTTTTGGGCAGGTCATGGCGGACATGCGATAGTTCGCGCTGACCTCTATTCCAACCTAGGAAGTGTTACGAACAACTGATCGGATCGGCAAAGCCTGTTTCTGGAATATAATGTTTTTGTTGCTGCAAGTGGCTTTTATGCAATTTTTGCAAAGCCATATGTGGAAGGAAACTGTGACCTAGGACAAGCTGATGGCATAAGATGTAAGTAGAACTCCTCCGGTTTCATATGAAAAAAAATTATTGCGCTAGCTTACGTGGTTCCGGTTCTACAGAGATTTAAAAATAGTTACGCAAAACGGAGCGTGCCTGCTCCGACCAGCTTTAAAGGGTTAATGGAAGCAGACATTTTACAAATTCCTGCCCTTCCCCCAGGTCTACATTAACTACTTAACTATGTTTTTGGCCCACACACACAAGTACACGTGAATCGGAAATGCTCTCAGGTGTGCTGTTCCCAAGTTCTTGAATTGTTTTGTGTCTTGTTGTATGTGTAATAAAATGAATAAATAAATAATTAAAGCCAAGTCCTCACCGCCAGAATGTCCATGATATATATTATCAAGATGAATACAAATATAGCCAAGAAGAGGAAGATGCAGCCACACTTTGGAAGGCCAGTGCAGACCTGACTTTTACAGACTTGAACCTTCATGGTTGGAGAACAGCCACTTGCCTGCGGTGTAGTACAGTGATGATGTCATCTGCAAGACGTGAACAAATAAAAATGGTCATGTCATTCAGCTGAATAATCCAGTCAAATAAACATACAAAAACATGTGAGTTTCATGTTTTTTATGTTAGGTCATGCAGAAAATGCAATATGATGCATAACATTATATTATATATACATAATATTATATATACATAACATTATATGCATAACAACATGCATAACATTGTCTCTCCCTCTCTTACACAAATGAAGTAATATACAGTAATTTATATGTGTCTGTGTTTCTTTGTGTTTTGCTTCCACGGAGTCAGACTTTCTTATAATTATTTTACAGTGGGCTTATAGTCCACTTGACAAGGTATACTGTCAATGCCAACAGATGGGTGGGACTTGAACACAGGACTCTGGTGAAAGGTTTAACAAGTTCATTTACAAAATAAGATAAGGTAAGATAAGATAACCTTTATTAGTCCCACATGTGGGAAATTTGTTTTGTCACAGCAGGAAGTGGACAGTGCAAAAGTTATATAGCAAAATTAGAATACAATAAGAATAGAATAGAAATAATAATACTGTACACAACTGTAAAGAATAGAATAAAATAAAGTAAAATAAAATACTATATACAGTAGAATAAATAGAATAAAATATACAATAGGATAAAAATAGAATGCAAATGCTTTATACAACTGAGTAAAAACTACAACTTTTTCAGAAAAAGATTATTGCACTTAGAGAAAAAGAGTATTGCACTTAGAGAAAAAAAGTATTGCACTTATCACAGTTAACAAAGCAAAGGCAAGAAGTTCAGTCAGTGAAGCCCAGATTCCAAGCAGAAGATGCAAAGTTAAGGTACTGTTGGGATTTAGAGATTCTTTTATTGCTATTATATAATCTGCCTTATGATGAATGCATTGATAACGTGTTTTACAGTATTATTTTAACAGTAATATTGTTTACAGGGTTCATATTGCATTGAATATGTTTGTCATCACATTCATTTTATTCACAGGTTTAGTTCATTCTATACACAATGCATAACTGTGCTTGTTTAGAGTTGATGTTCTATCCAAGAGGGTTTTAAGCTTCACTGGTGAGAGTGTCCAGGTGATACATGTTGAGGGAAGATGAGAACATAGCAGGTTAATTGCATGCATGCTCACAATACACATATTAATCTAGTAGCAGGCCTGAGCGAAGGCCCAAGTGTCTTCTGCTTCTTATTTGAGACCTGCGCCAATTCAGTCTACTTAGTGATTGAGGACGAGGGTCCATTATTAGCCCTTAGAGGCCCTGAAGCTCGAAGTTATTACCTTAAAAGGAAGGTGTTATCAAAAAGAGAAGTTATATGTCTGTTCATAGTTATTAGAGATGTACAAGATGTACCCTTGTCTGTAAACAATGACTGGACATAATGTATTTTTGACCTGTATTGACGTGTATGTGGGGGTGTGATCCTCTATGCTATAAAACCAGAACTCAGTGTATTTTTGTCAGAGCAAATAAGCCATATGCTGACGGTTGTTCTCCGTTGTCAATAAACTCATCGTTTGATTGTACTTTTCTGGGCCTCCGTCGTTTGTTGTCTGGTCTACAGTTGATCGATCTCGCTTCATTTGGTGGAGGATGCAGGGCAACTGACGATCAGCAGAAAGAAGTACAGGTGTTTGTTGTCGGCGGAGGTCGAGCCCAGATTAGGTAATCGAACGGCAGAGGTCACGGTGACGGCTCGACTACTGGGCCCACATAATAAAAAGGTAAGGCACAAACCTCTTAAACAGAAATTGTGCTGTAGTGGATTATAATTCTAAAATAGGTAGTCGAGTGGTCATCCGTTGATCTCTGTTTTGAGTTTTGTTTGCAGCGAAAGTGAAACTTAAGAGTAGTGTTGCATTCATGGTCGCCTTGGAAAAAGCAGTACTGAGCGAAAAGTAACTAGAGACGTTGTTTTAAGGAAATAAGAGAGATTAAAAGAGATAATAAGTGTCTAAAGTCAAGGAGTTGAAGAACTCCCTCCCTGGGAAAGACGTTTCCTAGGATTATACTAGGGGAGGGGCCCCGCTGAGACTTGTGGCCTCAGATATAGCCCTGGTGATCGCAGAGGATCATTGTTAGGGAGACACTTAATTGTGAGAAAAAGAGTAAAATACCGGACGCAAGAGTCCGAGGAAGTTGATATATGATTTAAGAGAAACTCAGGCCAGCCGTAAGTTTGAGGTTTTGCAGTAAAGCCAGCCGAGCAGCAAAGTGAAACTAAGGTCTGTTGTGTTGAAGTAACTCTGAGAATAAATACTGTGAGCTATGAGAGACGATTAAAAAGTATTACCTATGCATTTGTGGACCCGCTGTGGTCAGTGAAAATTTGCGGACCCGCCGTGGGCCAAGAAAAGCTGTGTTTTTGTTGATATTCCTGGAGAATTTGCAGACCTGTTGACGTCTCTTAAAGACGAGCAGCGGTGTGTATATCCGGGTTGTAGGGACCCACTCATACAGCTGGAAACCGTGACGTAAGAAACTGTCTGAAATGATTTAAGTGCCAGCCGGCTGCAGGCTGTGTGTGAGAGAGGCTGTAAAAGTCTCTTTTTCCGTTCTTTTTTGCTGGGGAAAAGTGTGCAGTTAAAATTTGGGTGCGGTCACTTCCCCTTTTAATTTTAACAAAGAATAGATACATTGATTAAATGAGGGGTAGATAAAGGGCATGCTCATTGTGCCGTTGTTTCATTATAGGTGCTTGGAAATAGACAGTGAGAGGCCCACGGGGATCCCATTAAGGCTGCTGAAGCATTTTCCTGTTTTGTGAGCGTGCCTTTGGTGATTTTGAAATATAGTATCACTGGACAGGGTGATTCTAATATAAGAGTTATTTTAATCCAACCAGAAACAGAGTAAGAAATAAAGCTGTGAGCCTCCTCCTGAGTGGAGAGAATTTGCAGAATTTTTGAGTATCTCTTGTCAAAGAAAGGGGAAAAGAGATTCTGTGTATGGCAGACCGTGAAGTTTCTAGATTAGATCAGAGAGAACTAATGTGGCCGAAGGTTGGATCTGATATGAGGCGAACAGAGGACCGGTCTAAAAAGATTAAAAGGTACGCACAAACCTGTTCAATAAGCAAATTTGTGCAAATTGGCTGAATTCTAAATTATCTGTTCGCTGAGTAGATGATCTTAACTATTAAATTGGTGCAGTAGTGGTAAAACTGAATTCTCGAGAATAAAGTAAAACGTTGAAGTAATGAATGAGTAACTTGGAAGTAATGAGAAGCTTTGAAGCAAGGATAATGAAACTTTGAGAAACAGACAGTACTGAGTTAAAAGGTTATATGGTATTTCGTGGTAAAAGAGAAAAAGAGACCAATGCATGTTTAAGAATAGACGAATATAAGAGTTATTGGTCAGCTTATGGTTTAATAAGTGTCAAACTCCTGTACCTCTTTGAGACTTCAAAGAGGAGCTCCGGCGTGGGCATACTGCAGGTGGCGCTGCCGAAAGTTGTGGGCTCGGTGAATAGCTAATGATCAAGAGGATCATTTTGGGAGACGCCTATTTGTAAGTAAAAGGATTAAGTTCGGACGAGGAAGTCCGACAGAAAACACCTGGTGCTGTCAGGATGTTTAAGTGACACAGAAGTTCAGAAAATCGAGTCAGAAATGGTTTTGTGGCTCTTGGTAAACTGATTTTGAAGGAAAATCAGTGTTTATTGTGCTGAAGTAACAGATCCGGCGCGGTCTGATGGGAAGAATCAGCTGCACAATTCTGAGTGTGCAGCGTTGTTGATATTAACAGATCCGGCGTGGTCTGAGGAAAAGAAATAAATCGGTGAATGGTTGATATACTTACATGAATTTTGGTGGATCCGCTGAGGTCCAGAAAATAATCAATGCGGACTGTGTTTGTTCGAACATTGATAAATGATCCAGGAAGAATTGCCCTGGGTCAGTGTGTGTGTGTTGTTCAGTGACAACATGCACAGTTTAAATTGGGCCCTGTTCCTTCCTCTTTTTAGTTTCAAAACACAAAGGCTGTTGGATGAAGAATTACTGTGTGAGGAACGGCTTCACTTTTGATTAGGGAAATAATATGCTTACTTTTGGGTCTATGAAGATCTCGTAACATTCCGGTGGAGATGCCGGGGTAAAAAAGAGTGAGCTCGGACGAGGGAGTCCGAGAAAAGGACACCTTGAGTTGAGCAAGGTGTTTAACTGACTCAGGATTTCAGAGAATCGAGTCAGCTGTGATCTTGAGTTTTAAGGGTAAGTTGATTTTAAAGGAAAATCAATGTTTACCATGTTGAAGTAATTCTGATGATATTACTAGATGTGTTGTGATACAAGTAAAGAATAAGTTGTGTAAATGTGGACACACAATTGTGTTGAGATTGATGGATCGGCTGCGGTCCACCTGATAAGTTAATGCTGGGTAAACTGAGACAATAAACTGTTTTTAAATCTTCACTGGCGGCAGTGAGATACATGTGCTGAAGATTACTGGACCCGGCGAGGTCCATATGATGAAGTTCTTGGGCAGATAAATGACAGAAACAGTTTCCGAATTTTGAGGAGAATTCTGAAGCACTGAGGTTGAATTTTCTCTGTGCTTGGTGCGCTGTGTGGACTTATATCAGAGTTATAAGTCCAAAGGTTATGACCTGGAGGTCATTCATGGTGTTTAAAGAAGAACAGGAATTAGAAAAGGATATTTAATGTCATATTTTGTGTAAATTGAGGAAAACTCACCACATGTGTTCACCTTTTTTCATTTAAAGGGACACAGACATTAACACACACACAAAGTTCTTAGGTGTGAGTTACTTCCTCTTTTAATTTTAAACTGCAACACATGTGTTCATTGAACTAGAATTTCAGCAGTGGATGAGACAGGATTTAGATTAGGGCTAGTTAAAGATAAAGATGACTTTTATTAGTCCCACAGCTGGGAAATTTGTTTTGTTAAAGCAAAAGTGCAAAGTTATGCAGCAGAAATTAGAAAACACTGGAATGCAATAAGATAAAGTAGAATAGAATAATATATACAATAGAATGAAATAGAATACCAACACTATATACAGCTGAGTAAGAAAATACAAAATACAACTTTGTTAAAGAAAGAAGTGCACATATAGCAGTCTTATTGCACGTATGAGGGTTCTGGTAAAGTAAAAGATTATGTTCAAAGTTTTATGCCCTGGAGGCCAAGAGTCGTGTAAAGAAAGACACGACTTAGAAAAGGACATTTAAGGTCACATTTTGTCTAAGATGGGGAGAATTGTCCCATATGTGTTTATTTCTCTTCTTTTTTAAGAGGACAGACGCACTGAGTGTTGTCTATTTCCTCTTTCTGATTCTAAGCAAGCATGTTTGATAAAATACTCTTAGGAAAGCGTATTTTGAGTGCTTCTAAGTGTGTGAATGTTGTGAGTACTTGATTTGAATGATTTTGTGTGATTTGTACAAAATAATGAATAAGTAATAATAATACTACGTAGGTACATAGCAGAGTGTGGGAGAAAGAGGAAGTCTGAGAGAAGTGTGTGCGTAGCCAAACTGGAGAGTGTGTGCTTGAAACAGGAAGTCTGATTATACCTGGTGAAAGACGTTGCAACATGAAAACAGAGCAATTAGAGACTGAATGTCTTAAGAAAAAGTAATAAAATATATTAATTACATGTTTTAGAAAAAGCAAGACTGAGAAAATAAATACATGAACTAACAATTACATTAATGAATAGAAAACGCACGTACACAAATTGTTACAGGTGAAATGTTGGGAATAATCAAGAAGTGAGATAGCTTAATATACTGATGAAATGAAGAAAGCAGCTTACACTCCTTTGATTTCCAGAGTCAGTGTGTCCCCTCCCCTCATAGCACCCGTGCCCACTTGGCCCCCGTATCAGGCGAAGCATGGAAGGCTGGACAGCCCATGACGGGTAAGATCCCACCTCGAAACCCTGGGACAACCTAAGGCAAGGCGCAGTCACGATTGCTTGAACCTAGGTCCCTAAGTGAGCTTGGACTCACTGGAGGAGACGGGACTTCAAGGGTAAAGCCGCTGGGGCAGAGGGGGAAATGTCATTAACAATGACGAGTGATGAGCCAAAGAGGGGAGACACTCACTGTCTTTCAGGGTGAATTGTTCCCTGAACTTGAAAATCAAGCTCTAACTTCTGGCTGAGGACAAGGAATGCTGTTATTTAAGGAGGGAGATCAAATTTGGGAAAGAGAAAAACTGACTGTTTAAGTGGAACCTTGTGAGGGAGTCTGAAAAAACCACAAAAAGAAACATATACACAATCACACACACAAATAGAAAATGCGTTAACCTTAGAATACAAAAGAGTTCATGAAGATCAGATAGCAGGTTTAGCATCGGAGTCTGTTTATCATGTTGTCCAACTCGCTTAGTGTGTAGTAGTTTTCAGAAGAGAAAATTTAGAATTTAGTGATGATGGTGTGCAAGTTGTGTGGTGTTTAACGAGATTTTCTTTGTATTGAGCAGGTGAGGTGATGTTAGTTGACCTGAGAGTGTCAGGACCCTGGAGAACTTGTGGCAAAATGTTCTGTGTTTAAGATTGTTGAGGTTGTTGTTGTAGTGATGGGTTACTTCTATCGGTTAGATTTGTGTCGTTTTCTTATTTTAATAGAGGGAGTTTTATCAAACATGCACATGTCTAAGGGGGTCCATCATTTTTGTAACAGTGCACTTAGAAAACCTGTCAGGTGATTTTGTTTTGTGTTTTGATGAGCTAATAATCAGCTTTCTTTTTTCTCATTTTTGTTCTAAGCAGGCCTGCAAAAGAGTGAATAACACCGCTGACAAAAGTCTCAGGACAACAAACATAAGGTGACCTTCTCCAGATTACAATGGGCGGAGGAGAAGGCTAAGTCTCTGTCTAAAAGATTGCCGCGAGCCAATCCAGTCCAAAAGCAGAAAGAACTATTTTCCTAAAAACAAAATAAAACAAATGAATGAGTTGATGTTGCTGAGAGTGAAGACTGATTATTTGCGAGATAGTCTCCACTGTCAGCAAGACCTGATGTTAATGCATGTGAGTGAATGTGTGTACATGGATGGTGACTGGACGGACGAGGCAGACCATAGGTTGGATCGACTGGACACTGAGATAAAGACTGGACTAAGGTTAGACACATGACTGATAACTGTTCTGTTTTAAGTTTCCTTTCTTATAACACAGGTTGGATCATAAGTGGGGAAAAACTGAGTATGAAATGTGAAGTTCTGGTTAACATACAGGTTTTGTTTCTAGGACGTTCCAAGGATGCAGGCTGTGGATGGAGCCAAGAAAAGATTTGACATAATGATTAATTTGATTTCATTCCTTAAACACAGGTTTGAAGGGCCGGACCATGTATACTTAATATGATATGACTAACCTTTTTCTTTTAATTTCCTAAGCTCGAGTGAAGGATTTTGAGTTTGTAACACATAAGATGTGTCACAAAAGGGGGAGTTACAGGATTTAAGGTTTAATTTGAAAGGGGTTTTAGGATTACTCGATGACGTTTGGGGTTTTTGATAATTGAGATATGGTAAAATTGAGGCAGAAATTGTGTTGTCGTTCTTTTTGATCTGTTTTTATGCTCAGATGGTGATGGTTTATATCTTACCCTGGGTGTGTTTAACAAGGCTAACAGTGTTGCTCACACACATGAAGGGCATGGAGATTAAGTAAAGTTAATATGAAGGACAGAGCCCAGAACATGATATGGTGAAACAACTTTGAATGATTAAAGGAACATTAGATGAACACAGTAGATTAGTGAGGTGTAGCAGAGAGAGGCTTTTTGTTTTCTATCCTTTACAGGAGAAGATTTCAGGACCACAGCGACCACAGGGGGGCGAGAATCCTCGAAGCCCGAGACCGAACGGAACCAACCAGAGAAAGGAGAAGAACAGAGCACAAATACACCTAGTTGTTTATATTACAAAGAAGATCAAAAGCTTGTTAGACATAGGTTATAATGGAAGCATAAAAGGGATGAGAGGAACTTTACATAACATAGAAATCCTGCAACAATTCGTAAATTGCCCAAACACAGTGTTCAGACCGGATATGCGCTACCCGTTAAAGGGGGCGAAGAAATCAGGCCTAAGTTTGAAAAATGAAATGGGTTAACTCGATAGAGCATGTTTCCAAAGGTTGAGAAAATAATGTAGGCCCTTTTACCAGGAGAAAGCTAATTGTATCTTTTACACTTTACAGTGTGCACTGAGGGAAGTCAGGAATAGTTTAAAGTAGGATTGAAAAAATTAAACTAGGTGAAAAAAGGGGTGTAGCAAGTAGATTTAGGGCAGCTCACAGCCTGGCGTAAACGCAAGGTGCTGTCACACAGCTTAAGTTATTTGTTTGATTTATTTTTATGACAAAATAATAAGGAAACATTGAAAACATACAACCCGTTGAGGAGACAGATAGGGTTGGGGAATTGAAAGGTTTTGTTTGTTTAGTATAATTTCTTTTGTTATATTTTAGCTTTAACAGGGAACATGCCTCTCTGGAGCTTCTCTCCTGATGCTACCCTGCCAAAGACCCTTATCCATAGAGACTATGTCAGCTCCCAAACAGACAGCAACAAACCAAATCTAGCAATAAACAACTTAAACATCAATGGTAACAAAGCAAGAACAATACGGAATCCACATTTGAACCGAAGAATAAAACAGTGAAATGTGGATTATTAAATATTAGGTCTCTCACCCCCGGAAGATGATTGAATAAAGAAAGACAGGTACTTATGTAGGTCAGCATAAGGTTGAGTCCAACAGAAGCAAGGCACCCTACATGCACACAGCATGCAGCAGGGGTTGCCAAAATAATATAGAAAACAGCACATGTAGTGAGAGAACACCCACTAAAAGTTCTGACTACACATAGTGTGGCAATATGGCAGATTTAATGGGATCAGGAGAACCTCATGATTGTACTAAGAAAGCAGAAGTTGAAGGGAAAGTCAGGGAAGATTTAAAAGCAGAACCTATCCCTGGAGCTGAGGATTGGTTCATAGATGGCTGCTGTCATCGTGATGAAGAAGGATCGAAAGCAGGCTATGCTATAGTCTGCAAACAAGGAACTGAATTTGAGCCCACGAGGAACTCCAGCAGTGGAAGGAGCCACGCTGGATGGGTCCGTATGAGGTCGTTGCCAGAACAACTACAGCAGTTCAACTGAAAGGGAAAGGCGATACCTGGTATCATTGGTCGCAGTGTGCGCCAGCACATGAGAGTTTGGGAGAGGAAAACTCCTCTTCAACTAACACAGGTGTCAATGATAACGAGCAGAGGCAAAATAAATCCTCTCACCTGTGCAACGGGCCAACCAGTAGTCTACCTGGGAGGCCGAAGAGAGAAGAGCAGCAGCTTAGAAGGTCGCCACGTCAGAAGAAAGGAGCGGTGACCAGTTGAGAACTCCAAAAGCAGGGGAGTTTCATTCCAGAATACAAAGTTTATATAACATGATGCAAACACACGAATCAGAGACACGTAATGAGAAAACTGATTAGAATGTTCCTTACAACTACATGTTTATTGTATGCAATGATATTAACTATGGCTGTGTTGTTTATTGTCTATATTTTGCAGGGCACTCCGGACCACTTGTCTGAACACGGAGGCCAGTCCAGCACAGCACTTCCTGAGACTGTAGTTGCTAAAACGGGATCGGTAAAAAAGACAAAAGCGCGAGGTGTCAGGTAAAGGTGATGAGTGTCTCAGCATGAATAATGGCATAGAGTTGAATTATGTTAAAGGGTCTACCAGCTCATTCACGTTTGATTTGTGTGACGTCATTAAGTGTACAGGAGCTAGTAGTAGCTGGAGAGCGTATGATGTACGGGTCTGCAATGACCCCATGATATGCTTAGGGCAAATTTAGTTGATGCAAAGTCTAAGCCGCTCGCAGAAAGCTTAATCACCATTCTGACTGATCAGATGGTAACTTCGAGAACAGTAGCTCAAAAGGAACAGGAACCAAAAGAGAGATTACTTCTGACAACAGATTACTCTAGACTGAAGCCTAAGGATTTGATTGAGTGTGCCACCGGTTTCAAGGACAGTAACCTCTGGCTTGATTGGGTGGCTCAAAATGCTAGAGAACAACATGTATCTGACTGTGTTGCCTGTGCGTCAGCTAGGCCACGTTTGTTTATAGAGCCCGCACCGTTGCATTAGAGGATGAGTGGGGCTATGATTGTATGTTACAGTTAATTAGAAGTGCAGTGACTACTGGCAACTGTACTCTGTTGTCCAGGCTTTTCCGTTTCAAAGCAGACAGCAGTGGGACCATTTATGCCAAAACAAGATAACCACACATGTTTTAAGTTCTCTACAGATAATGAAAAGTACAAGGTGGGAGAGATCGACCCAACTGGGTGTGCTGTCACACTCACGGGACGAACCACCAACAATGTAAGCGACTCTAGCACGGTAATTGGAACATGGTCAAGAAGTGGGCTCTATTATTACTGTGGGGAAAATACTCTGTTAGTTCGTGTTCCTATGGGAAGCGTAGGGACATGTGCGATGGTGCGACTAGGAGCTCCGCTCATGCTTATTGGGAACCAGGTAAAGGCTATTCCACAACACAACACACGTACCTTAGCCGCCAGAGGTAAGAGACATATTTTGGCCAAAAGAGGGACCCGGGGTACACATGCATATGACCCTAGGTTAAACTCTCCAACCTGGATAGACTCTATTGGAGTGCCCAGGAGAGTTCCAGATGAGTACAAGCTGGTAAATCCGATAGTGGTAGAATTTGAAAGTATATTTCTTTGGGTGACACCTAACAAGAATGTTGATCGCATTAACTATGTTCATTGCAATCTGCTGAGACTCTCTAACCTAACCAGGGATGCCATGATGGGGTTCGCAGAACAATTGGGTCCGAGTTTGCTGATGGGAAATCGAATGGCCCTTAACATGAGAAGGGAGGCGTGTGCGCCATATTCGGAGATATGTGCTGCACTTTTATCCCTAATAATACTGCCCCAGATGGCTCAGTAACCCGAGCTCTGGAGGGCTTGAAAACTTTGTCTAAAACTATGCATGAACACTCAGGTATCGAAAATCTGCTGGCGTCCTGGATGACATCTGTGTTTGGACAATGGAAAGGTGTGGCTATGTCAGTGATGTTTTCTTTGACTGTACTTTTGGGAATACTGGTCATCGCTAGTTGTTGTATCATTCCTTGTGTCAGAGGATTGTTGGTAAAAGTAATGGCGAGGGTTCCTAACCCTGGCTGGGTTGAGGGCATCTACCAGATGAACTTAGAACCCATAGAGTGGGCCAGGGAGTGATACAACATGAAGTGTGGTGACATTCCTTGTTGGAATGTCAAAAGAGGGAATGTTGGGATTTAGAGATTCTTTTATTGCTGCCATATAATCTGCCTTATGATAAATGTATTAATAACATGTTTTAGAGTATTATTTTAACAGTAATATTGTTTACAGGGTTCATATTGCATTGAATATGTTTGTCATCACATTCATTTTATTCACAGGTTTAGTTCATTCTATACACAATGCATAACTGTGCTTGTTTAGAGTTGATGTTCTATCCAAGAGGGTTTTAAGCTTCACTGGTGAGAGTGTCCAGGTGATACATGTTGAGGGAAGATGAGAACATAGCAGGTTAATTGCATGCATGCTCACAATACACATATTAATCTAGTAGCAGGCCTGAGCGAAGGCCCAAGTGTCTTCTGCTTCTTATTTGAGACCTGCGCCAATTCAGTCTACTTAGTGATTGAGGACGAGGGTCCATTATTAGCCCTTAGAGGCCCTGAAGCTCGAAGTTATTACCTTAAAAGGAAGGTGTTATCAAAAAGAGAAGTTATATGTCTGTTTATAGTTATTAGAGATGTACAAGATGTACCCTTGTCTGTAAACAATGACTGGACATAATGTATTTTTGACCTGTATTGACGTGTATGTGGGGGTGTGATCCTCTATGCTATAAAACCAGAACTCAGTGTATTTTTGTCAGAGCAAATAAGCCATATGCTGACGGTTGTTCTCCGTTGTCAATAAACTCATCGTTTGATTGTACTTTTCTGGGCCTCCGTCGTTTGTTGTCTGGTCTACAGTTGATCGATCTCGCTTCAGTACTTACAAAGATGAAGGCAGAGCAAAGCAGCAAATGAGAGAGCCCGCTTAAAGATCTGTGGTTTGTTCAGCGATCTAGCAAAGCCACTTCAAGCAGTAAACGTAAGTGACCAGACTGTCAACTGGTGAGCTCCAGCAATTACCTCCAGGTATGTCAGATATGTGGAAAAGGGGCGGGAACCCAGGAAAAGTCCCGCCTATGAAACACAAGGCTGGGTTAACTAAAACACAAAACTCATACTAGAAAAAGTTGCATTTCCTGTGAAAATGCTGTGTGAATGCCTTGCAGTGGAATCGGAAAACAGCAGAAGAAGGAGAACTATCTGTTGAAAACACTGTGTAGAAGCTGAACTCTTTGCTGAAAACTGCTTTATTTGAAAGGGTACACTGAACAGTGTCACTAAAGCAGAGTGCATGCAAGCACAGCAGAAGTGTGCTAACAACCACAAGTAGGATTCAAACCTGCACCAAATCATAAAACTTTGCTGAATTGTAATAAATTAACAATATGAATTACTGGTCCGTGATAGTGTATTAATTTGTAGTGAAAAAAAAATGTTGACCAAGGTGGAATCGAACCCTCAACCTTTGGGCTGTAGACCCATGTCATTACCAACTGCGCCACTGGCAAAGGGGCCGGACGCTTGGAAAACAGAGTGATGTGCAGTCACAATCAGATCGCGGTGAGAGGCGAAAAATGCCGTTTTTTGCTGTTACAAAACATCGTGTAACTCAAAAACTAGGTGGGATAGCAGCATACTTCTTGTACTGGGTGAATTAGCGGACTTTGGTGTACTTTGACTGCGATTTTCATAGCTCTTTGTACCTCCGACGCGGAGATATGACGAGAGAAGAAACGGCTTTATTTTCAGAGTTTGAAAACTGAAAGAACAGATTTCCACCCCTCAAACAAACGTAATTCATGGTCAAACGGTAAGATGACTGTAAAAACTGCTTCGACCGTGAGTGTCAGCAGTATCTGAAGATGAATTGGCACAAGCCTCATGTCTTAACTTCGCTTTGTTAAGGAGATATGATGATTTGAAAGTGTCTCTCGTTAGAGAATTCCAGCTGTCATTTTGAACAAATTCTCCATTGACTTTCAATGGAGAGTTTTCAGACCTTGTGTTGGTCTGAGGCGATTTGATAAAAATCTGTAACTTCCACAACAATGATAGTGACATTTTCTGAAAGCCAGCAAAAATCCCCATGTTTTGATGTATAAGTTGTGGAGGTTGAGTGAAAATTGAGTGAGTGGCAAGAACTTGTTCAGACATGAAGAGAAACTTCAGAAAGGACAAGTGCTCACTCTGACTTAATTGCATATCAACCATAACAACGCATGTATTTTCTGAAAAATCACAATGATCCAACTGAAGACTTAAAGAACGATACAATTAAAACGGTAAAAGATATGAAAAAGACGATTTAGACATGAATAGTGCAATAATTTGAGAACATTTTAAAGTTTGAATGGAGATTCTACGTAAAAGTATGAGGAAGTAGTGAAGTTTCAAAGACAAGCAAGTTTTAGCAGAATTGTGGAAGTTCTCCATTCATTTCAATGGGACAAATTAAAGGAAAAAAGTGGTATTTTTTTTTCCTCATCAGTGTGCTTCTGAGCTTCTTTTTCTGTTTTTGTCAAGGAGTTATTTGCGGATTGTAGCACCTTTTTGAGTGCTGAGTTGGCCAGCACCGCTTGAACTTTCAGACTCAATAAATATCTGAAAATTACTCATTGCCTGTGTAACAAGTTTTATAGAATTACAGTTGTGATGTAGACAGTGACTATTTTAATCACTTAGTTAGAACTGATCTTTTCATGTGGGCGTGGCTACTCCTCTGCATCTGCCCATCTATGCATCAGATAATAAAACAAACCGTCAACTGGGGATGGGAATCGAAAACTGGTTCTTGTTGAGAACCGGTTCCCACTGTTTTAATTCCTTGGAATTGTTTGCCATTTCCAGTCGCTTTGAATGACATTGCATTATCATTTACCCAGCAGGAAACATGGCGCCTAAGCAGCACAAACACTCAAAAGTTTGGTTATACTTTACGAGACAGGATGACAACAGGGCAACTTGCAATACTTGCAAAGTAGATATTTCATCAAACGGAGGAAACACTACGAATATGCTAAAGCATTTGCTCATAAAGCACGCGATAACCTTAAATGAATGTCATGTTTTTGATCCGCTTCGGACTAGTGAATCTCAACCCAGCAGTGACGGTAACGGTTGCACGTCCTCTCCCGTTAATACGGCAGGTAACTAATCAAATAACATTGCATATTATGTTAGCAGGATTTGCCTTATTGCAAAAACCTGCTATTACTGTGCATTGCATTTAGATGCCCATGACGAGAGACAGAGTCTGGCTGGCTCAGATGCTGGCAGTTCTCGCTGCAGTCTACCGGTAGCTTCTCCTTTCACAGAGGCAGGGAAAAGTAAAATGACACAGGCCAGGACAGACGAATGTCACCGAGCAGTGACTAAGTTTGTGGTAAAAGGCTTGCACCCATTTGCCACAGTAGATGCCCCCAAGTTTCGGTAAGTGAATGTGTTTAATTGTAGGCTAAGTCAGGGAATGTCAAAGTTTCATGTTTACCTCTTACCACATGTTTCATCTGTTTCCATTTCTTTGTCTTTTAGAGAAATGATAAAGACTCTGAACCCTAAGTACAAAGCCCCAATAAGAGACAGTTTAACCAACAACTTGATCCCTGCTTGGTATGCGGTCAAAAAGGCAAATCTGATTTCTGAGCTCAAACGTGTTGAAGGCAGCCATCACTGCAGATAGATTGACAAGTTTTAGTCAAGACCATTACCTCACAGTAACGCTGCATTATGTCAGGAATGGCCAGGCTCAAGAAAAAGTCCTCAAAACCAAACCAGTGTACCAGGCACAGACAGAGACAGCTGTAGGAGATTGATGAGATTGTAGATTGAGTAAGGTATCAAAGACAAGGTTGTGGCAGCCAGTGTTGATAATGCAGCCAACATGGATGTAGCTGTCAAAAAGCTTCAAATTCTTAAGTTTCCATGCTTTGCACACACCCTGAACCTTGGGCGCTCAGAAGCTCTACAACTGTCCTCCCATTTCCAACTGGGTGGCAAGAATTCGCTCTGTGATTGTATGGATGAAGAGGCCCCACATTGCAAAAGTGGTCCTGAAGGAGAAGCAAGAATTGCTCATTAAGCATAGTAAATAGTTTCTTTTAAGATTGTGTACATGTAAATCATTAGATCATGATCAAATTAAATTCATAAACTAAGATAAGGAATATTACATTAGCATTTAAATTGTGGATGTGTTACCCCTTAGAGCTGCCCAAGCATATGCTGCTCCTAGATGTAAAGACCAGACAGAACTCTCTGTATTTGATGATAGAGAGATTCTGCGAGCAGTTTCCTGCCATCCAGGCTGCAGCCATCGATCCACGGATAAGAAAGTCCATGGAAAAGGAAAGGTGAGTAGTACTGAAAAATAATGATAATATGGCTTAACATGGACTCAGGTTTTATTTTTGTTTGTTTTATGAACCATATCTGTTGTATTTTTGTTTTGTTGATTTAGCAGACTGGCTAAAATGGGCAATGATGACTTAAGAAAAGCAGAAGAGTTTGTGGTGCTCATGCGGATGCACTACACCTCCACACTAGCAGTTTCCAGCGACAAAAGTCAGATTGAGATGAGATTTTGCCCATCCTACAACAGCTACAGCAACACTAGACCGTACAAGAAGATGACTCTGCCTTCACAAGGAGCATAAAGGAGAACATTTGGAAAGATCTTTCCAAACAATACCAGGTACAATTGATGATTTATTTATCATAAATAAAATGAAAGTTATAAATACTTAAGGATAGTTATGATGTCACATTTTACTCCGTTTTAAAAATTTAAGGATGCTGATATGCAGAAATTCCTGGAGGAGGCTACCACACACAGAGGTGGAAAGTAACGAATTACATTTACTTGCGTTACTGTAATTGAGTAGTTTTTTTGTGTATTTGTACTTTTTAAAGTCATTTTTCAAGTCTGTAATTTTACTTTTACTTAAGTATATATTTTTAAAAAGTATTGTAGTTCGCTACGTTTTCAATCACACCCGTTACTGAGTAAATTAAAAAAAACAACAACTTTGCGCTTCAGAAATACTGCAGGGAATGATGGGTAGTAGAACAAATTGGCGCTAAGGCCACGTTAAAGATGGAGTCTGACATCGGTGTTACGGATCCAGTGAAAAAAGAAGCCCCGTTGAATTCTGCTGACCCTGAACTCGAAGAAACTGATGTGAGCCCCTGGCCGTATTTAAGGGACCATTTCGGCTTCAAGTGCAAGAAAGGCAACAGCTTTATTATGCAGTGTAAGCTGTGTTTGCCCAGAGAGACCGAGTTAGCAGCTTTTAAAAGTTCCACATCAAACCTGCGCAAGCATGTAGAGGTAAGTTAAATACAACTCGTACCGTTATGGTAGCAAAAAGGCTGTGTTCAAATTAATCACATTAAGTTAAGACATCTGTGAAGAACACAGCTAACGTTGGTTGGTACTAGCAACTTGCTGTAATCGGGCACGTTGTTGTCCACGCAACTTACATCTTTTTTTACTGGGTTGGTAAATTGCCAAAAGAAAATGTGTTTACCTACGTTTTTCCTGTTTGTTAATAATAATAATTTATTTTAAAAAATAGTTAAATTAAAGACAGAAGCGGCTACTTTCTTACTTAACCCACATATGTTCACACTGCAGGCAAAAGAATAACAGAACGCTCACTTACCTTAGATTAGTCAAAGACAGCTGACTTCTGTTACTTGTTAATTAGCACTTGCAACTTCCCGTTAACTAGCCTGTTACTGTCCAATAAAAAAAACCCACTAGGTATATTGTTATAATATACCAGCGGTAGCTATGTAATGCATTGATGTCTTATTGGGGACGTCAAAAAACTTTCTCTCAAACTTAACACTGGCCTGCCTGCCTCAGCTGCCTGCGAGCGTCTCTTTGGCTGTGTCCGAATTCAGGGGAAGGATGCTTAAAATGCCATATTTGGAGGCAATGACGTCACAGCGACGCGACGAGGACTGTCCGAATTCAAAGAGTACTCAAAATGTGGCGACAAATGCGTCCTACTTTGCCCTGAATTCTAAGGATGGTCCGATGTATCCTTCATGTCCTACTATATCCCAGGATTCATTGCGGGTCATAGAGGAGATTTGTTTCTGATAACGATGGCGGTCGAAGCAGGAGAGGAAAAAACACTTTCAAATGTAAGTATATGAAAATCTGGTTGTACAAAAGTTAAATTGTTATAGCGGTCGTTTTGTTAAGCTTTGGGCATCTGCATAGACATGTTTCTTTTCTTTAAAATAACCGTAAACCAGCTTGTATCGGGGGTCCCGCGATTTTTCATGTATTGCCGCTTACATACAGCTAATTTTGATTTTTTCGAATTGGTGATATGTTGTGGGGAACAAAGACCAAACGGCTTAATTTATTAAAACGAGGAGAAAACGATCACCTCTTCACTGGGGTGAAGAATTGGGCCGCTACGGCGTGGATGTACAAGAATAAATCAATTTACGCATCATATTCATATGAGTACGGTCCTATTAACCCTCATGCTGTACAGCAGCGGTCCCCAACCTTTTTGCGCCACAGACCGGTTTATGTCAGACACGGAGCGGCCTTTAAGGTATTGTGGAGAAATACAACCACATAAAATGATCCGACCAAGACAAAAACTGTGGTATTTTGTAAATATAATAATAAACGTGAATGTACTGTGAAATTGTGTAACTTTATTAGCAGCGTCCTCCTGAAAATGCGCCAATATTGACAGTAACATCCTCCTCTCTGCCGCTTAATGCTCTCTGGTCGCTATGGTAACGTGTAAATATTTCTTTCAAAATAAGACACACAACTACAACAAGGGAAAGACTCAGGGAAACCGAGTTAACGATGAAACCCCTGAAAACCATAAATTTCACAGCGGAGCCTTAACTCTCGTGGCCCGGTACCAAACGACTCACGGACCGCTGCTGTACAGAACCTGTGATGTCCAGACGGTGTTCCTCTGGTGTTCTGCTGTGAAAACCTTTGGGCTTAGGGATTAACATAGTTGCCATGGTGTCCTTTCTTCTCTTATTTGTTGTGTGTGATCAGGACAATTCTGGAGAAGATGGGCCTGCAGGGGACAGTCACCCCCTTGCAGGCCAGAAGACATGAGATAACTTTAAAGAATACAAAGTACGTATGTGTGTTATCAAGAAGATAATTCTTAAGAACACAAGTTAATAAATGTGCAATTACTAAGAGTTGTTGTGGTGTTTTTATTTGCCTGCTGTCATTTTTGATTTCCTCTGCCTTTAGGATTGCAAGTATCCAGGCTCAGGAGAGGGGGTCAGTGGGAAGCCCACTGCTGCTACTTGGCCCTGGTTTGCCCTCATGGATGAGGTGATAGGACAGATGCCTTCCATTAAGCCTCCTGTCCTAATTTCCTCTCTCCCTGAGGACACTCCAGGGCCAAGCGCAGCAGTGGGTGACCAAAACGACAGCGATGACGAAGCGGCTCAGCCACCTATGACAGGGAGAAAGAGGAAAAGAGATGATGAGCTGCTAGACCTCATCAGAGAGGACATGAGGCAGCAAAGAGAGGCTGAGGAGAGGAGAGCAGGGAGAGGACGGACAGACGGTTTTCACTTCTAGAAAGATTAGTTCCCAAATGAGTTATGTATTGAGAAGTTTATTTATTTGAATATATTTGTTACATTGTTATATGTGTTGCATTAGTTTAAAGGTTTTATGTTATTAATAAATTGATTCAAACAAACAGTAATTGTCACTGAACTCAATTTGATTTACAGGCATTTGTAACACATATGAACATAACGCTAACTTTGAACAATATTACTTGGATATTTATTTGATAGCAATAAAGTAAATAACAATAACAATTAAACAAGAATATTTCAAATACACAGTATGTAAAGATGAAAAAACAATATTTTCAGTTGTTCACACAAGATTAACCTGAGTGACCTGTTCCTGAACAACTGTAATAGATTACAGGAAGTCTCTGGCAGTGTTGCTGAATCTGCCCGAGCAAGATCAGGCATGGATGAGCTGCAACTGAGACCTGCGGTTTGTCTTGTCTGGTCGGCGAGTGGAGAATCACACAGGGTGGTCTGCAAAGAGAGCTTCAGGATGCTTCCTCCCACTGTCCACTGCATCCTCCATCCACAGGGTTTGCAGGGCTGGCTCACTCGTGGCTGCCACACCACTAAGATGTTTTCAGAAATATGCAAGCAGGAGATGGTGGATGCTATATTATTAGTATAATACTTGTAACTCTGTAGCAGACAACAGTTTGATAAAGTGCTATGTAAAAAAACAAACAAAAAAAGATTAGATTCTATACGTTTCAAAGATATTTAGGTTATATATTTTATATGATACAGTACATGTGTGAGAATGACCGATGTTGTGGCAAAAACTGATTTCCGGTTTTTGCCCTAAACTTATTGCTCGTATTTAACCTGCTATGAATAACTTGTTGGTCTATAATACGTGAAACATGTCAAATGTGTCCCTCATTAGTGATATCAAGTCACTCTGAGCCACCAGCAACATTCCAGTAACAAGGTAGAAGCTGCAATCAGTTTTTGGCAGTGACTTTTATATATCCTTTAATCATCCAGTTAAAAAAAAAATCTTATTGACATTAGAAATTTATTTTTTAAGAGTAATCTGGCCAAGAGGACAGCAGACAGCGCAACAAATATATCAATTGTACCTACATTATAACCAGAGTTATAAAGATACTTGAACAACAGGTAATTATTGTATATATAAAACCCCTTAGTAAACCATGTTCACCGAAGTCTATTTACCAACATACATGAAGATATTACACATATTACACTCGGAAACATTGGAAATCAGTTTTGGCAGGCGAACACTTTTTTGGCACAACGCCGGCAATATTTCAATTATCCGTGTAATTAGCTAAGTAATTCCTAAATGCGTGTAGATTAAAGGAAATTATTTTACCTGGATATGATTGTCTCTGATGAGCCTAAGGTACAAAACGTGCGGGCGGCGACGATAAGGTTTTTCTAGCTCCTCGAGAAATAAAATTGTCCAAACAACGGAGCGACATTTCTGGGTCCATTTTAAAGTTTTCGCGCTGTGGCGCCAGCGATCGGGAAAAACACGCAAGTAAGGGCAGAGTTGAAGGCTAGGAGGCTGTCCACAGCCCATCTGTTATGTTGTTTGTTCAATAAAGTTTCTATGGAGAAAAAAAGGGGGCTGTCCAAGCCGCTCACTTCCTTACTACCC
This sequence comes from Oreochromis niloticus, assembly GCF_001858045.2. Taxonomy (NCBI): domain Eukaryota; kingdom Metazoa; phylum Chordata; class Actinopteri; order Cichliformes; family Cichlidae; genus Oreochromis; species Oreochromis niloticus. The sequence goes on along the minus strand of NC_031967.2, from coordinate 78,490,924 downwards.
GTCTGTCTAAGGACACTACCTTGTGACGTAGGTAGGTAGTGTCCTTATGAGCATCCTTCCCCTGAATTCGGACACAGCCTTAGTGTCTGCATGTGTTCCTGTTTGTCGTCACGTCGTCCCTTATACTTGTCCGTGTTTCATGCTCAGTTTTTGTCAGGCTAACAGAGGGACTCACATGCAGACTGTGTTCTAATAAATATAAAGGTGACAGTTTATTTACAAAAGGGGTGAACCACAGTGCTACATATATGTACAATGAGTTGGGCAGGGGGTCCAGTGAAAAGAGGGAAGGGAATCCACACTCGCTCTCCTCTTCAGCCACTCTCGTCCTGCTCTTCACTCACACAGCCACATACACGAATGACAGGGAAGGTTCTGTAACCAGGTCTGGGGAAATCTATACATGAAGAACATGAGTTTATATAACTGGCAAGTTTACAGAGAGAGATTTCTTAACAAAGAGCTGAGATGATGAACATGGGAGGTTCAACGTTTCAGCGATGAACTGCTCCGTGCCGCAGAGCTCAATAGTTACAGATAAGCTCAGGTAAATCAGCAACAGGCCGTGGAAATCATCACGGGTGTGTGGACCAAGAGCAAGAGCTCATAATGAGCCCTGCCCAGGCAGGCAGGAGAAAGGAGGAGAAAGCAAAACATACACAACCTATAGCCATCATGAGCCAGTCGGAGAGACACGGGGACCATGACAGTTTCTAGCCTTCCGAGTTTAGTTTCTGTTTTGTCTTATACCAACAATAAAGCTGAAGTTTAAGTTCCGCCTCCACGAGTTTGCATTTGCATACTTTCCTGATCCACTCCTCTCCTACAATAAATGGTGAACACATCTCCCACAGCTTCTTCTCCTGAGCCATTTAGACTGTTAAAAAAACATTATCCCCCCACACCCTACCTCACCCTGCCCCTACCCCTGCCCACCCACCTACCTCATCAAATCTGAGCCATGACCTGAGTAACCCCCATCGCTCAGACCACACACAGACTATTCAGATCAAGTCTTTTCTTTGCACTACTTCCAAGCAGTTTGCAATTATTTTGATGCCTTTGTCTTATTTTTGTATATATTTTTGTATATATATCCCTCATGATTGTACAAATTTCTCTGTTTGTTATTTATTAGTGCTGTCTAATATTTTATTTTACCCCACAGTTGGTGTCAAGCGCTTCCAATTTTGTTGTACCGACAATAAAGGGCTATTCTATTCTTCTATTCTAGTCAGTTATTCAGTTATTAATGCTGGGGAGCAGACCTGCCCAGTCTCTCTCATTTATGAGGTTGCAGTACTGTGCCAACTGCAGATGGTTTTTCTTTCAGCTGCTCTTTAATGTTTTCATCAGCACTGAGGCTTTGCTGATGGTTTTGATTTATCTTGGTAACTTTGATGAACAAATTTTAACTAAGTTTTGTTTATGTGTCTTTTAGCAATCCTCTGGTTCAGTACTTCATTTTTCAACTTTGTTTTTCTCCTTTAGTTCTGATCTCTCTGCTGAGCTACACAGGTGCTGAGGTAGGTGCAACCCAGTACTAGCAAGGTGTTCCTAATATAGTGGCCGCTTGGTGTTTGCATGGTGTATAAAGGCATCAGTCACAAAACAATAAGATCCAGTAGATGGCAGCAGAGGAGCTTCAGTTTGCACAACAAGTGATGGTTTTCATCTGACCTTTGACCTTCACAGCATCTCTTCTCAGAGTTGCCTACTCCCTGCTCCTTGTGTCTTCTTTCCTCGCTGACTTTTATGTTGTATTACATATATTCTGTCTACAGTGCTGGGGCCAGTATAGAAAGTATACAGCTCATTCATTACCGACTCAAAAGACACACAACAGCTTTTCTACTCCATATTATGTTGACTGAAATTAAATCTTGTATACTAAATGAATACATAAGGTAACCTAAGATTAGCATGTTAAGAATGAGATGAAATATATCGAGTTAATTATATTAATCTCTTAACACTTATTCAAACTCTTAACTGAAAATAATTTCATTCGGGTGTATAGCTCATATTTATTCCAATCAGAGCCCTCCGTCACTCCCCTGGTTAAATGAACACAACATGAGTCATTACAGCTGAAATCATTAGTGGGAGCGTGCATGTATGCTACTCTGTTTATAACTTTTATGAAACAGAGTGAGCTGATACAAAAGTCTCCTGACACTCTGCAGGTACGTTACTGGGCTGCTGGTCAGACGAGGCTTCTCTGGAGCTCTTTGTCAAGCTCGGGTGTTTCAGCACCAAGGACAGCGTGCAGCTCTGAGCTTCAGCAGCAGAACTGAATCCACAGACTTTAGCAGCAGCACAGGAAGTGACACACACATAACTGCTCACATGCTTTTTAAATGTTGATTTATTGTTTTTGTTAGATTCATTCATAACCAAATTTGACTTAATCAGATGATCAGTGTTTGACTGCTGTGTGTCTTAAGCAGTGTTGGTCAAGTTACTTGAAAAAAGTAATCAGTAACTAATTACTGATTACTTCCCCCCCCAAAAGTAATCCCGTTACTTTACTGATAACTTATTTTCAAAAGTAATTAATTACTTAGTTACTTTCTAAAAACACGATTTACAACCTGAATAGGTAATAAAGCGATAGCTCTTTCAGCCCAATTCTACTTTTTCTGCATAATCCATCATACAAAATGTAATCAAATGGAAATGTCTCCTTTTAAAACTTTAAATCTTTTAACTTTATGCATCAAGCAAAACTTAATTATATGCAACATTCTCTGACTGGAAGAAATTTGTTTAACATTTAAACCTATTTTCTGCACGTTCCAGCACATAAAATAAAATATTTTTTTGTGTTTACACTCACTCTTTCAAATAGATGCAAGTAAAACACAGCGGAAAATAAATAAAATCAACGACTAGCGGTCCTGTTGCTCTATTTTCACCTGTAAAGCAGGAGTGGGGTAGGCGGAGGTTTACCCTGGTGCAGGTGTGCCGCAGCGGTCAATTCAAGAATCCGCGAGTTTCTCTGTGAATTTCACATTACGTCGTAGCGCACTCTGTGCTTGCTTGGAAGTTTAGGGGTTTTTTTCGCTGTAAAAAGTTTTCTTCCCACGCACAACGGACGCTAATGTTTTTGAGTTTGATTCCTTAAAAATTGACAAAGTAAGGTCAGTACTTCCACGCTTTAAACGCTGCACGCTCATACTCTCTCCCGATATATTATCCATTGTTGATCTGCACACAGCTGTTGTCATGAACGTCGCACTTGCTTACGTCACTGTCATGAGACATTTTCGCAAAAAAAAAACATCCATCCATCTTCATCCGCTTTATCCGAGGCCGGGTCGCGGGGGCAGCAGCCTAAGCAGAGAAGCCCAGACCTCCCTCTCCCCAGCCACCTCCTCCAGCTTATCCGGGGGAACACCAAGGCGTTCCCAGGCCAGCCGAGAGATATAATCTCTCCAGTGTGTCCTGGGTCTGCCCCGGGGCCTCCTCCCGGTGGGACATGCCCAGAACACCTCACCCAGGAGGCGCCCAGGAGGCATCCTTGTCAGATGCCCGAACCACCTCAACTGGCTCCTTTCGATGTGGAGGAGCAGCGGCTCTACTCTGAGCCCCTCCCGGATGGCCGAACTTCTCACCCTATCTCTAAGGGAGAGGCCAGCCACCCTTCGGAGGAAGCTCATTTCTGCCGCTTGTATCCGCGATCTCGTTCTTTCGGTCACTACCCACAGCTCTTGGCCATAGGTGAGGGTAGGGACGTAGATCGACCGGTAAATTGAGAGCTTCGCTTTTACACTCAGCTCCCTCTTCACCACGACGGACCGGTGCAGCGTCCGCATCACTGCAGCCGCAGCACCAATCCGTCTGTCGATCTCCGGCTCCCTTCTCCCATCACTCGCGAACAAGACCCCCGAGATACTTGAACTCCTCCACTTGGGGCAGGAACTCATCCCCGACCCGGAGTGGGCACTCCACCCTTTTCCGGCTGAGAACCATGGCCTCAGATTTGGAGGTGCAAAAAAAACCAAAAAAAACAAAACAAACAGTTTTAGTAACGCAGCGTTCCTACGGGAAAGTAACGGTAATCTAATTACCGTTTTTGCAATAGTAATCCCTTACTTTACTCGTTACTTGAAAAAGTAATCAGATTACAGTAACGCATTACAAGTAACGCGTATTGAATATAAGGAGTTATGGTGACACATGTAACCTCACATTGTGTTTTTGTTTGAATATTAGTTTAGACTGTTAGCAGCTACAGGCAAAAATGTAAAGCTGTTGCAGCCTTTATTTTATTAATTTTTATTCTTTATAGTTGCTGTTTTATGTAAACTAAATGACTACAAAACAAATGTTTCAGATTTGTTTAGTTGTAATTTATAGAATAATTTTGTAATGTGTACTCATCAGAGATGGGCAGTAACGCGTTACAAGTAACGCGTTACTGTAATCTGATTACTTTTTTCGAGTAACGAGTAATGTAAGGGATTACTATTGCAAAAACGGTAATTAGATTACCGTTACTTTCACGTAGGAACGCTGCGTTACTGCGTTACTAAAACCATGATTTTTTGCGAGAACGTCTCATGACAGTGACGTAAGCGAGTGCGACGTTCGTGACAACAGCTGTCTGCAGATCATAATATATCGAGTGCGGGACAGAGTGTAGCATGCAGCGTTTAAAGCGTGGAAGTACTGACCTTATTTTGAGTTTGATTCCATAAAAAGTGACAAAAACATTAGTGTCCGTTGTGCGTGGGAAGAAAACTTCTTTTTACAGCGAAAAAACCCCTAAACTTCCAAGCAAGCACCGAGTGTACTACGATGTAATGTGAAATTCACAGAGAAACTCGCGGATTCTTCCACTGACCGCTGCGGCACACCTGCACCAGGGTAAACCTCCGCCTACCCCACTCCTGCTTTACAGGTGAAAATAGAGCAACAGAACTGCTAGTCTTTGATTTTATTTATTTTCTGCTGTGTTTTACTTGCATCTATTTGAAAGAGTGAGTGTAAACACAAAAAATATTTTATTTTATTTTATGTGCTGGAATGTGCAGAAAATAGGTTTAAATGTTAAACAAATTTCTTCCAGTCAGAGAATGTTGCATATAATTTAATTTTTGCTTGATGCATAAAGTTAAAAGATTAAAACTAATAAAACAAGTTTTAAAAAGAGACGTTTCCATTTGATTACATTTTGTATGATGAATTATGCAGAAAAAGTAGAATTGGGCTGAAAGATCTATCGCTTTATCACCTATTCAGGTTGTAAATCGTGTTTTTAAAAAGTAACTAAGTAACTAAGTAACTAAGTAATTAATTACTTTTGAAAATAAGTAATCAGTAAAGTAATGGGATTACTTTTGGGGGGAAGTAATCAGTAATTAGTAACTGATTACTCTTTTCAAGTAACTTGACCAACACTGGTACTCATTGTCTACCTATGAAAACTTGACCTATGAATTGCATGCAGTGGCGGTCCTAGCCTGTTTGGTGCCCCGGGCGAACACTCCCTCTGGCGCCCCTCTGGCACACACGCACACACACATAAAACATATTAAGGATTGTACATTAACATAAAACTGTTGTTGAAACCATACTGAATTTCACCAGAGAAACACACACACGCACATGAAGAGAGAGAGAGTATGCATTGTATGCAAACGGCTACCAAACAGCCGTCATAATTCGTCATACAATGAGAACAGGACAAATCAACAACTGAGAATGACTAATTAATATTAAAATCTGTAACAATGTATTGTTTGGAGTTTAGTCTGTTACTGCTACTATTTTTACCATTTCTTTTTGGAGCAACTGTAACCCACATTATTTCCTTAGGGATTAATAAAGTATTCTGATTCTGATTGTTTCAGGATGACCTGCCATTATCCAATCACACATCTGCTTACCTGTATCTTTTGCTTGTTTCTCCTCCTCTCTTTTTTCTAAACTGAGCACCTGGTGGCTTTGAACTGTTCTTGTCCATCTTCCATTGGTTTTAATTTTGCACTCCAGTATGAACACCCATCCCGCAACTCGAGGATCACCACAACATAACCTAACCTAATAGACCTACACCTTAGTTCACAGATTCACTTTGTCTAAGGTGTATTTCTGGGATTTCACACAACCCAGGATTCAAATCATGAATACATAATGGGCTTGGATTGACAATATTATGAATGAAATGTGCTCTATTTGGAAGCAGCCGCCCCCCTTCCCTTTCAACGAGTTGTGTGTGAGACTTTAAATCATCAAACTGTAAATTATAAATTGTTATTGATCCCTTTACCCCGAGTCCTAAAGTGTATATTTATTTTCTTACTCTTCTTATATATATTGTTTACTTGCACTGCTGTAACTGGAGCCTCGTCGTCTCGTCTCTCTATATACTGGACTGTATGTAGCGGAGATGACAATAAAGTTCACTTTGACTTCAGCAGCGAGCAGGCGCACCGAGGGCTCTCGCGCTCACTTGTCGCGTATAGAATTTCGAAAAAACATCGGTGCAAATTATAAGTCTGTATCATAATGTCTGGTGTTTTCGTGTTTGTTGTTTTGTTTTTATTTTGTTTTATTTTGCGAGTTGGATATTGGATGCCGCTCCAGCCAGCCAGAGAATCCCCCGCCGCCCCGCCCTCTCCTCCCTGTGCCGCAAGCAGCAGGCGCACCTCAGCAAATGGGCGATAGAAAACCGATCGGTGCTTTTGCCATTCCCAATATCCGCTGGCTGATGCTGGAGCAGCATGAGTACGAGCAATTTTGTTTTTGTTTTTGTTTTTTTTGCCGATGCCCGTGATGCCGCCCCCCACCACGATGCCGCCCCGGGCAACTGCCCGTGTCAAAAACCGCTACTGATTGCATGTATCATAATGTTACAAGTAACGCGTTACTGCCCATCTCTGGTCTTCAGTGTGTCACTCAATACTTTATCATTAAAACAGAGAGTTGAGGTGTTTTGTGTTTGAAAAACTACAAACTCATAAACATGCGAGTCAGACTGGACTTCTGGATCATTATTTTCTCACCTGTACCTGAATCAGCACAAACCCACAGAGTTTGAAAACTCTCAGTGAACCTTTACATGACTTTGATTCACAGTGGAAGTCTGCTGCCATCTACTGGTAATGCAGGTGTACTACGGCAGAGCTGCAGATTTGTATCACAATAAGAAACTTGGAAATGGTAAAAGGCCTGTATTTGTATAGCGCGTTACTAGTCCTAAAGGACCCCACAGTGCTTTACACATCTAGTCATCCACCCAGTCACACCCATATTCACACACTGGTGATGGCAAGCTACATTGTAGCCGCAGCCACCCTGGGGCGCACTGATAGAGGCGAGGCTGCCGGACACTGGCGCCACTGGATCCTCTGACCACTACCAGTAGGCAACGGCTGAAGTGTCTTGCCCAAGGACACAATGACCAAGACTGTCGGAGCCAGGGCTTTTATGCATAATCCATCATATAAAATGTAATCAAATGAAAAAGTCTTTTTAAAATGTGTTTTATTAGTTTGAATCGTTTAACTTTATGCACATTGTGACGTGGTGGTAACAGACATCAGTCACCCTCAGTCAGGAGTTCGATGCAAGATCTCTTGCATCGAACTCCTAACTGAGGTAGACCAAAAACATAATGACAATAAAGGCTTGGTTAAGGAGAAACACTTTTAGGTCATGAAGTAGCCAGTCTCCCGACCTCAGTGCTGTAGAAAATCTGTGGAGGGAGCTGAACCATTGAGATGCCAAACAGCAGCCAAGAAACCTAAAGTAACAAGAGTGTTTCTGTAAAGAGAGGTGGGCCAAAATTAATCTTGAAATGTCTGTAAACTCACCAACTACAAGAAATGCCTCACCACTGTGATAGCCAACACGGGTTTCTCTACACCATGTTCTGCTTGGAGAAGAAATTCTTATTTCACTCGATGGGTCAATTGTTCTTTTTCTCTTGGATATCTCACTGAAAGTGAGCAAACCTAACCAAAATAGTTATAACCATAAAAATGATAATTGCAATAACTGTACCAACATTTATATCAAAATTGTTATTATACATAAAGCCACACCTCCATAAACAATAATGAGAATAATATTGGTCCATAACAGTCATTTGGTGGCTTGACAACATTTAAATTAAATCAATAAATCTATACACTGATATCTAAATTAAGCAGGTGCTGGGATGAGTACAGAATATTAAGATGCAGTTAGTGGAAAGAAACAAGTGTCTACATCTGCATGCATGTTTGTAAGTTTATACAGTGTGAAGTCAAGTGACAGCTGAACGTTAAAACAATGATTAAAACTGTGCAGGTATACAGAGTCATGTGGTGGTTAACACCTTTGCCTCACACCAAGAAAGTCCTTGTTTTAAATCCAGTGGCTGGCTGAGGTCTTTCTGTGTGGGGTCTGCATAGTTCTCCCTAAGCGAATGGCATCAGTGGTTGATTGTAGGTATGAATATTTGTCTGGCTGTGTTTGACCTGAAACAGACTGGTGACCTCTCCATAGTCTACCCTGCCTATTACACTGAGGCATTTGGGTCATGCTCCAGTAATAATATCTTGATGGTACATTTTTAAGTGCTGAAGCTAACAAGTCATGTGTGCAGAGCAAATGTGTATGTATAATACAGACTGTTTAGAACAGATTTAATCCAACACTTAACAGGTTAAACAAGACGGAGGAAAAAAACGAAATAGAGAAAAAAAATTACTTGTTTGTGAATTTATCTTGTCGGGCTTAAAATTCCTCCAGTAAGTTTTCGTGCTCAGAGTTGGATGATCCCATGTCCTGAAAAGAAAAAGAAGTGTGAAGGTTTGCATTAACACAGTTACACAATTACATTACACAGCATGAGTAGTTTGCATTTTATTTATGGTTATTTTGTTTCATTTTTGGTTTCATTTATAGTTTCTGTTGTAGATCCCGTTTACACTAATATATAAGTGCTTCCTCTGTGCAGTATAATTAAAAGGCACTTCATTCATTTTCAGTACTATACAGATGACACCCAGCTTCATCCATGAAGCCAAACAATTTCAGTTCACTCCAATTAGATTTTATTTATCCAGTGTCAATTCACAACAACATCAAGTTGCTTCAAACTGTAAAGTAAAGAGCCTGTAATAGTGACTGCTCAACACGTTCTCATCCCAACACGTAACATATCGACGCTATGTGACAAATCGTTGGTTTGTTACTGCTTTGGAGGCATGAGAGCAGGTTAGAATGAATCTATTAATGTAAGGTTATGGTTCAGGTTAGGGCCACCAACTCAATAAAAAGCGAAGCGGCTTTCTATTCACTTCAATTAACAATCCAGAGCATCTCAAGAACACAGAAGGCTGCCTTTCACATTACTATGACAAGATTTGGGCCGTGACAAATCGTTGGTATGTTACGCGTTGGGAATGAGAATGCTCTGCGACTGCTACACAGATTACAAGTTTGTCAAGCTTACAAACAAACTGATGAACAGACAGAAATATAACAGACAAACATTCAATTCAGTTTGGTTTATAAACAGCAGGTGAAACAGCAGTCACCTCAAGGCACTTTATGTAATAAAGAGTCTACCGCATTAGAGTTTACCTGTAATCGTGCTCCATCAGCATCATCCACTTAATCAGGTGGTGAATTAGCTTCTCTATTAATTAATTCTTCTGCAGCATTGAAAAAAACTCTTCCCATCGTTCCTCAACCATCTTTTGTTCATTAAAACAGTCAGCTTTTCTTTTGCTTTTGTCCTTAAAAGCTCTCTGTGCACCATCCCCTCCTCTTTCAGAATCACTTTGTAAAACGTTATTTTCTTGTCCAAGCAATTTTTTTTTCCCCCCACAGCATTTCCCACATCTAAAATAAGACATGAAAGATGCTACAACAATGACAGTCAAGAGCAAAATGTAACCAATGCACTGAAACAATAAAACACAAAATATTTTATATTTTCATATTTTATCACAGTTTAAAACCCACAGTGTAAAAAGAAAGACAAGCACTGACCTTGGACTTGTTGTCAGGGTTTCGCGTGTGAATGAGAAGAGGACCCAAACGCTGGACTCACGGTGCAGGATAATGGTATTTAATGAAATGGCTGGCTGAACCGAAGTGACTGAACAGAACTGAACACACGGGACCAGCAGTAACAACATCAATGACGCGACAGTGAACAGAAGGAAACAGAGGACTTAAATATGCTGACAGATGAGGATGGTAATGAGAGACCGGTGAGTACACAGCTGAACATAATCTGGTTAATGACACAAGAGACGGACTGACACTGGGAAAACAGGAAGTGAGGACAACATTGGTGTGGCAACAATCTAAACTTGACAGAACTGAAAGCACTGGGTCAACGACCCAGGAACCCTGACAGTTGTTCAGTTCAGTGACGTGTAATCGCTCCTCAAAAGTGAGCTTCCACTTGTCTTTGCAAGGCAACAGTGCCCCTTCAGTTCTGTTAGAGAGATTTCTCAGACAGCAGACATACCAGCCTCCACTGACAAACAGATATGCAGCTCAGAGCAAACTAACTAAAACTGCCTTTAAAAAGTCACAGATGAAAGAAATGCAAAATCTGGGCCATTTACAAAATGTTTGGCATTTACCTAGTGTTTGATATTCACGATCACATGCGTATCTACAGATTCTCTGAAAGGAAGAGTTGGTCCACAGCATTAAGCCAAATATTATTATACAAGGCAAAAACATGTAAATTCTGCAGTCAAGCACTTGTGATCTGCAAGTGCATTCAAAGTTCTTGCTAAAGAAAATTGTGGTGATAAAAATCAAAATATAAGCAATGTATAGGGTTGTTTTCCAGAAGCAAAATTTGTGATTAAGGTCTTATCCATTGTAACCTGCTTATACTCTGAAAATGTACAGAACTAACAGGAGATTGTACAGTTCCTGTTTTCCTGTAAACTTCTGCCAGGTTCAACCCCCAATGAACATTTATGACGCTGAGAAAGCTGAATATGACACGACAAGACAAGAAGCTCTTTCGAATACTCACAACTGACTCAGAGTTGTGTCTGCTCAGGGGTTTTATTCATTAAGGCAAAAGTTGAGTAAAAGAAATACCAAAATACCATAAAGAAATACCACAAATTCAAATGCACATACTTGACTCAGTTTAAAGAATTAATTTAGGAACACAAATGCGATTTTCTTATCTTTATTTTCTTGCTCAAGGCATGTTACAACATGTGTGTTCTGGTGTACAGACTTTAACTTTATAAAATTAAGCGTTTTTTTAAAGGTTCTTATGGTAAGTCTGTTATATTTAGTGGAAAAGCTTTTGCAAATGTGGCAGCACGAGGTGGGAATAAAGTAAATACTCTTCACAGTTAAAAGACAATGCCACCCTGGGAATTTCACCCAGAGAATACTGGAAGTAACACTAATCACCAAGAAGGCACTTAGGTCCGCTATACTCAGTACAGAGAAGAGGTTCAATGATAAAACAGTTTGACAATTTATTGATAATTATTTAAAACATATAAAAGCACAATCATAAATATCAATGTACAAATAGGCTTAAAAAGGTATTCAGAGCCAAAGCTTACCAGTGGAGGGGCAGGGATGCCACGCAGAAACTCAAAGAGAAGAAAACACACCAAGACACAAGTACAGCACACTATCACACACTCACACTAATAAACTAAAAAAAGGCACGTGTGTACAAAGAAACAAAGAAAATTTTAATATATTACAACAAAACTAATATTCACACGCTGGGGATAGCCCAACTGCAGGACCACACTGGTGATCTGCAGCTAGAAAAAGGGCCTCCCACCAGTGGCGTAACTAAAACCCAAACTACAAATCAAAAAACAAAAAACAAAACAAACATACAACCTAAATAAAACTTTAAAATCCGGAGCAGATGGAATCGCCGTATTGCTCCAACTTGCCGTCTGCCCGACTATAAGTTAATCATCCAGTCAATCAATATGCATGCCGGCCGACTCCAGTAGCCGGCATGCATATGGCCGCTGTCCACGCCAACGTCCACTTTAAAAGGCTGGCAGCAGCAGGAATAGGAACCTCGCAATAAGAACAGACGGTAAAAGCAAAGCAGCAGCACTTCAGTTAGCGTGGCGTTGTGTAAAACTAAGGCCCACACTTCCGAGTAAACAGCATCATGAATTATGAGCAGAGTGGCTCATAGGAGGCTTCTACAGCTACGACCAGCTGCGATGGAGGCTTCAGAAGGATAACCCGCAGATGAGCTCTGCAACACCAAGGGAAGTCAGGTGACCAAAAAGGAGATCAGGGACGCTCAAATGGCCACTATTTATGCTACCGCCCCCCTAATGCGCCAGGCTGAAAGTGGGTTGAGCCTAGAAATAACATTCATCCTGCCACACAAATAAAAAAAATCTTCTTTTTCTTTTATTCACACTGAATGAAAGATTAAGATCTGTGTTGGCATATGTTCACAATTCTGAATTAAATGGTTTCAGTCTGCTCTCTTCCTTTAGTGCATTAACAGAGCAGGCCGGCTCATTAAGGAAGCCTTAAGTGTAATCCTTTGAGATCTGTGACCTGACTCAGTGGGTTATACTGTTAGTGAGTGGGATTCAAACGTGTCATCTGTCAATGAACAGCATTACTATTGTGAAGAAGTTTGTTTTAACCTAAACAACATTTTTCTAAATCTAAACAAAATCTAGTGCTAGAGTTCTTCCAGAATTGATGTAAAAGTAAAAAGAAAAAATTAAATATAAAACAAAAAGGTTGCCTGTGAACCTTGGTCTGTTTGTTGCTAAGCCTTAAACACACGGAAAATGAGTTCGTGTAGTTATTTTTTTGACATTTTTGTGTCCATCTTCCAACTCACGCCTTTGTTCTTCATCTGTCTCTGAGTTTAACGTCGCATTAAAGGGGAGCTTTCAACGATAAAACACCTGCAGGTTTCAAAAATATTAGTAATGCAACTGTTTCACTTTCTTTTCTTAATCAAACAGTTTCTGGAAAACATCTGAACTTTCTAAGATTCCACTGTCTTTGTTTCGACTTGTTCCCTTATCGTTGTGGGGCTGTGTGTGTGTGTCTGTGTGTGCATGTGTGTCTCTTATCGTTATATCTCTCTCAGAATTTTCTGTTAAACGAGAGTCAACTGTGTAACATAAAAACAGTTGAAACCAAAACCACTGCAGAAAAGATCCAACATTAATGTATGTGTTCATCTGACCAAATAAATACTGATAAACAAGCAAAATAAACATGCAACAGCTTTTCATCTAAAGAATTTTTATGTCAGGCTCCCATTTTTCCTGATAATGTTAATGCTAGAGGAAGTTTGGAACTGTTCTTGATTGTTGGCAACTTTCACACACTATGTGCGTCATTGTTTGGCATCCCTGCTGTGAAACTTGTGGTCTTCGTTGCTGTGGCTCCCCCACTTCCACTTTGCAGTTAATCATGGACTTGGGTAAACTGGGAAAGTTCAAATTCAGTGAGGAGCCTATAGATATGGTCACTTAGAATTGCTGCTTCCAGCTTGCTGATGGTTTCCAGCTGCTGGGAGTCCCCCCTCCAATCGTAGAGTGTCACCAAGAGATTTTCTTCAAAATGTCCCGAAGAAAGCTGCACATGTTGTTTTATGTTTCATTTGACACAAAGTGACAAAAACAAAGCTGAGAAAATCCACATTTCTATACGTCCTGAAGAATGTGAAAATGTGTTTGCACAGGTAGTTTCAAGATTTTTTTTAAACAAGTAAAAAAAAGCCCAAAAGAAATAGCAGGAGTGCACAGAGAAAGAGGGCGGGGATTCATTTTTTGTAAATGTAAAAAACATCACATCACTGAGAGGAACGATGAAGGAAACATCTCTGCAATGTCTGCTAAGTAAAAACCTCTTAAGGTTACCTAAAGTTTATTTTTACAGATTTTTTCATTGTTGATTGATTGCAGATGAAAGAAAATGACATAAACAAGAAGTGAAACAGAATTTAAAGAAAATTTAAAACACGAAGAAGACACATTTCAGCTGTGAAGAGGAAGTTTGAGCATCTTACACAAAAATAGGATGTGAAAAACTGAATTTAGCAATTTAGTGATTTTAAAAACAGAACTGTACTGTGGACATACATTTTATTGTTACTCGGCTGTCTTTTACTCAATGCATACAAAAGGTCTACAGCATGAAAACAAAGTAGAATGATATTAACAAAAATCAAAAATCTTGCCTATTTAACAATAATACAAAAATTCCTCCATCCTCAGATGAAGATCAAGACTGCTTGTTTCTGCTCAGGAGCAGAAACATTAAAATGTCTACATACAACATAAGCAGCATTCATTAACAAAACATCAAAATCTAAATGATAATCTGTACCACAAAGCTAGATGTTAGACTACAATGACTGATCTCTGACACATTGTTATAAAAGTACTTTAATTTAAAGACTTTGTCTGATCTTGAAAATAAATGTGTTTTATGTTGAGTTAATTTCTATCAGTGTTCTGTTTTTTAGGTCTGTGGATGTGATTCATGTCTGACTGCAGTTATTACATTTGACAAGTTTCACATTTTGACATGAAGCATTAATCAGACTTTAAAGGAACATTTTAATCAACACTGACACTACAGAATCTCTTCTCTTTATCTGACACAGCAGTACAGAAGAAAATATGACTTATCACTTGATTGATTGAATGACTGATGAAGAATTAATTTTTTTGTGAAAACTCAAACCAGCCTTTCCTCTTTAGTTCTGATCTCACTGCTGAGCTGCACAACAAACCAAGGTCAGTAACCTTCTTCTGTCACAGTTTAAACCTGAGAAATGCTCACTGATATGACCTGATTGGGTTCATGTTTCATAATGGAAAATACAACAGATCATCAGATTTTCATTTTAACCCTCACAGCTCGTCTGACTGTGAGTCCCAGCAGCTCTCAGTTCTTTGAATATGACTTTGTGTCTCTGAGCTGTGAGGAGGACGACAGCTCTGCTGGATGGACTCTGAGGAGAAACACAAGCAAACCCAACATCACTCAGTGTGGAGATGGGTGGGGAAGATGGTCTGGTTCTTCATGTGACATCACTGTTTTCCCATGGGACAGTGGAGTTTACTGGTGTGAGTCCAGAGAGGGTCCCATCAGTAACATGGTTAACCTGACAGTCACTGGTAAGCTGAGTGTGTGGAGTTAGTGTTGATGAAGCTGTGTGTAAATGGATGAAATGCTGTAGTTTGTCTCTGTGTTGAGGTGGATCAGTGATCCTGCAGAGTCCTGTCCTCCCTGTGATGGAGGGAGATGACGTCACTCTGCTCTGTAAAACAGAGACCACTCCCTCCAACCTCCCAGCTGCTTTCTATAAAGATGGCTCCCTCATCAGGAAGCAGCCTACAGGTCACATGACCATCCAGCATGTTTCCAGGTCTGATGAAGGCCTCTACAAGTGTGACATCAGCGCTCATGGAGAGTCTCCATCCAGCTGGATCACTGTCACAGGTGACACACTCACCTGTCTGTGTTTCTGCAGCTTTCAATATTCACAATGTGACGACAACTTAATGACTGTGTTTGCTTTATTTCAGACAAACACACCACCACACCTCCACCTACATCCACACCTCCACCTACATCCACCTCTCCTCCTGATTTCTCCTGTGTCCCTCTATCACGCTTTTCTCTTGTCCTCACTGTGTCAGTTATTAGTTCAGTCTGTGTTCTGGTTCTTGTGGTGTTACTGGTTCTGCTGGTGAGACGACAAGTTCAAAGGAAAACTGAATGTGAGTCTGAGACGTTTCTCTTTCAGATTTTGTTTCTCAGAGTGAAATTATGTAAAGAATTTTTAAAGCTATATTCACAAATTGTTTAAACTGTTTCCTGCTGTGATTATGAAACAGTGAATTGCTTTGCTGTTATCTGACAGGGGAGGAGTTGGAGATGATGACATCACGTACAGCAAAGGCTCAAGTCATCAACAACAGCCAATCAGAGGAAGCAGAGGTAGTTTTTAATGTGCTGTGTGTTGAGGATTCATGTTGATATTCAAAGGAAATATAAAAATTGGTTAAATGAACTCTGTGAACTGATCTTAAACTAATGTGTTAAACACAATTAAAATTCCTTAAATATCACTTGTATAATCTGCATTGTTCACACTAACATTTGTTAAAGACTGAAGAATAACTCTTTGAGTTGGTTTAACTTGAGCCCAAAACACTTTCCCTCACACACAGCTTTTCATAAACAATTTAAATATATTACTTTTATTCTGCCCCTCCCCAAACTGTGGAAACATCTGAATCTAATTTAGATTCATTCATTTATATTTTGACAGTTTATGATCCCTGGTAACATATATCGGATGCCGAATTTCCACTTTAACAGCTCAATACCATGAAAATACACAGACACACAGATCATCTTACTTCCTGTTGCCTACACTGGTTTATTTTTTATTCTTTACATGGTGAAGATTATTTGAGTTTGTCCATCCTCAATTTCTTCCTCTCCTGTTCTGGTTTTCAAGTTCTTCACTTCAAGTGAAGTGAGCTCTTTCTGTCATGGTCATGGCTCAGTGACCCAGTGTTTCTGTTTGTATTGTTATTCCTTGATTTCATGTGTCATTGTGAGTCTCTTGGTTTTGGTTTCAGTATTAAGCATTCATAGCTCCTTAGCTCTTTAGTTTTTACTGAGTTCTAGTTCTTAGGTTTTGGTTCCATGTTTACCATGTGTGTATATTGTTGTGTGAGTTCTTGTGCCGTGTTTATTCTTGTGTTTGTGCCGTTATGTTTATCTGCCCCCCCCCAGCTCCTCTGTGCACTAGTCTTAAAAGTCAGTGCACTCAATTTTGCATCCTCCTTTCTCATCATGGTAAATGGTAAATGGCCTGTATTTATATAGAACCTTTACTAGTCCCTAAGGACCCCAAAGCGCTTTACATATCCAGTCATTCACCCATTCACGCACACATTCACACATTGGTGATGGCAAGCTACGTTGTAGCCACAGCCACCCTGGGGCGCACTGACAGAGGCGAGGCTGCCGGACACTGGCGTCACCGGGCCCTCTGACCACCACCAGTGGGCAACGGGTGAAGTGTCTTGCCCAAGGACACAACGACCGAGACTGTCCGAGTCGGGGCTCGAACCGGCAACCTTCTGATTACAAGGCGAACTCCCAACTCTTGAGCCACGATGCCATGGGTTTTGGGGCATCAAAAACACATGGCATCATGTGTAATTATCCTCAGCTGTGTCTCCCAGCTTCTCCCTCTTTGCCCTGTTGACCTCCTGTATTTATTGTCTGTGCTTGCCTCTGTGCTTTGTCGCATCATTAACATTCTTGCCCTCAGACCTGCCTGTGTGTTTTGGTTCTAGTTCAGTTTCTAGCCCTCCTCGTTTTGTTCTGTTTTTGACTTATGCCTGCAGTAAAGCAGTGGTCCTTGAGTTTAAGTTCTTCCTCCACAAGTTTGCATGTTGGGTCCTTTTCCTGCCTGCACACGGTCATAACACTTTCATTTCTCTCCCTGTCAAATACAGCAGCTGGACCTTTAGCTACAACACACTGTGAGACAAACTGTTTGTGTGTTTGATGATCTTTGAGTGTTGAACATTTGTTGAAACGTTACATTTGAAAGAACTTGTCATTTAAAAAATGCTACTCCCTTTATGCTCACACCTCTTCAGTCACTCTAGCCAGATGCTGAAATGTCAGCAACAACTTATGGGCAGTTTGGTACAGATTATTATTTTGATTTTTGATTTTATGTATTAATAATGAATGGTGCTGATGCTGTCTGTAAACATTTAATTTATCTGCATCCTCACCAACATCAGCTACTTCCTCCTGTTGTTTTCAGTGAGCTGACATATGAAGCTAAACTGGGATCTCTCATCACTGATGCTGATGATCGTGTGTGTATCTAGTGTGACAAAATGTGTGTTTGTTTTTTACCTTTTGGTAAAATGTATGTTCTTTTTTTCTCCTACTGTTAATAAACAGTGACCAAATATAACCAGACCACCTATTTTTCCAAAATAGAAAAAAGGTGACGATCACATCATCTTTTTCCTACATGAGAACAATAACTTTTAACACACATCCTGTACACTAACAGTGTATTTATAAGTTGTAGCATATGCAGTGATGTCCTCTGTGTGTGTTTTACTGTACAGAAAGTCATCCAGCTGTTGTCCTCTCAGCCCTGAGAACTGAAGACATCAGTTATGGACAAACAGCTGTGTGACCGAACAGGCCCTGAGGTACAGCTGCTCTTTATTCACTAATAACAAACTAAATACTTATATTTTATGTCTCCGTCTCACTGTCTAAACACTCAACAACAAGTTTCTTTTTATAACCAAGTCACTGTAATTCATTCTGCTGACACTCTCTGTGATACAAACTACCAAACTAAACTCTTTTAATTTGAATGTTGCGCTGAACAACATCAAACTGTTTGCTGTTTGATGTTTTTCAGGGAGCAGTGGGACAGCTGACGTCGCTCTTCTGATCAATTATTGATTCAGGAAACAGCAAAGCATGAAACTGAGTTTATGTCTGGAAGATGTCAGATACATAAACTTCTCCTTAACATAAAGATTTAATTTTATTCTTCTTCAGACTTTAACTGTGATGCTCTGATACTTTCACTAACATTCTCCTGTTGTCTTCATTTACTTTACATAAACATGAGTTTACAGAGCTGCTTATTCTTCTCATGTTGAACTGTGTGTGTTTGTGTTCAGACTTTAAACCAGAGCCAGACGTCGTCTACTCCTCACTGAAGTAGTCCACCAGTCCAACCACTGACATCCAGCTGCTGGTCTCTAACTGGTCCACACAGCCACACAATGTTGATTTGCATATATTCTGTAGTGTCTTCTCATTATAATATACACACTCAGTGTTTGTATGAGTGTATATAGTATAACTAAAATATAAATGTCATCTGTACAGCAGTGTCCTGCCTTCTCTGCAGCATCAATAAACTTTGCTGTCACATGTTGTTCCTGTCGTGTGGTTCTGTGGGTTTCAGAAGT
The DNA here is from genome assembly GCF_001858045.2 of Oreochromis niloticus. Lineage (NCBI taxonomy): Eukaryota > Metazoa > Chordata > Actinopteri > Cichliformes > Cichlidae > Oreochromis > Oreochromis niloticus. The sequence goes on along the minus strand of NC_031967.2, from coordinate 78,471,923 downwards.
ATTGCTGATGGAAAATGTGAGTTGTGTTTCTAACTGATACACACCTCTATTCAGAGCAGATAACAAAGAACAGACAAACAACTTAACCTCAACCACAGATTAAAAACAGCAGGAACATCTTTCAGTGGCTGAAATGACTCTGAACAAATCGTTTGTCTGAAGAGTTGAGTATCAATTTGTGTAAAGTTAATCAAATTGGTAAGATTTTACTTCACCAAGATGTTGAATTAGTTTTAATCCTAAACAGGCACTTTTTCTGTTCACAGCTTTTCTATTTGGGGTTTCTAATGAATGTTAATCAAATCAAAACCTCAACACTAGATTAAATTTCAATCAGTGAGCTTCCTTCATGTACAGTCTGAGGGATTTTCTCATGTGTAAAATTACTCACTCTGTGACTCACACCTGTTTGTGCTAAAGTGCCCACTAGTGGAAAGTTGCTTGGCATGACATTGTTCTTTAAACATGGCTGCACAAAGGTGGTTTTCTTAGCTTTATTTGTTTGCTCAAGGCATCTTACAACAGGAATGGTCTGGAGTACAGACTTCATCTTTAAAAAGTTACTAAAATATTTTTAATGTTATTGGTGTTTAAATGTATTTAGTGAGAAAACTTTAACAAATTAAAAAAATGATTTTTTATTCCTTTCAGTGCTCTTTTACCCTGAATAAAAGCTTAAGATTTGTGTTGGCATATGTTTACATTTCTGTCATAAATGGTTTCAGGCTGCTCTCTTTCCCAGTATGTCATTTAGTGCGGCTCTACCAAAACTGCCGTCATGGCTCATTTACATTTAAGGTTTCCTTTGCGTTCCTTGACCTGAGGGGGATCCAAACTTGTTGTTTGTCAGTGAACAATGTGACTGTTGTTAAGAAATTTGTTTTAACCTAAACAACTTTTTCTAAATTTAACCAAAACCTGGTGCCAAATCCTTCTAGAGGTAAAAGAAAAAGAAAAAATGAAATATAGAACAAAAAGTTTGCATGTGCATGTAAACCATGGTCTCTTTGTTGTTAAGCCTAACACATATGCACAATGTGTGCATATAGTTATTTTTTCATCATTTGTGTGACCATCATTCTAACTAACTCCTTTAACGTTGTGTGAGAAGCAGAAACAATAAAAAGTCACACTTGTAGCTTCATAATAAAGAAAACATTAGTAAATGGAACTCTTTCACTTTCTTTTTTATTGAATGGTTACTGGAACACAGAACCAGCATGCCTACCACAGCATTCTGCAGCGACATGCCAGCCCATCCAGTTTGTGTTTAGTTGGACCATCTTTTTTTTTTCAGCAGGACAATGACCTCAAACACACCTCCAGGCTGAAGGAGAGAGATGGAGTGCTTCACCAGATGGCCTTGTTGCTTTGTTGCTGTGGCTCCCACTCCCACTTTCCATAAATACAACTTACAGTTGATCATGGACTTAGCAAACTATTATAGTTACACACTCAAATTCAGTGAGCAACCTACAGATACAGGCGTTTAGAATTGCTGCTTCCAACTGGCTGATGGTTTCCAGTTGCTGGGAGTCTCCTCTCCAATTGTAGAGTGTTACCAAGAGATGGCGCTTTCTTCACAGCAACTTTGTCTTGGACATTTACTTATACAAGTATCTAGTGCTTGCTCATTGAGGGTTATCTGACTGTTGTAATTTCTAGGGTAGGTGACTTTTGTTGTGATTTGGTGCTTTAAATTAAATTGAGTTAAGTAAATTTAAGGGAATTTCACATTTTTTTAACAGGGTTCATTTTTAAATATTTTCAACTGTTTAAAGATAAAAACTTCAACCATTCAGACATTTTGCAGTGGCTATAATGTCACCATGGATACAATGAAAGTTTTTGTTTTCTTAATAAACTAATAACAGTTTCATGAGCTAACATTAAACATAATGGTAACTTTCACTAAATTACAATAATAAGAAAGAAATCCTAAAAACAAGCTATGTACAGTAACCACTGCGGTCTGAGGACACAATTTTTATTCTTCAGTATCAAAGTAATCCACTGACAGTTACCAGTGCACCCAGCGGTATAAAGCAAAAAACAAAAAAGTTAATATTCATTCAGTGTTCTTTGTTTTCGAAACTTTACAGTATCCTTCCTCATTTCGCTCAGTGTTACCAAAACAGAGCTCAAAGAAAGTCCACATTTCGGTATCTCTTTACTCCTTCTCTGCATGACCGCTAGAGGTCACTTAATTTCAAAACATGGTTTAGTCATGAAAACGCTGGAACAGCTGGTTTAGAGATACTTTTTTTTCTTTAGGGAACAGTCTGGTGTTAAAACTTCTTTTCACTGTCTTGTGAAACTGTTAAATTATTTTGTAAAAATCCACCTACCTATATCAGAATAGGCACAAAAACAAAAATAAGCACACAGAGCCAGAGGGCAGGGATTAATTTTCTTTGTCCAGCCGACACTGTAAATGAGAAAACATCACATTACTGAGAGGAACGATGAAGGAAACATCTCTGCATTGTCTGCTCTGTAAGTAAAAGACCTCTTTAAATTACGTAAAGTTTATTTTTACAGACTTTTTGGTTGCTGATTGATGACAGATGAAAGAAAATGACATAAACAGTGAAACAGAATTTAAAGCAAGTTTAAAAAACAAAGAAGACCAATTTCAGCTGTAAAGAGAAGTTTGTGCATCTTACACACACAAAAATAACAGGATGTGAAAAACTGAATTTAGCAATTTAGTGATTTCAAAAACAGAACTATACAGTGGATATACATTTGCTATTACTTGTGATGTCTTTTAGAGAGTACATACAACAAGTCTTTAGGATGAAAACAAAGTAGAACGATATTAACAAAAATGAAAAATCTTGCTTGTTTAACAACAATCCAAAAACTCCTCCCTCCAAAAACTCCTCAGTGTTGTGGCTCCAGTCCAGTTTATTATTCAGGTGAACACCCAGGTACCTATAAGAGTCCACTATCTCAATGTCCACTCCCTGGATGTTCAGTGTGGTGGATCTGCATCTCCGGAAGTCCACCACCAACTCCTTGGTTTTCCCGGCGTTGATCAGCAGGTGGTTCTGCTGACACCAGTCAACAAAGTCCAGAGTCCACTGTCTGTACTCTGAGTCGTCCTCACCTGTGATGAGGCCAACTATGGCAGAGTCGTCAGAGAACTTCTGTAGGTGGCAGCGTGGGGAGTTGATGGAGAAGTCTGCAGTGTAGAGGGTGAAGAGGAACGGTGCCAGCACAGTTCCCTGTGGGGCCCCCGTACTGCAGACCAGCGTGTCAGAGACACAGCCCTGTGACCTCACATACTGTGGACGTTCTGTGAGGTCGTCCAGTATCCACTGGGACATGTGGTGGTCCACTCCCGATAGCTCCAGCTTGTCTCTCAGAAGTCGTGGCTGGATGGTGTTGAAAGCACTGGAGAAATCAAAGAACATGATCCTCACAGTGCTTCCAGGCTTCTCCAGGTGAGTCAGAGCTCGGTGCAGGAGGTAGATGATGGCGTCCTCCACCCCGATGCCAGGCTGGTAAGCAAACTGCAGCGGATCCAATGAAGACCTCACCAGGGGGCGCAGATGGTTTAGAACCAACGTCTCGAGCTGAGATGTTAGACTTTAACACAATCAGACAAACTCACTTCAGAGCCTGATTTTAATTTGACATCAGTTATTTACTTCTATTTACTACTTCTAATTCTAACCACTCAGCCTGAAAAGCTTGGGATATAGTTGTCAGCCCACCAGGTGGTCAGGTGTTGGGCAGGACACCCAACTTTATGAGCACTATAACTCAAGGAGGTCATGTAAGATTTCTTAATCCTATACCATAGGTGTAGTTAGTGAGGAAGAATATCACATAGGCTTCGCATACTAATAGATTAGCTGCATCTATTGATAATCTCTGACAATCTGGAATTTGGCAACTTTGACACAATGCATCATGATTTATTTTGCAGGTTTTTCAGTTGTGCAGTATAATATGTAGCTATACTAGCAGCACTGTTTCAATCTTTGACAAAATAACATTCAAAACTTTTTACCAGTTTACATTCAGTGAATTTCCAAAATGATAATAATCCTCCTGCTGGAACTGGATGGTGTCATGACTGTGTGAAGGCAGGCTGGAAAGGTGGACCCAAGAGACGGGACTCATGGAGGCATAGGTGAACTCAAAACGCTCGGCTTTATTCTGGGATTGCAGACTGAACAACGAACTAGTGATGTGTTCTGTGTGTCAAAGCTTTAAAGCCTGTGTTGGGTAATCTCAGGGGCGTTTTTGTGAAGCGCGTATCGAAGCTTGCTTTGATTAGGTATGCAGTGACATTCGAGGCCTCGCGGGCAGTCCGTACCACGATTCAGGAAATGGTTTGCCGGTTTGTGTCAGATTCCAAATAAAATGGGCAGCAAAACACAGCTGATTTCCCCATCACATTGTGTTGTTGAATTGGATTACGTATGTGCTACATAGTTACTTGAGCATTTCCTCCCTCGATGGAACCAGCAAGGAAAAGAAAATTTTCCCCGGTCTGGCAACATTTTGATCTCATCTCTCCTAATAAGGTATACACACAGTAATAAATATCACACATGATAAGTACCATAATATAAATAAACGACACCACAGATCCTATAATCGTATTTCTGTCTTTTAGTTTATTAAAAGGTGAAGTCTGTGCAGTTTGCTGTGCTCCAAAGAACTTGGATTCAGCAACAACACCTCATCTATGCTGAGGCATTACAGAGCCCTGCATGAGAACAAGGAGACTAACCAAGGTGGACCAAGCTCAGGTGAGTTTTTTTAGGTTTTAAGGATACAGTTATTTGATACATTTATATTCCCCATGTCATTCGTTTATATTTGGGTTGTAATTACTGATATCTGTAATTTCTTTTTTTTTTTTTTTCTTTTTTTTTATCAGGGGAGAGGAATGATGTGGATGAGGCCTTGCTCAACATGGTAATAGAGGATTCCCAGCCCTTCACTATTGTGGAGGACAGTGGGTTTAGGAAGCTTGTTAAAGCTTTGAACCCTAACTATGTTCTCCCCACAAGGCAGGTGTGTATCTTAAAATATGAAGGATGTTTCCATTTTGCCTTTATTTCCATATTAAGTACAGTACTTTCTTTTGTTTAGGCTTTGAAAGCTATGGTGGACCAAAGATACAAAGAGTCCAAACAAAAAGAAAAACTGACTGTGGCCAAGGCGTCTGCAGTTAGTTTGACATCTGATATGTGGACCTCCATTAACACAGAGCCTAGCCGTCACCTGCCATTTCATCGATTCAAACACTGCATTGCATTATGTAGTGTTAGGTGTTCAGCACTTCCCTCAAGCACATACTGCTGTCAATTTGTCACAAGTAACAGAAGCGCTCATGTCAGAGTGGGGCATTACAGACAAAGTTACATGATGGAGCAGCAAACATGGGTGCTTGTGCTAAGGAGCTTAGTTTGCGTCACAGTAATTGTGTGGCGCATACATTGAACCTAATGGTCAAAAAAGCTCTTGATCAACACACCGCGCTGTCTGAGATCCAGACCACCTCAAGAGAAGTATAACTGCTAATGTTTGTTCCATTATTTCATTACTGCTTTAAGGTGCTGCTGTAGTAACACAGCTTGAATTAATCAGTTTGTGTTGGCTGTTTTCTTAGGAGAGGCTGACAGAGGTGCAGGAGGAAATGGGCCGACCTGCACTGAAGTTAATTCAAGAGTTGGATACACATTGGAACAGCACATTCCAAATGCTTCAATGTGTTCATGAGCTCAGGGAACCTATTGGAGCATCGTTAGCTGGCCTGCACACTGATATTTGCCCACTATCCTCTGAACAGTATGAGCTTATGGTAAATGGCCTGTATTTGTATAGCGCTTTACTAGTCCCTAAGGACCCCAAAGCGCTTTACACATTCAGTCATCCACCCATTCACACACTGGTGATAGCAAACTATATTGTAGCCGCAGTCACCCTGGGGCGCACTGACAGAGGCGAGGCTGCCGGACACTGGCGCCACTGGGCCCTCTGACCACCACCAGTTGGCAACGGGTGAAGTGTTGAAGTGAAGCTTATGGCAGAATGTCTCAAAATACTCTCCCCATTTAATGATGCCACCACTGAGCTGTCAGAGGAAAAGCGAGTGTCTGGATCCAAAGTAATTCCACTTCTAACAATGTTGCACCATGCACTAAATGAAGAGGAAATGGGAGTTGTCCTAACTCCAGAGAGCTCCACCATGGTTGAGTGTCTAAGGAGACAATTAAAGGAGAAGCTCTACACATTGCAGTCAATGAGCATCATGTCACTGGCAACATTGCTGGATCCAAGGTTAAAAAAAAATAGGCTTCTTAAGCGCCAATAAAGCAATGGATGCCGAGAAGAGACTCATTTTTGAATGTGCTGCTATTTTGCGGCACTTGGCTCCCTCATCAGCAGCCTCATCATCAAAAGCTTCTCAGCCTGTGACTCAATGTATATGAGCACATTTTGATTGTTAAATTGTATTTAGTTACTTACATTCTGTTTGTTTTAGGTAGCAAACTGTGACATCGTTTGGACACCACTGTTATGGAGACAAAGACCCCAAATGCTACTGGTGTTGCAACAGCTGAAGTGCAGAAATACCTCCATGAACCAAACATCGGCAGACTGGAGAATCCGCTGGAGTACTGGGCTGGACACAAATTTCTTTATCCACACTTGTATAAACTTGCTGTGGTTTTTCTTGCAACCCCTGCTTCATCTGTGCCCTGTGAGAGGATATTTTCAAAAGCAGGAGAAATCCTCTCAAAAAAGAGGAACCGTCTTCAGCACTGTGGAAAAGCTGCTATTTTTGAATAAAAAACAAATGAGAACTTCTCCCTAGTGTCATAAGCACTGTTATAAAGTCACAAGCACATTCACATCACAACCCCCTCCCCTTTGTTTCCATGTACATTCCTGTGTTCAGCTGCCAATGTATTATACACAAACATTAATATAATATTAAATATAACTAATTTTAAGAGTTTAGTTATTTGTGTCATGAACAACAGTAATTTCTCTATTTATTCCACTTGAGGCGCCACACACTAGTTTGTGTCATTATTCAGATGTACATAAGCATGATTACACAGTTACACAATCATACCAAACTCTGTCCTGATAGTTTCCACTTTCTTTTTTGTATCAGACATCTTGAGACAATATCCGGGCTAAATAACCATAAAAACAATTTATTTATTCAGTTTATAGGTTTACACATCACATCATCAGAACATTAATCATAATACAGAAATATACCAAAATGATGATCGAAGCGATGGGGAGGGCCGTGAGTACTCAGACTGTACTCATTGAACACAATATGGATAAGATCTTGGAGAAGCTCACAGCTCTTCAATGGGAAATTGATAGACTTGGTGACCAGTGACAGACACTCGCTCTAAACAAAAACAACCATCATCCTCATGCGTCCTCTGTGTGTGTTTTACTGTCCAGATGGTCATCCAGTTGTTGTCCACTCAACCCTGAGAACTGAAGACATCATTGATGGATAAACAGCTGTCTGACCGAACAGGCCCAGAGATACAGCTGCTCTTTATTCACTAAAGAGTTTCGCCTGTAATAAAAATCAGGTGGATGGTGGCGGAAGGGAGGGACGTCTCCCTGGTACACAATGAAAAATATATACAAAAAATAAAACTGCTGTGTCTGTGTGCATCACAGCTCTGATGAAGGACCTTAAGATTTAAGATTCTTGTTCACCCTTTTCCAGATTTCCACACCTCTGAATATGTGAAAATTACATATTTCCGTAACTTAACAGTTACAAATACAGATATCAGTGTCACAGCAAACATCACCCTAACCTGATCTGGAAATGAATTTAACTGCTATATCAAGGCAGGAGAAAAAGCTCTTCATTTCTTCCATCTCCTCACTGAAGGTGGAAGCTGCTCTGTTTTGGTTCTCTCCTCTCCACCTCATCTAAAAACAGACTCAATGTAATGTATGTGAATCAGCACCTGAAATCTAAAGCTTACCTTTGATTTGAGATCATGTTCCTGTGGAAAGGTGAATGAGAAACTTAAACAAGTAAAATAAGTTTTGTCTCTCATCCTTGTTGAATTGATGATGTTTTTGAGCTTTTCCACCTCATAGCTGCAGATCACCCAAAAGCATGTGCAAAGATTCACTGAACCTCATAAATCTCTTTACATGCCTTTCTTATAAGAAACTTTACTCACGGTTATATATCTGTAAAAGACAAATTCACTGGGATGCAGCACTCAAAACGAGAGGACCTAATCCTTCCTGCTTGTTTCTGGTTGAGGGGCTTCAGTCACTGTAGCTTTTGCAAAGATGCAGATGAGGCTGAGATGCAGGAGCTGATGTGCATTCAAAGCTGTCCCCAAGCAGCTTCCAGTATGTTTTTGTATGAGTGTAGCTTACTCGTAAAGTGAGATACAAATGCACAGGGATAAAGAGCACAGCATTGTTGAGAAACAAAGAAAAATCAAAAAAGAGAAAATCCATATTTCCATGTTTCGTCGACATCTCCCAAAGAAAGTGGAACGCATTATTGGAACGCCATTTCGTGCATGAAAGCTCGAGGGTGGATAATTTTAAAAGGTGGTTATTTTTTATGAAAAGGTGCTTGCTCTGGGGACATTTTTTAAAGGAAGTTTCATTGTATTGCTTATTTTTTTCTTTCTTTAACAAGAAAGGTGGATTTAAAAATAATCCACCAAACTGTTTCAGAATAGATATAGAAAAAAGGATCCAGTCATAAAGAAAGACAGCGGGGATTCACTTTCTGCAAATGAAAAAAAACAAAACAAAAAAACGTTACTTCTCTGAGAGAAGCGATGAAGGAAGTTTGCTCACTAAGTAAAAGCCCTCTGTAAGTTACCTAAAGTTTATTTTTTACAGACTTTTTGGTAGCTGATTGATAACAAATAAAGGAAAATAACATGAACAAAAAGTGAAACAGAATTTAAAGCAAGTTTAAAACACAAAGAAGACGCATTTAGGATGTGAAGAGGAAGTTTGAGCTTTCTACCACAAAAAACAGGATGTGAAAAAGTGAATCTAGCAAATTCGTGATTTTAAAAAACAGAACTATATAGTGGAGAAGACAAAGTAGAAAGATGTTAACAAAAATGAAAAATCTTGGCTGTTTGACAACAATCCAAAAACTCCTCCCTCCCCAGATTAAGATAACAGTGTTTAAGTTCTGCTTGATTTTGCTCAGAAGCAGACAAATTAAATATCTACTGATAACATCAGCAGCATTCATTAATAATACAGAAATATCAAAATAATAATCTGTACCAAATTGTATGTTGCACTATTCTTTCTACACAAAGATAAATGTAAGACTGGAATCATTGATTTCAGATACATTGTTCTAAAAACGATTGAAGTTAAAGTTTAATATTAGTAGCAGACCTGCCCGGTCTCTCCATTTGTAAGTGTGCAGTACTGTGTCAGCTGCAGATGGTTTTTCTTTCAGCTGCTCGTTAATGCTTTCATCATTACTCAGGCTTTGTTGATGGTGTTGATTTAGCTCAGCAACTTTGATGAACAAAGTTTAACTAGGTTTTGTTTATGTATCCATTAGAAATCCTCTGGTTCTGATAGTCCTAAACTCTCTGCTGAGCTACACAGGTGCTGAGGCAGGTGCAACCCAGTACCAGCAAGGTGTTCCTAATACAGCGGCCAGCTGGTGTTTGCATGGTGTATAAAGACATCAGTCACAATAAGAGCCAGTAGGTGGCAGCAGAGAAGCTTCAGTTTGCCCAACATGTGATGATTTTCATCTGACCTTTGACCTTCACAGCATCTCCTCTCAGGATTGACTACTCCCTGCTTGATATGCCTGCTGCTTGTGTCTGATTTCCTTGCTGACTTGATGTAGTATTACTTATATTCTGTGTACATTCCTTGAGCCAGTATAGAAAGCACAGCTCATTTAGTTCACACAGTTTCACTCAAAAGACACACAATAGCTTTTCCACTCAAAATTATGTTGACTGAAACTAAATCTTGTATATTAAATGGACATATAAGGTAACCTAAGATTAGCATGTTAAGAATGAGATAAAATATATCGAGTGGAAGTCTGCTGACCTCTACTGGTAATGCAGGTGTACTACAGTAGAGCTGCAGATTTGTATGACAATAAGAAACTTGGAAATGATTTAAAAGTGTCCAAAATATAATATAAAAGGGTAATCATTAAATGAAATTAAAGTTACTAATAATGTTAGGTATTATTGATCTTTATTATTATATTTTTATTTATTATCTGCTATTATTATTTTACACCAAAACGTATAGCATACTTAAGGTAATAGGGAAATACGGAACCGTAGGGAAATATTATTGTTCTAATTACCATGACATTACATTGTACTTAAAACTACTTATTATATTACTTATGGTGCATCTCCTTTCAAGTAATATACTCGTAATGTCAAGTGAATTGCATTGGAATGACATTTAATTGCAGTGTAATTACGACTTGTTCACAAGCTGGGTTTTTTTGTTTGTTTTTTAAGTATAAAATGTACATGAATCACTCTCAGTCAGGAGCTTGATGCAAGATCTTGACTCATGGGGAGGTTTGCATTTGATATGAAGGCAATTAGGACCACAGTCAAACAAACACAACCAAAAACATAATGACGGTGAAGTAATGGTTAAGGAGAAACACTTTTAGGTCATGGAGTGGCCAGTTCCCAGACCTCACTGCTGTAAAAAATCTGTTGAGGGAGCTGAACCATTGAGACGCCAAACGGCAGCCAAGAAACCTAAAGAAGTAAAACAGTTTTTATAAAGAGAAGTGGGTCTAAGAAATGCCTCACCATCTGCTTGAAGAACAAATTCTTAATTCACTCAATGACTCAATTGTTTTTCTTCTTTTTTCTTGGATTTCTCACTGCAAGTGAGCAAAAATACAAAGAGGATCAAATAATTATTCCCCCCACTGTATACAGTATAAGGGCACATATGTATAAACACATGAATGAGAGAGTAGGAAGGAGAACGAAAATTTCATTTGTATTCCCTTTTTTAGTTTTTTTTGAATTAATTTTCTAAATTTACTGATTATTTAGTATCCACTAATAATACTACAAGCATTAAACATAATACATAACCTTATGTTTAATGCTTTTAGTACTATAACCAGTACTTATAAATAGAAAAATGATAATAAATACCATAAGAATAATAGCATTTATACCAATATTGTCATTACAAAATAAATTATATTAAATGAATAAATCTATACACTAATATCTAAATTAAACAGGTGCTGGGATCAGAACAGAATATTAAGATGCAGTTAGTGGAAAGAAAGTGCTTACATCTGCATGCGTATACCTCTGTTTGTAAGTTTATACAGTTTGAAGTCAAATGAAATGGTAAATGGCCTGTATTTGTATAGAGCTTTACACTACATTCAGTCATTCACCCATTCACACACACATTCACGCACTGGTGATGGCAAGCTGAACATTAAAAAAATTAAAACAGTGCAAAGCTATACACAGTCATGTGGTGGTTAATGGCTTTGCTTCACAGGAAGAAAGTCCTTGTTTTAAATCCAATGGCTGGCTGAGGTCCTTCTGTGTGGGGTCTGCATAGTTCTCCCTAAGCTAATGGCATCAGTGGTTGATTGCAGGTATGATTTTTTTGTCTGGCTGTGTTTACCCTGTGTACCCTGCCTGATGCACTGCGGCATTTGGGTCATGCTCCAGTAACAATATCTTGATGGTACATTTCTAAACAAGAACTGGGGGGGAAAAGAAAAAGCGAAAACAATAACTTGTTCATAAATTTATCTTGTCAGGCTTAAAATTCGTCTACTAAGCGTTGGTCCTCAGAGTTGGATGTCCTGATGTCCTGCAAAGAAAAAAAAAAGAAATATGAACACAATTATGCAATTAAATTAAACAGCATGATTTTGCATTTATGTAATCTAGATTTTGGTTTAGTTTATACTTTCTGTTGTAGATTCAGTTTACACTATATATGCTTCCCCTGGGGAGTATCATTAAATGGGATTTCATAGATTTTCAGTACTATGCAGGTGATACCCAGCTTTATCCATCACAATGCTTCATGTTGCAAGATAAAGAGTCGATAATAGTGACTGCAAACACAGATTACAAGTTTTTCAAGCTTACAAACAAACTGATTGTAGAACCGTACAGAACTAACAGAAGATTGTACAGTTCCTGTACTGAATCAGTGGGGGCTGAGAAAGACATGACACGACAAATGCTCCGAACTGGCTTAAAGTTGTGTCTGTGCAGGGATGTCATTCATTAAACCAAAAGTTGCGCAAAAGAAATTTGAAAGTATCCTAAAATCCATGAATCATTTTCACCTATTTAACTTTTTAAATATGTATTATTTCTAATTTAATTTCTAATAAATTCAAATTAAAGAAAATGCACATATTTGACTCAGTTTAAAGAATGAATTTAGGAACAAAAATGTGATTATCTTATCTTTATTTTCTTGCTTAAGGCATGTAACAACATGAATGTTCTGAAGTACAGACTTTATCTTTATAAAGTTAAATTAAGGTTCTTATTTTAAGTCCGTTATATTTAGTGGGAAAACTTTTACAAATAAAAAAAAATCTCATAATTTTCCTTTTCTTTTATTCACACTGAATGAAAGCTTAAGATCTGTGTTGGCATATGTTTACAATTCTGTATTAAATGGTTCCAGCCTGCTCTCTTCCTTTAGTGCATGAAGAGAGCAGGCTGGCTCGATAAGAAAGCTTTTGACATCCGTGACCTGACCGAGTGGGTTATACTGTTAGTGAGTGGTAGTGAGTTGGATTTAAACATGTCATCTATCAGTGAGCAGCATTACTGTTGTGAAGAAGTTTGTTTTAACCTAAACAATGTTTTTCTAAATCTAACCAAAACCTAGTACCAGAGTTCTTCCAGAATGAGTGTAAAATTAATTATAAGTATGTGCATGTGAAGCACCGTCTCTTTGTTGCTAAGCCTAACACACATGGAAAAAGAGTTCATGTAGTTATTTTTTGACATTTTTGTGTCCATCATTCAACTCACTCCTTCTTCTTCATCTGTCTCTGAGTTTAACATGCACGAAAGGGAAGCTTTCAGCAATAAAAATCCCCACCTGCAGACTTCATTCTCAACAAATATTAGTAATGCAACTCTTTCACTTTCTTTTTTTATCGAATGTCTTCTGGAAAACATTTGAGCTTTGTAAGATTCCACTGTCTTTGTTTCGACTTGTTCCCTTATTGTGATATCTACCTCAGAGTTTTCTGTTGACCAAGAGTCAACAGAAAAACAAATATCAAAACCAAAACATAAAAAATGCATTACATTCGAAACCAAAACCACTGCAGAAAAGATCCAACATTAATATATATATATATATATATATATATGTATAAAAATTAGTGTCCAACACTGTATTACATCTAAAGAAAATGTTATTTTTATGTCATGGCTCCAATTTGTCCTGATAATGTTAATGCTAGAGGAAGTCTGGAATCGTTCTTGAGCGTTGGCAACTTTCACACACTATGTGCATCAGCGTTTCGCAACCCTGCTGTGAAACTTTATGTGGTCTTTGTTGCTGTGGCTCCTACACTTCCACTTTGCAGTTCATCATGGACTTGGGTAAACTATTATAGTACCATACTCAAATTCAGTGAGGAGCCTATAGATACGGTCATTTAGAATTGCTGCTTCCAGCTTGCTGATGGTTTCCAGCTGCTGGGAGTCCCCCCTCCAATCGTAGAGTGTCACCAAGAGATTTTCTTCAAAATGTCCTGAAGAAAGCTGCACATGTTGTTTCATGTTTCATTTGACACAAAGTGACTAAAACAGAGTGGAGAAAATCCAGATTTCCAACCATCCTGAAGAACATGTTATTCAAATCTCTTTTGGTGCATGACTGCTAGAGATCATTTGATTTTAAAATGTTGGTTTTGTTATGAAAACGTGTTTGCACAGGTAGTTTCAATATTTTTTTAAAAAACAAGAAAAAAAAGCCCAAAAGAAATAGCAGGAGTGCAGAGAGAAAGAGGGCGGGGATTCATTTTTTTGTAAATGTCAAAAACGTCACATCACTGAGAGGAACGATGAAGGAAACATCTCTGCAATGTCTGCTCAGTAAGTAAAAACCTCTTAGGGTTACCTAAAGTTTATTTTTACAGATTTTTCGAATGTTGATTGATGACAGATGAAAGAAAATGACATAAGCAACAAGTGAAACAGAATTTAAATAAAGTTTAAAATACAAAGAAGACACATTTCAGCTGTGAAGAGGAAGTTTGAGCATCTTACACAAAAAAGGATGTGAAAAACTGAATTTAGCAATTTAGTGATTTTAAAAACAGAACTGTACTGTGGACATACATTTACTATTACTTGTGATGTCTTTTTGACAATGCATACAGAAAGTCTACAGCACGAAAACAAAGTAGAACGATATTAAAAAAGATGAAAAATTGCTTGTTTGCCTGTTTGACAATAATACAAAAATTCATCCATCCTCAGATTAAGATCAAGACTGCTTGTTTCTGTTGTCTTTGTTATAAAAATAATTGAAGTTAAAGACTTTGTCTGATCTTGAAAATAAACCTGTTTTATGTGAAGTTTTTTTTTCTGTCAGTGTTTGTGTTTATGTCTGTGGACGTGATTCATGTCTGACCAAGGTTATTATCGTTAACGAAAACTAACGAAATAACGAAAACTAGAAGTGAAAAAACATTTTCGTTAACGGAAATAAAAATAAAAACAAAAAAAGGAAACTAACTAAAACTGTAATGAGTGTTCACAAAACTAACTAAAATTAACTGAATTTATTGCAAAAATGCGTTTAGTTTTCGTTGATGTGTGCGTGTCATACACAGTGTTGGGTAAGTTACTTTAAATTAGTAACTTAGTTACATTACTAGTTACTTCTCTAAAAAAGTAACTCAGTTACTTCAAGTTACTCGTTACTTTCAAAGTAACTAGTTACTAGGGAAAGTAACTTTGGTTTTACTCAGAATTCTCTTGTTAATGTGTTGCTTCCGTAACTGGATACCCAGCAAGATTGCCAGTCTTCTAGCTTGCTTACTTGCCACAAGTGCACTGTGCCACCTACCAACAGAAAGGAAAAAATAATGTGCACATTTCCACGAGAGAAATCCCACGCCTGGACCGTCGTTGACCGCCGCCATGATTCTAGCCTGCTTTTTACATCCAACACAAAAACTGCAGTCGTGGTGCTTTTGATTGTACTCAGAACTTGGAAATTCTGCCTTCTGAATAGGAAGATGTAGGTAACA
Source organism: Oreochromis niloticus (assembly GCF_001858045.2). Lineage (NCBI taxonomy): Eukaryota > Metazoa > Chordata > Actinopteri > Cichliformes > Cichlidae > Oreochromis > Oreochromis niloticus. The sequence goes on along the minus strand of NC_031967.2, from coordinate 78,456,622 downwards.
CCAGACTGCAGATGAGCTGCATACAGAGCTGGACTGGGACAAAACAATCGTCCCGGGCATTTTGACTAGAGACCGGCCCACCATTATAGGAAAAATCATAAAGCCTTTGAATGAAAATAAACACTGTTGTGACAGTGATGTACACTGTTCTGATGGTATATATGTATCAATCTATCAATTGTTTGTTGTAAGACTCAGATAATTATTTTTTTTAAAGCGAGACATTTTAAATGAGAATAATAAAGAAAAGTATTTCCTTGTCCCCCCCCTTTCCCTGTTAATGCCCTACCTGGCACCCTGGCAACACTTTGCTAGACCCGCCCCTGCACAGTTACCAGCTGTCAGCTACGTAGAAAAGGATGCTGGTGTTATTTGTCTCTCAGAAACAGTTCATAACTTCCCTTCAACTCATTCATGTCACCTAAAAGGTAAACCTGTTTCTCCATCACCTGTTCAGCTCTGATGATTCAGTAAGGACATCTCCTGGTTTCATCTGCATGTTTCCCTCTCACCAGATAACCAAACCGATATCATGACCAGCAGCTTTACAGCTGTGGCTCCAGCAAACATCAGCTGATACTAGAAATTAATATTAAATAAATTCTAACAACAGCTGATCAAGCTTAAACGTGCTGCTGTTGTTTAACGCGACCTCCGCTGGTTTCCTCTTTCTGGCGCAAAGTGGGCGATAAATAAACAACAGAGAAAAGCCGATCAGCTGATCATTGATCAGTTTCGTGATTGAAGTAGAAACGGGAGAGGAGAGAATGAGAGAAGAAGAGGCAGCTGTGCAGCTTCAGCTTTGTGTCTTTTTCATTGTAGCTGAAGTCCGGGACAAACTGTGTTCCTTTTCACCTCAGTACGAAACGCGTAATATTTTCACTGAAAACGAGACGATTCTGTTTTTTAGGGGACGGTTGGCAACTCTAATAATTAACCGTATGAACAAAATAAAGTTCAGCATCAGTAACATAGCACCCACCCAGCTGTATAGAAACTCCGTCATGCTAGCACGCAGTACGAAAATGTCAGCATACCGAAAATAAACTCCACCTAAACTTGGTTTATATCTGACTCAGATAGACTGCAGGTCATAACTTCTTACCTGAAGTTCAGTTCACCTGACACGCGGACCAGCGGCCGCTTCGGGTCTCTCCTCTTGCCTCCCTTTTCCTTCATCCACCTGCTGGCCTCCACCACTTGTTAATGTTATTGAATCTGTGGAAGCTCCGCGATATCCACCACACGAAGTAACGAGTAACGAGCCTATCTAAATCCCAGTAACGAGTAACGCGTTCCTGGTTTTGGCATAATAACTAGTTACCGTGCTCGTTACCACAATAATAACGTAGTTACTGTAACGCGTTACTTAATAACGCGTTAGTCCCAACACTGGTCATACAATAGTCAAGGGTAAAAATGAAGTTTAGTTTCCAGGTTTTTTTCTTGCTGTGTCTCATTATGCCAGCAGGTGGCAGTACGTTAGTCGAGTCGTCTGTGTCGCTGCTCCGTCCACGCGCAGAATCATGTCAGGAAAAGTCTGGAGAAAGCACCAGCTTCCAATTTGGGATTACTTTGAATATGACTGTGTTTTGGATAAAGCAAGTGTCTTGTAGTGGAAAGAGACAAATTATGAGGGACATTTCTAAAAGGAAAAAAATCCCACAAACCTTAAAGTGCACTTGAAAAGCTCACACAAGAAGGCTAACCTAGCTTACCTGGAGAAGGTAAGGGAGCACGCCCAACCCTCATGCCCAGAAACAGAAGCTAACACCAGGCAAGGCAGCGTGATGCATCCCGAGACAACAGGACTGGGATATCTACATAACTGTGTGAGTCAATTGCCTTAACACCCGGTGCTGCAAGAGTTAATAGTCTCATTGGGGCCAAGATATACATTTTATAGTTGCCTGGTATCAATGGTTGTTCATCTGCCTTTATTTATTTATTTAAAGAACCCATAGGTGGGAATGTGAGTTGTCTGTCTCTGCGTGTTAGCCCTGCGACAGACAGGCGACCTGTCCAGGGTGCAGGGTATGGTAGCTGGAATAGCAACATACCCAAGGATAAGCAGAAGAGAATGACTGATATGATGAAACTGGGATTTTGTTACACTTTATTGCAAACACAACTAAAACTATAACTGAAACTAATCAAAACTAAACTGAAACTAAGGATTTTCCAAAAAATAAAAACTAAACTAAACTAGCAAACAATTAGTAAAAACTAATTAAAACTGATATAAAATTGAAAATCTGAAGTCAAAACGAAATAAAAATAAAAACTAATGAAAATTGCAAAACTATTAAAACCCTTTGTCTGACTGCAGTCAGCACATTTGACAAATCACAAGTTTCAAATTTTGACATGAAACATAAATCAGACTTTAGAGGAACATTTTAATCAATACTGACACCACAGAATCTCTTCTCTTTATTGGACACAGCAGTACAGAAGAAAATATGACTTATGACGTCACTAATTGACTGATTGATGACAAATTGATTTGTTTGTGAAAACTCAAACCAACCTTTTCTCTTTAGTTCTGATCTCACTGCTGAGCTGCACAACACACCAAGGTCAGTAACCTTCTTCTGTCACAGTTTAAACCTGATAAATGCTCACTGATATGACCTGATTGGGTTCATGTTTCAGAATGGAAAATACAACAGATCATCAGTTTTTCCTTTTAACCCTCACAGCTCGTCTGACTGTGAGTCCCAGCAGCTCTCAGTTCTTTGAAGGAGACTTTGTGTCTCTGAGCTGTGAGGAGGACGACAGCTCTGCTGGATGGACTCTGAGGAGAAACACAAGCAAACAACAGAGGACTCAGTGTGGAGATGGGTGGGGGAAACCAGCTGGTTCTTCCTGTAGCATCACTGTTTTCCTACTGGACAGTGGAGTTTACTGGTGTGAGTCCAGAGAGGGTCCCATCAGTAACATGGTTAACCTGACAGTCACTGGTAAGCTGAGTGTGTGGAGTTAGTGTTGATGAAGCTGTGTGTAAATGGATGAAATGCTGTAGTTTGTCTCTGTGTTGAGGTGGATCAGTGATCCTGCAGAGTCCTGTCCTCCCTGTGATGGAGGGAGATGACGTCACTCTGCTCTGTAAAACAAAGACCACTCCCTCCAACCTCCCAGCTGCTTTCTATAAAGATGGCTCCCTCATCAGGAAGCAGCCTACAGGTCACATGACCATCCAGCATGTTTCCAGGTCTGATGAAGGCCTCTACAAGTGTGACATCAGCGGTCATGGAGAGTCTCCATCCAGCTGGATCACTGTCACAGGTGACACACTCACCTGTCTGTGTTTCTGCAGCTTTCAACATTCACAATGTGACGACAACTTAATGACTGTGTTTGCTTTATTTTAGGGGAAGACACCACCACACCTCCTCCACCTACATCCACACCTCCACCTGCATCCACCTCTCCTCCTGACTTCTCCTGTGTCCCTCTATCACTCTTTTCTCTTGTCCTCACTGTGTCAGTTATTAGTTCAGTCTGTGTTTTGGTTCTACTGGTGTTACTGGTTCTGCTGGTGAGACAACAAGTTCAAAGGAAAACTGAAAGTGAGTCTGAGACGTTTCTCTTTCAGCTTTAGTTTCTCAGAGTAAAGTTCTGTAAATTATTTTAACGTCATATTCACAAATTATTTAAACTGTTTCCTGCTGTGATTATGAAACAGTGAATTGCTTTGCTGTTATCTGACAGGGGAGGAGTTGGAGATGATGACATCACGTACAGCAAAGGCTCAAGTCATCAACAACAGCCAATCAGAGGAAGCAGAGGTAGTTTTTAATGTGCTGTGTGTTGAGGATTCATGTTGATATTCAAAGGAAATATAAAAATTGGTTAAATGAACTCTGTGAACTGATCTTAAACTAATGTGTTAAACACAATTAAAATTCCTTAAATATCACTTGTATAATATGCATTGTTCACACTAACATTTGTTAAAGACTGAAGAATAACTCTTTGAGTTGGTTTAACTTGAGCCCAAAACACTTTCCCTCACACACAGCTTTTCATAAACAATTTAAATACATTACTTTTATTCTGCCCCTCCCCAGAACTGTGGAAACATCTGAATCTAATTTAGATTCATTCATTTATATTTTGACAGTTTGTGATCCAGAGCAACATAAATCGGATGCCGAATTTCCACTTTAACAGCTTTTTACCATTAAAATACACACACACACACACACACACACACACACATACACATCATCTTACTTCCTGTTGCCTACACTGGTTTATTTTTAATTCTTTAAACAGTCAACATTATTTGAGTTTGTCCATCCTCAATTTCTTCCTTTCAGTCTAACCTCTCTTCCTCTCCTGTTCTGGTGTTTCCAAGTGAAGAAAGCTTTTTCTGTCACGGTCCAGGCTCAGTGACCCAGTGTTTCTGTTTGTATTGTTATTCCTTGATTTCATGTGTCATTGTGGTTCTCTTTGTTTTGGTTTCAGTATTAAGCATTCCTAGCTCCTTAGTTCTTTAGTTTTTACTGAGTTCTAGTTCTTAGGTTTTCGTTCCATGTTTACCATGTGTGTATATTGTTGTGTGAGTTCTTGTGCTGTTATGTTTATCTGCCCCCCAGCTCCTCTGTGCACTAGTCTTAATAGTCAGTGTGCTCAGTTTTGCATCCTCCTTTCTCGTCATGTGTAATTATCCTCAGCCGTGTCTCCCAGCTTCTCCCTTTTTGCCCTGTTGACCTTCTGTATTTATTGTCTGTGCTTGCCTCTGTGCTTTGCCGCATCATTAACATTCTTGCCCTCAGACCTGCCTGTGTGTTTTGGTTCTAGTTCAGTTTCTAGCCCTCCTAGTTGGTTCTGTTTTTGACTTATGCCTGCCTGCACATGGTCATAACACTTTCATTTCTCTCCCTGTCAAATACAGCAGCTGAACCTTTAGCTACAACACACTGTGAGACAAACTGTTTGTGTGTTTGATGATCGTTGAGTGTTGAACGTTTGTTGAAATGTTACATTAGAAAGAAATTGTCATTTAAAAAAATCCTACTCACTTTATGTTCACACCTCTTCAGTCACACTAGCCCAGGGGTGGGCAATCTCAGGCCCCAAGGGCCGGTGTCCCTGCAGGTTTTAGATGTGTCCTCGAACCAACACAGCTGATTTAAATGGCTAAATTAGCTCCTCGACATGTCCTGAAGTTCTCCAGAGGCCTGGTAACGAACTAATCATGTGATTCAGGTGTGTTGACCCAGGGTGAGATCTAAAACCTGCAGGGACACCGGCCCTCGTGGACTGAGATTGCCCACCCCTGCACTAGCCAGATGCTGAAATATCAGCAACAACTTATGGGCAGTTTGGTACAGATTATTATTTTGATTTTTGATTTTATGTATTAATAATGAATGGTGCTGATGCTGTCTGTAAACATTTAATTTATCTGCATCCTCACCAACATCAGCTACTTCCTCCTGTTGTTTTCAGTGAGCTGACATATGAAGTTAAACTGGGATGTCTCATCACAGTGCTGATGATCGTGTGTTTCAAAGTGTGGGGCTGTTTTGTACCTTGTGGTAAAATTAGTTTTTTTTTCCTCTACTAGTGTTAATAACCAGTGACCAAATATAACTAGTGGGTGAGAAAAAAAGATGATGATCACATCATCTTTGTGCTACATGAGAACAATAACTGTTCTTTTAACACACATCCTGAACACTAACTATAAATACTTATATTTTATGTCTCCGTCTCACTGTCTAAACACTCAACAACAAGTTTCTTTCTATTACCAAGTCACTGTAATTCATTCTGCTGACACTCTCTGTGATACAAACTACCAAACTAAACTCTTTTAATTTGAATGTTGTCCTGAACAACATCAAACTGTTCGCTGTTTGATGTTTTTCAGGGAGCAGTGGGACAGCTGACGTCGCTCTTCTGATCAATTATTGATTCAGGAAACAGCAAAGCATGAAACTGAGTTTATGTCTGGAAGATGTCAGATACATAAACTTCTCCTTAACATAAAGATTTTATTTTATTCTTCTTCAGACTTTAACTGTGATGCTCTGATACTTTCACTAACATTCTCCTGTTGTGTTCATTTACTTTACATAAACATGAGTTTACAGAGCTGCTTATTCTTCTCATGTTGAACTGTGTGTGTTTGTGTTCAGACTTTAAACCAGAGCCAGACGTCGTCTACTCCTCACTGAAGTAGTCCACCAGTCCAACCACTGACGTCCAGCTGCTGGTCTCTAACTGGTCCACACAGCCACACAATGTTGATTTGCATTTATTCTGTAGTGTCTTCTCATTATAATATACACACTCAGTGTTTGTATGAGTGTATGTTGTATAACTAAAATATCAATGTCATCTGTACAGCGTTGTCCTGCCTTCTCTGCAGCATCAATAAACTTTGCTGTCACATGTTGTTCCTGTCGTGTGGTTCTGTGGGTTTCAGAAGTATTGCTGATGGAAAATGTGAATTGTGTTTCTAACTGATACACACCTCTATTCAGAGCAGATAACAAAGAACAGACAAACAACTTAACCTCAACCACAGATTAAAAACAGCAGGAACATCATTGAGTGGCTGAAATCACTCAGAAAAAGTGTTTGGCTGAAGAGTTGTGTATCAATTTGTGTAAAGTTAATCAAATTGGTAAGATTTTACTTCATTAAGACTAATGTTGAATTAGTTTTAATCCTAAACAGGCACTTTTTCTGTTCACAGCTTTTCTATTTGGGGTTTCTAATGAATGTTAATCAAATCAAAACCTCAACACTAGATTAAATTTCAATCAGTGAGCTGCCTTCATGTACAGTCTGAGGGATTTTCTCATATGTAAAATTGCTGAAACTGTCTCCTCACTCTGAGTCACACCTCTTTGTGCTAAAGTGCCCACTAGTGGAAAGTTGCTTGGCATGACATTGTTCTTTAAACATGGCTGCGTGCTGACAGTGCCATTATGCTGGACGAGTCGCTTGTGTCGTGGATGTCGCAAGCCAATTTTGACGTCCCATCCTGTGTCAAGTAACACTATCTTTGTGGCACATTGGCTGGTTGTCACTTCTGGATTTTTATAATTTGGCATGTTGAGCTGCGGTCGCTACAGCTGTGTTTAACTCACAAGTGTGCAACCATGTATGTGTTTACCATAATGTTTTATGATATTACACTACAGGGGGTCAGAGACATGCAGACATACAAAAGTTTGAAAATGGGAAGAAAACATCTTCTCCTAAAGCAGTGCTAAAGTGGCGATATTGTCTTAATGGCAACACCCATTGTTTAGGAGAATACAGCTTCCTTCACCATAACGACAAGTGTCTGTGAAACAAGTTTGCTGCAGTGACCATTACAGCGAGTATACTGAGGCTTGAGACCTTAGAGGTGTGAGAGGGAGGCAGGCGATGAGATCCCGGTGAGTTTCACAAGTTTTTATTCTAGTTATGCCATATTTATTTATTTTAGCTGCTGAGATATTAGATGAAAACAATAAAATATAAATATCCAGTCTGTATTCCCAAGATAGGTATCCCACGCAAATCAAGCCTACCTCAGTTAGTGAGAGACATATAACTGAAGCCACTGAGGTACAAGGAAGCACTGATGAAAAGTAGGTTGCTGGAACAAGAAGGCACAAGTGGGCAAGGGATGAGAATGGGACACTTGTTGGGTGCTACTACACAGAAAATCCCAAAGGAAGGTGTTACATGAAGAATGTGAGGATCTATGGAATCTTTGATACTCAACATCTAGACCAGAGGTATTAAACTAAAATTTGAGGAGGTCCAGTAGGAGAAAATCTTCTCAAACAGACATCATAATGTCTAACTTATGTTATGATTGTGATAGAGAAGCAGCCTTTTTTTAATTAATATCTGAACGTATGAAAAATAGACTGTCAAATCAATGAAAATACAAGTTAAAAACATTTCAACAAAATTTATTGTTAACACTGAAGCACACAGTAGGCCTACATTAGATACAGGGCTGCTGTTTAAAATGAATTAGAGAAAATAAATAAAATAGATAAATTGTGCATCTTAAAACAAAGTGCTTAATTTCAGAAAAACATAACAGCAGCTTGAGTTTCCCTTTTTCTTTACCTTTAACATCTCGACTTGACAGTCTCAATACATTTTCAACAGATAACATGAAAACGTTTAAAAAGTTTTTACATTTTCTCTTTCTTTCACCCCCTTATATTCCACTTCACCACTTTCTGTTGTTCAATGAAATAACTGAGCTTTAGTTTGCTCTACTAGGATTTTAAATCTAGGCTGGAATGGTGTCAGGGCCATTCTCATACACATGTGTAGGTGCTCATTGGTGAGCCTGGAACAATATTTAGTTTTTATTATGTTCATTGTGGAGAAAGCTGCCTCACAGCTGTATGTGAAGCCTAACATGGTCAAGATGTACAGGGCTACTTTCCTCAGATTTGGGAAAGCTGTCTCAGAGACCATTTGGAGCCAGAAAGTGGCAGGTTCAGTTCTTCCAAACTGCTCTTTCAGGGCCACATCTGCTTGGAGATCAACCAGTTCCATTTGAAGAGGCCCAGCATTTGCCCACTTGAAGTGCTGTGTGACTTCCTTTGAGAACCCTCTGACATCAGTGATGAGAAATGGGTTCTTTATGAACATGGTGAGCTGCTGTCCAAAGCTGAAGCTATCAAAACGTTTGCTGAAGTTTTCAGTCAGCTTATCAACAAAGTCAACAAAAGAGGAAACATCTCTCTGTCCCTGAACCTGTTCCTTCACTGTTGGGAAGTGTGCATAGTCTCCTTGCACGTCTTCTTTGAACACTTCAAGTTTCCTCTGAAAGGAGCGGACAGCTGTCATCAGTTCACAAATTGAATTGTCCTTGCCCTGCAGCTTCAGTTCATTCAGGTGTGAAGTGATATCAACCAAAAAGGCCACAAAATCCATGTTTTTCCCATCATTTAAAAAGAGAGAAAAGTTTGTTGCTTTCTGACTTTCCAGCTCTTCCAAGAAAGCTGCTACTTCACTTCTGATGGACCAAAATCGCTCCAATGCCCTGCCTTTGCTGAGCCATCTCACATTGTTGTGAAGCAGAAGATCATCAGCGTGTGCATCAACTTCTCTGAGAAATTCCCTGAGCATGCGATGCTGACAAGAAGAAGATGCCCTGAGAAAATTTATCATTTTCATCATTGTTTTCATCACCTCAGCATACTCATCTGACAGGGTGGAGCATAACACAGACTGATGAATAATGCAATGGTAAGAGATTAGCTCAGGATTGTCCTCTTTCATTCTTGCTGCAGCTCCTTTCTCTCTCCCCATCATAGCAGGGCTCCATCTGTGGTTATTGAAACCACTTGGTTTGGCTCTATTCCTCGCTTTGTTAACATTTCCTTAATGACCAATAAATATCCTCTTGTAGTGCTGTGAAGGGAAGTTACACCTAGCAGGTCTTCACAGAACTCGTTCTTATCATTATTGAAGAACCTTACATAAACTAACAGCTGAGCATTGTCAGACACATCAGTGGACTCATCTACAGCCAAACCTACACATGGTGTCTTATGAATAGCTTCTTCCAGCTGGGACATCCTGAGCTAATATTTCACTTCTCTTTGTGGCTGTTGACGCTGACATAGGTATTTGCTTTATTTTGTCACAAAGCTCTTTTGTTTACCCTCAAGTAATGTTTCTGCTACTGCACTCTTTGACAACACCTGCATCTGTGAAGGGCTTTTTGTGTTGACCTAAAATCCAAGCAACTCTGAGGGAACATTCATGAGCACGTTGCTGGCCGGAGAAAGAACTGGTTAAGATGCTTGTGGATTGATCATATTGGGCTCTGAGACTGCTAATTTTCTGGGACCTGAGTTCAGACTTGGGTGGGTGTGATTGTTCAAAGGCTTTGTGCTTTGTCTCATAGTGGCGTTTGACATTGCCACTTTTAATCAGTGCCACGGTTTCTGAACATATGAGACACACTGGTTTGCTGCTTGCGGCCGGAAGAATGAACATATATGCGTCAGTCCATTCAGTCTTGAAAGTTCTATTTTCGGGGTCTACTTTTTTCTTTTTTTGAAAGCGCCATAGTTGTTTTATCTCTTGTGACTCCCACTCACGTCTTGTCTCACTGTATCGTTAATCGTCTCGCTGTCATTCACCTCTCACCGTCTCTTTCCTCTGTCTGTCTGTGTCTCCATTCAGCGTCGCGATCGCCTTTAATGCACAGATTTGATTGGCTAAGTAGTGTCACGTGGTTGGCTTACCTTGCACACAATTGGTTTGTATGTTCCCTTGTCTAATATAATGTAACGTTACCGTTATTAAATATAATTTAATATTTTGTCCATATAGGATGGCGTCTGGGTCCGGACTTGGACCCCGGTCCGCCTGTTAGTGACCCCTGTATAGACTAATGGTGAAAAAACTAGTAAATTAGTGTTCCAACATTTTAGCACAAATGAACCATCAGCTAATAAATGGGGCACGTCTAAATTGGCTAACTGAAGCCCGGACAGTCCTAATCCCCACAGATTGCTAGAAGGGAACGGTCCAATCCAACAACCGGCTAATAACCTGGAAGCTACGATGTCAGGCATCATAGTGGCCGAGATGAACAGACACATGGTTCAGTACATGAGCTCAGATTGAAAAATTATTATTTTCCAATCTGAGCTGCAGCAGCTCATGTGTTGGATTAGACTACACAGGCCAACATTTGCTCCCCACATGCATCAGTGAGCCTTGATGACCCTGTTGCTGATTCATCACTGTTGCTTCTCGAACCACTTTTGACATACACTGACCTCTAAACACTGGGAACACTACACAAAGAAAGAGTACAACACACAAATGTATTCTTTCTTGTCTGGAAAACCAGCAGTAAGCCCTGACTTCTTGATCCTTAAAGTGTGTTAAACTTAGACCATATGGGCACAAAATGAGCATCTCTGAGCCCAGCTCTGAACATGTGAAAATTACACATTTGCATAACTTAACAATTACAAATACAGATATCAGTGTCACAGGCAAAGCCCCCCTAACCTGCTTTGGAAATGAATTTGGTTGCGATGGCAAGGCAAGAGAAAAAGCTCTTCCATCTCCTTACTGAAGGCGAAAGCTGATGTTTTGGTTCTCACCTCTCCACCTGATCAAGAAACAGACTCAATATAATGTGTGTGAATCAGCACAGCAAATCTAAAGCGGTCAATAAAATTACCTTAGATTTGATTAAATGTTCCTGTGGAAAGGTGAATAAGAAACTTAAACACATGAAATCTCTTTACATGCCTTTCGTACATATGAAATATTACTCATGGCTATATATCTGTAAAAGACAAATTCACTGGCAATTACTGGAATGCAGCACTGAACATGAGAGGACCTAATCTCAAAATATGTGAACCAACCTTCCAGTTGCTCTCTGGTCTAGAGTCACTGTAAATTTTTGCAAAGAGTCAGATGAGGCAGAGACGCAGGAGCTGTTGTGCATTCAAAGCTGTATCCGAGCAGCTTCCAATATAATTTTGTATGAGAGTAGCTTACTGAGAGGTAAGATAGAAATGCAGAGGGATGAACGGCACAACACAGCTGAGAAACAAAGAAAAATAATAATACCCCAAAAAAATGAGAAAATCCATATTTCCATATTTCTTCGACATTTACCGACGAAACATGAACATGTAATTTACATGTCCTTTCCTCTGTGACCGCTAGAGGCCGCTTAATTTCAAAACGTAGGTTCGGTCATGGAAACCTGCTGGAGCAGCTGATTTAGAGATAGTTTTTCTTCTTCTTTTTTCTTTTAAGGAGGACAAACTGGTTTTATAAAGTATTTTCCAGGCGTTGTTATATGATTAAAAAATATTTTCCGTTTTCGTTTTTTCCACCCACCTACATCGGAAAAGGTTTTGAAAAAAGGGGGGGGGGCACACAGAGCAAGAGGGAGGGGATTATGTTTCTCGTGTCTTCAGACTGTAAGTGAAAAACATGTCACACCACTGAACGATGAAATAAACTTCTCTGGGCTGTCTGCTCAGTAAGTAAAAGACGTATTTAAATTGTTTAATTGTTTAATTTTTGTTTAAATTATTTAAATTGTAGATATTTCTTTATCTTTCATTATTTTTATCCTTTACCTTTTTTTTTTATTTCATCTCGCTCTTTTAACCCTTGCCTAACTTTGTATTTGTGTATGGACAGCAAAGGAAGAATTTCATTGCACGTACAAATGGCAATCAACGTTCTGAATATTGAATCTTGAAATTTTTTATAACGGATGAAAGAAAATGACATAAACAAGAAAGTGAAATAGAATTTAAAGCAATTTTAAAACACAAAGCAGACGCATTTAAGCCGTGAAGAGCAGGTTTAGCCGTCTTAACACAAACAAACAATTTGTGAAAAACTGAATTGAGCAATTTAAAAAAGGACTGCACAGTGAACATACATTTATTAATATACATGCTGTCTTTTAGACAATGCATACAAAAAAGGCTACAGCATGAAAACAAATTAGAACAATGCAAAAACTCAAAATCTTTCCTGCTTAACAATAAACCAAAAATTCCTCTCTCCCCAGATTAAGATATAAAAGTTTCACATTTTGACATGAAGCATAAACCTACGGAGCCCCGCAGGGGACATGGGAGAAAAAAAAATTAAGACGGACTTTTGCGAGATCTCGCAAAAGTAACTCGGGATCTCGCAAAAGTAACTCGGGATCTCGCAAAACCTTTGCGAAATCTCGCAAAAGTTTTAGCTGCATTCGGAGGCCGCCAGCTCGAAGCCGACCAGGAGGTCGAGGCACGATGTGCTGGGAGAGCGGTGTTCCTCCCGGCTGTAGTAGGTCTCGACCTCCCGTTAGCTTCGAGATGGTGGGTGTCAGATCTCCGAAAACATCGGAGCACTTTTGCAAATATGTGATGTCTTGTAAACCGAGCAGATATTTGACATTTGCACAGCTACATTCACGCCTCAAAATATCTTAAAAGTTTATTTTGTGACCCAGAAAGAGTAATATTACAACTAAGTAGCTGCCGCCATTGTTGGAATTCAGCAAAAGTTTTGCGAGATCCTAGCTGTGTCCCAAAACGTCGGCTGCATCCTTCGGAGGATCTTCGCGGTCTACGTGGGCCGGGTCCTTCGAAGACCGAGAAGGCCGGAAGTGCGAGGCTGTGAAATGGGACGGTCTAGCCTTCAGATCTGCGTCACCGCTGTGTCGGTGGAGTTTAATAAACTCGGTCGTCTGCTCCTTGCGATCTAAAATATAACAGGACACTGGCGTAAATTCTCGACCGTCTCACACTTCTGTTTAATCAGTTTTCTTTTTGACGTTTATTCAGCTGTGTGAAAATCCCGGAGGAACCCACCCGATGGATTAATAAAGTTTTATTTAATCTAATAATATAATAACTTTGATCTCAGCCAACCCGATTTACTCACGAACAAATAAAACACCGAAATAAGGCAAACAATTACATTTTTAAGTTATCCGAGTGACTTATATATCATGTTTAACCTGAGTAGCGAAAGAGCGGGGGTCTGAAAACGATGACGCCGGGAGTCCGCTGCTCTCGCCGGCTCGAGCGACCATTGAATCCCCCGGTTTGCTATCGAGCGGGTGGGTAACATACGTCTCCGAAAACGTCGGCGCACTTTTGCAAATATGCGATGTCTTGATAAACCAAGCAGATATTTGAAATTTACACCGCCACTTTCTCGCCTGAAAATATGTTAAAAGTTTATTTTGTGACCCAGAAAGATTAATAAGACTAATTTTAAAACTTAGTAGCAGCCGCCATTGTTGGCAGCTGAAATTTGGCTGGACCGCGCTATGAATTCTGGGATATGATGGGCCACGAAGGACACACCTAACCCATCCTTCAAATTCGGGGAAATGAAGGACGCATTTGTCGGCTGGATTTGAAGGAGTCGACGAATTGGGACAGCCTTCGTTGCCGGGCTGTGACGTAATCGGCCTTCAAATGCGGCCTCCGGAGGATGCAGCCGACGTTTTGGGACACAGCTCCTGAGTTACTTTTGCGAGATCTCGCAAAAGTCCGTCTTAATTTTTTTTTCTCCCATGTCCCCTGCGGGGCTCCGTATAAACCCAATAGCACAGAATCTCTTCTCTTTATCGGACAAAGCAGTACAGAAGATAATATTACTTATCACTTGACTGATTGACTAATTGATGAAATATTGATTTGTTTGTGAAAACTCAAACCAACCTTTTCTCTTTAGTTTTGATCTCAGTGCTGAGCTGCACAACAAACCAAGGTCAGTAACCTTCTTCTGTCTGTTTACATCCTTTAAATGTTTAGTGATGTTTCCCATCAGGACTGAAGCTTTCAGCTGGGACAGAAAAAACAACAATAAGCTAATAATTGCATTAATGGTTGACAAAATTACACCAGATAATGTCTTTGAATACATTAAATCACCATCATGAACAAATTTCGCTGAAAACATTTTTCGCCAAAACTTGTCCCATTTCCACATCTTTGTCACATCTTTGGTTTCAGACATTGTTCCTCACACATTCCTTGAAGGACCTGCTGTTCATGTGTTGAAGTTTTTTCAACTTTAATCTAGCTGTCAGAAAAACAATCACAGAATTAGTTTCAGGTTTAGTGTTTTTTTTTAATCTATGGGTTTGTAATCATGTTGGTTTTGATAATGATAAAAAGAATAATCAGTTTTTCATTTTAACCCTCACAGCTCGTCTGACTGTGAGTCCCAGCAGCTCTCAGTTTTTTATTAGAGACTTTGTGTCTTTGAGCTGTGAGGAGGACGACAGCTCTGCTGGATGGACTCTGAGGAGAAACACAAGCACACGACAGAGGACTCAGTGTGGACTTCGGTGGGGAAGATTAGATGGTTCCTCCTGTAACATCAGCTACATCTTCACATGGGACAGTGGAGTTTACTGGTGTGAGTCCAGAGAGGGTCCCATCAGTAACATGGTTAACCTGACAGTCACTGGTAAGCTGAGTGTGTGGAGTTAGTGTTGATGAAGCTGTGTGTAAATGGATGAAATGCTGTAGTTTGTCTCTGTGTTGAGGTGGATCAGTGATCCTGCAGAGTCCTGTCCTCCCTGTGATGGAGGGAGATGACGTCACTCTGCTCTGTAAAACAAAGACCACTCCCTCCAACCTCCCAGCTGCTTTCTATAAAGATGGCTCCCTCATCAGGAAGCAGCCTACAGGTCACATGACCATCCAGCATGTTTCCAGGTCTGATGAAGGCCTCTACAAGTGTGACATCGGCGGTCATGGAGAGTCTCCATCCAGCTGGATCACTGTCACAGGTGACACACTCACCTGTCTGTGTTTCTGCAGCTTTCAACATTCACAATGTGACGACAACTTAATGACCGTGTTTGCTTTATTTTAGACAAACACACCACCACACCTCCACCTACATCCACACCTCCTCCTACATCCACACCTCCACCTAGAACTACCCCTCTACCTACATCAACAACTCCATCTTCATCCACTTCTCCTCCATCACTGTCCTCCACTGTTCTCTCTGTGTTGTCATTTCTTAAATCGATCTGTGGGTTCTTACTGGTGTTACTGGTTCTTTTGGGGGGACGATGTGTTCACAGGAAAACTGAAGGTGAGACTCACACTTTGTTTTTCATAGTAAATTATTTTGATGTGATATTCACTAATATGTTTCTCACAGTATGAAACAAAAAAATATTTCGCTTTTCATTCTGGCTCATTTCAGCTGATGGGGGAGACGTTAGAAGTGACCTGACTCACAGTTACAGAAAATCTCAAGTCATCAACAACAGCCAATCAGAGGAAGCAGAGGTAGTTTTTAAACATGCTGTGTGTTGAGGGTTCATGTTGAGATTCAGAGGAAATATAAAAGTTGGTTAAAAGAACTCTGTGAACTCACTCAGCCTAAACTAATGTGTTAAATGCAATTAAAGCTCCTTAAATATTCATTGTAAAATATGTATTGTCCACTTTACATGTGTTAAAGTTTGAGGAATAAGTCAATTTAGCTTCATCCAAAAAAGCTTTCTTCCATACTTAACTTTTAATAAGAAAATAAATGAATACATAAACACATCATTACTGTTATTACTATGACTCTCTGAATCTAAATATAAATGGATGAGTCACATTTAAAGAGCCAGAAAGTAACATGGATGAAATGCCAAGTTTCAAATTTATCAGCCTCTTATCATAGAAATTACACACATGCAGATCATATTACTTCCTGTTGGCTACACTGGTGTATTTTTTACTTTTTTCTACTATGGATTTTTTTCATTTTTAGTTTTTACATCCTCAATTTCTTCCTCTTGATTTCAAAGTGATGTTGGTTATTTATTTTTAGTTTTTACCTCTTGTTGGGCGTATTCTTGTTACCCTGCTGTGCATGAGTCACACAACTTTATGAATACAATAACTCGATACATACAAAACATCTCATACAAGTTCAAACATTGGTGACCCTAACCTCAGACTCAGATGTAAAATTGTCTGAAAAGCTTTTTAATACGAAACGTGATGGAGGTCATGTAGGATTTCTTAAAGCCATGCCATAGCTGTATTTACTCTGGAGGGATTTCATAGATTTCTCGTACTGATAAATTAGCTGCATCTACTGATTATCACTGACAATCTGGAATTTGGCAACTTTGACACAATTCATGCATTTTTAACTTTGCAGGTTTCTCGTATTATACTGCAGGTTGCAGTATAATATGTAGCTGTACTAGCAGCACTTTTTCTGTCTTTCACAAAATAACATTCAAAACGTTTTCCCAGTTCACATTCAGTGATTGTTCATAATAGTCACTCTCCTGTAACATGGACGTTTTTGTTATCGAGTTTCATTTCAACATTAAAGTCTGAAATATCTTTAAACCTGGTAAAAGATGACCTGGTAGTCCTGTCTTCTCACTGGGGTTTTGGGTCCACCTAAAGCCAGGAGAGATGAAGAGACCAACAGAGAGCAGAGAACTTGAGAAAGCTGAAAGTTGTGAGACAGGAGAAAGAAGAGCCGTGTTATGCTCAGGCCACTTTTGGCTGACAGAACAGAGTTGTATGTTCTGAGTTTCTAGGTGATATAATGAACGCTGTTCTTTGCATGTGTTTTTCAGCCTGTGGTTAGTCTGTTAACAGAAACTAACAGCTCTGTGGTCGTGATCTTTCCTCTGTCAGATAAAAATACTTCAGCTGCTCAGGTTGTACTGCAGGACTGTTAGTGTGCAAACAGAATCACACTTAGATCAGTTCCGCTCACATATATGTAACAGTTTTGTATTTCACTGGTATGATTTGAATCATTTTATAGTTTGCATGACATCCTGTTCCAGTCAGTCTGTGAGGACCCTCGTTAATGGGCTGATCTTTGTTTCATACCTACAAACATTATATTGTGGAGGTAAGCATTAACGGCACAGAGCTCTCAGTTCTCACTCCTTCTTTATTCTTCTCCAACACCAACTGCACACATCGCGCCACACAACACAGGAACACACTTCCTTAACACTGGGTGTGAGTGGAGCCCTCTAGTGGTCCACCACACATGCCCCCCCCGAACACCCAGCAGAACTAGTCCAGGACCCGGGGCTTAAGCAAACGGCCGGAACGGCTGAACTGGGGGGGTGGGAAACTGACAGAGGGCAACCCAGCCCGGGAGCGAGGCTGGCACTGGCGGTCAGAAAAAGCTGCAGACGACTCAGACTCCGTTGATTGTGGGTCGCTCCTGGGGGAAAAAACAGAATCCATCAGCCCGGTGGCAGGTGGGCGGCCGCGGCGAGGGGCCTGGGCTGGGACCACCTGATCCTCTTGCATAACATGTGCAGGCTTAAGTCTGTCAACAGAGACAACCTCCTGCCGACCGCCAAAGTCCAAAATGAAATGTTTGTTGCCTGGTTTAAGAACCCTGTATGGCCCGTCATATGGTGGACGCAGCGGAGTCCTATGGGCATCGTGCCTGACGAAAACGAAACGAGCAGAGTCCAACGAACTGGGAACAAAAGTGTCAGGCAGGCAGTGGTGCACAGGACCAGGAACAGGAAATGAGTCTCTTGGGGGGCGAAAAGGCAACAAAGAGGTATCGAAACATGGGGGAGGGCTCTCAGGTAAGAATTCCTCGGGGACCCGGAGGGGCTGGCCGAGGACCAGTTCAGCCGGGGAAACCCCGAGGTCTTCTTTGACAGCGCTACGCAATCCCAGCAAAACCCACGGAAGACGGTCGACCCAGTCACCACCTGTTAAGGAAGCCCGGAGCGCGGCCTTAAGTGACCGGTGAAACCGTTCGCACATCCCGTTAGCTTGCGGGTGGTACGCCGTGGTGCGGTGGACCTTGACCCCCAGGCCGTCAGCCATAGCAGACCAAAGCTCAGAAACAAACTGGGGGCCCCTGTCCGAGGTAATGTCAGCAGGGGGACCGAAACGTGAAACCCACGTTGACAAAAATGCTCTGGCCACCGTCACCGCTGTCGTGGACGCCAGGGGTACCGCCTCCGGCCACCTGGTGGTGCGGTCCACCACAGTCAAAAGGTGCGTGAAACCCTGTGACTGCGGCAAGGGACCAACCAGGTCCACATGAACGTGATCGAAACGCCTACCGGGGACACGGAAAGGTTCGAGGGGTGCCTGCGTGTGCCGGTGGATTTTTGAGCGTTGGCATGGGATACAAGCCGCCGCCCATTCCTTCACCGTTTTGCGAAGGCCCGGCCAAACAAACCTGGCGCTGACCAGCTTAACCGAGGCCCGGACGCCGGGATGAGAGAGGGCATGCACCGAGTCAAAAACACGCCGACGCCACGAAAGGGGAACCACTGGGCGGGGGCGGCCGGTGGAAATGTCGCAAAGAAGGGGCGGACCACCGTCCCACACCGGGGTGTCCTCCAGCACGAGGCCCGTTTTCGTTGACTGAAGGGCAAGGACGTCCGGGTCAGCACGTTGTTCAGCGGCCATGGCAGCGTAGTCGACGGCGACATACACCGGAGAAACCAACACACGTGAGAGACAGTCAGCGACATGATTGGACTTACCAGCCACATGCTGAATGTCTGTGGTAAACTCTGAAATGGCCGCCAACTGGCGCTGCTGGCGTGCGCTCCATGGGTCAGAGACCTTGGACATCGCAAACGTCAAAGGTTTGTGGTCAACGTATGCAGTAAATTTGCGACCCTCGAGGAAAAAACGAAAATGTCGTGTTGCGAGGTGCAGGGCCAGCAACTCCCTGTCAAAAACACTGTACTTGAGTTCAGCATCCCTGAGCGTACGACTGAAAAAGGCGAGCGGTTGCCAGAGACCTGAAACCCGCTGTTCCAACACCCCACCCACTGCCACGTCGGACGCGTCTGTGGTCAGCGCGATCTCCGCCGACGGAAGCGGGTGGGCCAGCAGGGCGGCGTCAGCCAGTGCAGACTTGGCTGCGGAAAACGCCTGGATGCGTTCCGGCAGCCAGTCAACAGGATCTTTGGCTGTTTTACCTTTTAAGGCAGCATAGAGTGGCTGTAGCAGGTGGGCAGCTCTGGGGAGAAAGCGGTTGTAAAAATTTATCATCCCCAAGAACTCCTGCAACGCTTTAACCGATGTAGGACACGGAAAAGCTGAAACGGCCCGGACTCTGTCGGGCAACGGAACCACACCTTCAGCGGAAATGCGGTGCCCGAGGAAATCCAGAACAGGCAACCCAAACTGGCACTTGGAAGGGTTGATGATCAGGCCGTGCGCTGCCAAACGCTGGAAAACCTGGCGCAGATGGGACTCGTGCTGGCTCGCTGAGCAGCTGGCCACCAATATATCGTCCAGATAAACAAAAACGAACGGCAGCCCACGCAAAACGGAGTCCATCAGCCGCTGAAAGGTCTGGGCGGCACCTTTCAGGCCAAACGGCATGCGCAAAAACTCGAACAAGCCGAAGAGGGTAATGACAGCGGTTTTAGGAACGTCTTCGGCGCGCACGGGAACTTGGTGATACCCCCGCACCAAGTCAATTTTAGAAAAAATCGACGTTCCAGCGAGATTGGCAGAAAAATCCTGAATGTGGGGGATGGGGTAACGGTCATTCTCTGTGGCATTATTCAAACGGCGGAAATCTCCGCATGGCCGCCACCGACCGTCCGATTTGGGCACCATGTGAAGCGGAGAGGCCCATGCACTGTTCGAACGCTGTACAATGCCAAGGCGCTCCATGGCTGCAAACTCTTCCCGAGCGACGGACAGTTTCGCGGGGTCGAGGCGGCGCGCGCGCGCGAACACCGGGGGCCCAACCGTGGGAATATAATGCTCAACCCCATGCTTCGTTACCGTGCTAGAGAAATTAGGGACAGACAGCGATGGAAACTCAGAAAGCAAACGCTGAAAAGCATCCCCGGAGGTCACTACATTAGCCCGAAACAGGGGCTCGGCAGCCCGAGTAAAACAGGGTAGCGAAGAAAACGAGAGAGCATCAATTAAACGTCTGTTAGCAACATCGACAAGCAGTCCATGAGCACACAGAAAATCAGCACCTAAAATAGGTACAGAGCTAGCGGCAACAACAAAGTTCCACTGGAAATCCCGGCCATGAAAACAAACAGTCACCAACCTTTCCCCAAACGTTTTGATGGGAGAGCCATTAGCTGCCATGAGCTGCGGTCCACAGTTCACTGCTAGTCCGTCGGCAGCGGTAGGGGGAAAGAGGCTCTTCTGTGAGCCGGAGTCCACGAGAAAACGTCTCCCGGAGCGCGAGTCCTCTATGAAGAGCAGCCTTTCTGTATTGCCAGCGGTCGCGGCTGCTACGGCGCGCTGGCGGGTCCGTTTCCCTGGGCCGTGAAAGCGCAAGGCGGCAGGCAGCGACGCGCTCTGTCGCCAAAACGCTGATGGTAGAAACAGATGCTCTTTCGGCGGTGCCGGCGTGTAGCAATCCCTGCCGTCAGCAAGGGGGCGGATGCTCCGGGGGAGGCAGGTGGAGGCGTGGAAGGCGCCGCCGGCGAGTCCGTAGCCAGGGCGTGAACGTCGAAAGTGCGGCTAGCCAGGAGAATGCGATCCGCTTCTTCAGCCAGGGAGCGATAATCCTTCGCAGGCAGAAGCGGGGAGTTTGCGAGGACAGCTCTCACGGCGGCCAGTAGTTGGCGGAGGAAGAGGTGGACGAAGAGGAATCCCCCGTCATCCGGCCCGAGCAACGATAGCATGTTCTCCATGAGCTCGAGCGCGGTACCGCCACCCAAGCCTGACAGGTTGAGGAGCTGTTCGGCTCGTTCAGCGTCGGAGAGGGCATAACGCCGAAGAAGCAGCTCTTTAAGGGCGGCGTATTTCCCTTGGGCGGGTGGGTCCCGGAGGAGCGTCATCGCGCGACGGGTGGCCAGCGGGTCGAGCGAGGCCACCACATGGTGATACTTCGTGTCGTCAGCCGAGATGCCGCGAAGGGCGAACTGAGCCTCCACGTGAACGAACCATGACGGGGGTCATGGAGCCAAAAGTCCGGCAGTTTCAGCGCCACAGCGAACGTAGCTGCAACAGGAGGCGGAGGTCCGGTGGCCGCTGATGCATCCATAGCGGAGTCAGCGTTATCTGCGGCCCCTTGCATGCTCGAGTCAGGGGTCACCAATGTGGAGGTAAGCATTAACGGCACAGAGCTCTCAGTTCTCACTCCTTCTTTGTTCTTCTCCAACACCAACTGCACACATCGCGCCACACAACACAGGAACACACTTCCTTAACACTGGGTGTGAGTGGAGCCCTCTAGTGGTCCACCACAATATATGTATTTATGAGTAAACCTGTTTTATACCTGTGATAGCTGAAGAAGATCATGAGAGTTTATGATAGGCCACAGTATCTCACATAGAGTTGTTACACTTGTGATCAGGATGTATTTATGCAGGACAGACAGTCATGAAATGGTTCAAACAGCAGCTGCACCGTGAACCAACCTCAATGCAGTAAATGTGTCATCACTGGATGATGAACATTTGTATAAAAGATAAAAAACAGAACTCTTTATTCTACTTTTTATCAAGTAAAAGACAAGATGATATTAGAACTCTGCATGAAAATAAGACTTTAAGTAAAATGTAAAGAACTGCACCTCAGCACCTCAAACTGTCCTTTAAAAACACTGCATGTCAAACCACAGCAGCTCCTCCTGCTGTTTCCACTGAGCTGAAAAATGGAGACAAACAGCAAACTTTCATCACAGTGCTGACCATAATGCAGAGTGCGAGTCTGTACCTTATGATAAAATATGTTTTTTCCTTCTCATATTGTTGAAAATCTGTGCACAAATATAACAAGTCCCCCCCCCAAAAAAATAAATAAATAATAATAAATACATAAATAAATAAATAAATAAATAAATAAATAAAATACATGAAAATAAAATTAAAAAGGGAACTATTTTGGAAATATTTTCATACATAAGAAGCAGTATTAAGTTGTTTTTTGTTTTTTTAAACACAAATCCTATTTAATAGTACCAGTTTATAACTTGTAGTATTTGCAGTGATGTCCTCTCTGTTTGTTTTATTGTGCAGACAGTCATTCAGCTGATGTCCACTCAGCCCTGAGAACTGAAAACAAAACTAGAATTTCACCTTTAAAGAATCCCAAGGTGAACAAGATGATTCCTTAAGTGTCATGTTATATATTGAATTATAACTGTTACTACAGTAATGTTTTACTGATTTAAAGATTTTGGCAATAAGGCTTCATGTTTACTGTGTACAAAAAAAAAAAAACATTTTCATAATACTTAATACTGAAACTTCTTCAAATTCCCCAAAAGTTTCAGCTTAATTTAAATTGAACTCACATAAAAAGTTTCAGCTTAAATTAAATTGAACTCACATAAATGAAATTTTGATCCTTCAGAAACAAAGTCTGGCTAAATCCCCATTCTGTCTGTTTACTTCACATAAACATAACAGAGTTACAGAGCGATATTGTCTTAATGGCAACACCCATTGTTTGTGTTCAGACTTTAAACCAGAGCCAGACGTTGCCTACTCTTCACTGAAGTAGTCCACCAGTCCCACCACTGACGCCCAGCTGCTGGTCTCTAACTGGTCCACACAGCCCATCAGACATGAGGAATTTGACTTATAATATTTAATTGTTTATATTGTGTAGCGTCTTCACATTATAATGTACACTCTCTGTGGTTGTATAAGTCTATCTGTAACTTTGCATTTTGTTCATTTCATCTATAAGCGTGGCACCATGCTGTCACTTCTACAGCAGTGTCCTGCTTCCTCTGCAGCATCAATAAACTTTGCTCTCACATGTCGTTCCTGTTGTGTGGTTCTGTGGGTTTTAGAAAGATGGGAAATTTGTTTCTAACCGATTCACACCTCTACTCAGCAGATAACAAAGAACAGACAAACAGCTTAACCTCGATCACAGACTAAAAACAGCACAAACATCATTCAGTGGCTAAAAAGAACAAAGTGTGTTTGTTTGAAGAGTTTTAATTCAAGGAAATCAAATCTGTAAGAATTTTCTTTCTGGTTAACTTGGTGTTAGCGTGCTCTTTTTGTAGATTTTTACACAGAGTTGATGTTACGATGGCGATTTGTTTTCTGTCGTTGATGCCGTTTACACTTTGCCATCACACTCTCAGCTTCTCAGTATTATCTCCACTCATCAAAGGTTGTAGATCTCACCACCATTTTCCTTCTCCCTGCAAACAAACTGACATCAGCTGATTGTAGCAGGACCCCCCCCCCCCCCCCACACACACACACACACATCTGATATATATTTAATCCATCCATTGTGCAAATGCAAGCAGCAACAACATTTTTATATTATTACTGAATTCAGTACAGTAGTGTGTTGTATTACTACATTTTTCTAATGTAAACACATCAGTGGTTTACTGATGGGATTACACATCAGTAAACCACTTACATCACTGCTCACAGTCAGTGCTGCAGTGGATTTTATTTGTTGTAACACCAACAGTGACCATTAGTACCTAAAATAACATAGACTGGTATCTGGTAACAGAAGTGACCTAAACACAGATGATAGTTTAGGTGTTAACTTGAAATATTGATTATACGTTTAGAACCACATCAGTGTGTGTGTGGTTCTGTCATGGCCTGGACAAGTTTGAGTACTTTTCCACTGCATCGGCTCCCCTCCTCTGGGTGTAGTCTTTGTTGTTCCTCACCTGATGGCAATCACACCTGCAGTATTTAGGACCAACGCACACACCTAGTCCTCGCCAGATTATAATAATAATAATGATAATAATAATAATAATAATGGATTGGATTTGTATAGCGCTTTTCAAGGCACCCAAAGCGCTTTACAATTCCATTATTCATAAACTCTCACATTCACACAGATTATCTGCTAACCTTAGTCAGTTCTCGGCCTCACGTCCTTTCTTGGTGTATCATAGTGTGTGTTGCTTACCCCATTCCTCTGTCTTCCAGCTGGAATCCGGGGCCCACCTGCCAAGCCTCACCAGTCTAACCTCTCCTGGATCCTGGTTCGCACCTGCAGGAGACTTCCCTTCCAAACTGCCAGTGTCTCCTGCCTGCCTCCCTGTATCGCACACAGTACTCACCTGGACCCCGCCTCACGCCGTTCCCCTCCAAACAACCTCCACCTGCAAACATGTAAGGCAGCTGAATGAAATTACTCTTGGATTTACTCACAACTCCCTTTTGAACCCTGCTGATTGTCCTCTCCTCTGTTTCAGTGCCCTGGCCATCCATAGCTTCTCCCGCCCAGTCTCTGCATCCAGTTGTCACAGTGACTTTTCTTACTTTAGTAATCGTTATAGCCGCCTCTGCCTCAGACGTCTAGTATATGTTTATTCTAAATAATCGTCTGAGATTTCAGTTGCTAACACAGCGTTGTAAATAAAGTTTTGTTTTGCACCGCACCTCGAGCCTCCGGTTTTGCATCTGCACTTGAGTCCATCCCATTCCCACGTGCCACTGTGCCGTGACAGGTTCAAGCTTCATTTAGCTTCCATCCAAAGATGAACACTGAAGTGTTCCAACAAACGCTCCAGCACTGTCGAGGTTAAGCAGGTGTTTTATATCTGATAAGGAGGAAAGTTGACACTAAAACATAAGTGTCACAAAATTACTCTTTAAATGTTTATCTGATGTTCCCAGTCTACCATCCAATTTCTAACAAAGCCCAGCCTGCACAGCATCTGAGTGGGGGTGCATGCTCATTTTGCTGTGGCAATGTTAGGAAAAAAAAAATCAGTCTGTGTCCCCCATAGCTTCATGGAATGCTTGCTGTATTTAAAAAAATGGGTTTTATTTGCAGTGTTTTAATGAATCGGACAACATATTTTCTTCACTGTTCTTTTGCCCCATCACTACTTCCAAGCAGTTTGCAATTTGCTATTTTGTTCTGTGCCTTTCTCTTATTTTTGTGTATAATTTTGTATATATCCCTCCTGATTGTATACATTTCTCCTGTTTGTTATTTATTCCTAATATTAATATCTAATATTTTATTTTATTCCACAGTTGGTGTTGAACACCTGCAATTTCATTGTACATGTGCACTGACTATAAACGTTTATTCTATTCGTCTATTCTAGTCAGTTATTCAGTTATTAATGCTGGGGAGCAGACCTGCTCTCTCTCATTTATAAGGTTGCAGTACTGTGCCAACTGCAGATGGTTTTTGGTTTTCATCTGACCTTTGACCTTCACAGCATCTCCTCTTAGGGTTGGTTACTACCTACTTGATACGCCTGCTCCTTTTTTCTTCTTTCCTCACTGACTTTCACGTTGTTTTATATATATTCTGTCTAAAGTGGGTATAGAAAGTATACAGCTCAGTCAGTTCACACAGTTTCACTCAAAAGACACACAATAGTTTTCCACTCCATATTATGTTGACTGAAATCAAATCTTGTATATTAAATGAATATATAAGGTAACCTAAGATTAGCAGATTGAGAATGAGATGAAATATATTGAGTTAATTGTATTAACCTCTTAACACTTACTCAAACTCTTAACTGAAAATCCTTCCATTCAGGTGTATAGCTCATGACTAAATGAACACAACGTGAGCTGAAATTATCTGTGGCAGCGTGCATGTATGCTACTCTGTTTATGTCTTTTATGAAACACAGAGTGAGCTAATACATACGTCTCCTGACACTCTGCAGGTACTTTACTGGGCTGCTGGTCAGACGAGGCTTCTCTGGAGCACTTTGTCCAGCTCGGGTGTTTCAGCACCAAGGACAGCGTGCAGCTCTCTGAGCATCAGCAGCAGAACTGAATCCACAGACTTTAGCAGCAGCACAGGAAGTGACACACACATAACTGCTCACATGCTTTTTAAATCTTCATTTATTATTGTTTGTGTTCCATTCATTCATAACCAAATTTGAATTAATCAGATGATCAGTGTTTGACTGCTATCTGTCTTCAGTGTCTCACTCAGTACTTTATCATTAAAACAGAGAGTTGAGGTGTTTTGCTGTTTGAAAAACTACAAACTCATAAACATGTGAGTCAGATTGGATTTCTGGATCATTATTTTCTCACCTGTACCTGAATCAGCACAAACCCACAGAGTTTGAAAACTCTCAGTGAACCTTTACATGACTTTGATTCACAGTGGAAATCTGCTGCCGTCTACTGGTAATGCAGGTGTACTACGGCAGAGCTGCAGATTTGTATCACAATAAGAAACTTGGAAATGGTAAATGGCCTGTATTTGTATAGTGCTTTACTAGTCCCTAAGGACCCCAAAGCACTTTACACTGCATTCAGTCATTCACCCATTCACACACTGGTGATGGCAACCTACGTTGTAGCCGCAGCCACCCTGGGGCGCACTGACAGAGGCGAGGCTGCCGGACACTGGCACCACCGGGCCCTCTGACCACCACCAGTAGGCAACGGGTGAAGTGTCTTGCCCAAGGACACAACGGCCAAGACTGTCGGAGCCAGGGCTTTTATGCATAATCCATCATATAAAATGTAATTAAATGGAAAAAGTCTCTTTTAAAAATGTGTTTTATTAGTTTGAATCTTTTAACTTTACGCACATTGTGACGTGGTGGTAAGAGACATCAGTCACTCTCAGTCAGGAGCTCGATGCAAGATCTCCTGAGTGAGGAAGTCCAAAAACATAATGACAATAAAGGCTTGGTTAAGGAGAAACACTTTTAGGTCATGAAGTAGCCAGTCTCCCAACCTCAGTGCTGTAGAAAATCTGTGAAGGGAGCTGAACCATTGAGATGCGAAACAGCAGCCAAGAAACCGAGAGAGAGTTTCTGTAAAGAGAGGTGGGCAGAAAATCCATCTTGAAATGTCTGTAAACTTAGCAACTACAAGAAATGCCTCCCCACTGTGATAGCCAACATGGGTTTCTCTACACCATGTTCTGCTTGGAGAAGAAATTGTTATTTCACTCGATGGGTAAATTATTTTTCTTCTTTTTCTCTTGGATATCTCACTGAAAGTGAGCAAACCTAACCAAAATAATTATAACCATAAAAATGATAATAATTGCCATAACTGTACCAACCAGGGAGGTTGCTATGGTCTGCCCTGAGATCCACTAACCACTGAGCATTGCCGTTATGGGTTGCGTCCTTCTCCCATATGCTCTTCCAGTATTGCTCCGTCTCCAGCCTTGGTGGTGCTGTTCTCTTATTGTTCCCCTGCCACTGAGAGTACACTTTGGCTGGCTCCATGGAGAACATTTTAATGTTGGATCATCACAGAGTTTTACTGACCAAAAATACTGATAAACAAGCAAAATTAGTGTCCAACACTGTATTACATTTAAAGAAAATGTTATTTTTAAGTCATGGATCCCATTTGTCCTGATAATGTTAATGCTAGAGGAAGTCTGGAACCGTTCTTGAGCGTTGGCAACTTTCACACACTATGTGCATCAGCGTTTCGCAACCCTGCTGTGAAACTTTATGTGGTCTTTGTTGCTGTGGCTCCTAAACACTTCCACTTTTCAGTTCATCATGGACTTGGGTAAACTATGAAAGTACCACACTCAAATTCATTGAGGAGCCTATAGATATGGCTTCTTAGAATTGCTGCTTCCAGCTTGCTGGTGGTTTCCAGCTGCTGGGAGTCCCCCCTCCAATCGTAGAGTGTCACCAAGAGACTTTCTTCAAAATGTCCTGAAGAAAGCTGCACATGTTGTTTCATGTTTCATTTGACACAAAGTGACTAAAACAGAGTGGAGAAAATCCAGATTTCCAACCATCCTGAAGAACATGTTATTCAAATCTCTTTTGGTGCATGACTGCTAGAGATCATTTGATTTTAAAATGTTGGTTTTGTCATGAAAACGTGTTTGCACAGGTAGTTTCAATATATTTTTTTTTTTAAACAAGAAAAAAAAAGCCCAAAAGAAATAGCAGGAGTGCACAGAGAAAGAGGGCGGGGATTCATTTTCCGTAAATGAAGAAGACATCACATCACTGAGAGGAACGATGAAGGAAACATCTCTGCAATGTCTGCTCAGTAAGTAAAAACCTCTTAAGGTTACTTAAAGTTTATTTTTACAGATTTTTTAAATGTTGATTGATGACAGATGAAAGAAAATGACATAAGCAACAAATGAAACAGTATTTCAAGAAAGTTTAAAACACAAAGAAGACACATTTCAGCTGTGAAGAGGAAGTTTGAGCATCTTACACAAAAAAAGGATGTGAAAAACTCAATTTAGCAATTTAGTGATTTTAAAAACAGAACTGTACTGTGGACATACATTTACTATTACTTGTGATGTCTTTTTGACAATGCATACAGAAAGTCTACAGCACGAAAACAAAGTAGAACGATATTAAAAAAATGAAAAATTGCTTGTTTGCCTGTTTGACAATAATACAAAAATTCCTCCATCCTCAGATTAAGATCAAGACTGCTTGTTTCTGTGGTCTTTGTTATAAAAATAATTGAAGTTAAAGACTTTGTCTGATCTTGAAAATAAACATGTTTTATGTGATTTTTTTTTCTATCAGTGTTTGTGTTTATGTCTGTGGACGTGATTCATGTCTGACTGCAGTCATCACATTTGACAAATCACAAGTTTAAAATTTTGACATGAAACATAAATCAGACTTTAGAGGAACATTTTAATCAACACTGACACCACAGAATCTCTTTATTGGACACAGCAGTACAGAAGAAAATATGACTCATCACTTGATTGATTGACTGATTGATGAAGAACTGATTTGTTTGTAAAAAGTCAAACCAACCTTTTCTCTTTAGTTCTGATCTCAGTGCTGAGCTGCACAACAAACCAAGGTCAGTAACCCTTTGTCACAGTTTAAACCTGATAAATGCTCACTGATATGACCTGATTGGGTTCATGTTTCACAATGTAAACTACAAGAGATCATCAGTTTTTCATTTTAACCCTCACAGCTCGTCTGACTGTGAGTCCCAGCAGCTCTCAGTTCTTTGAAGGAGACTTTGTGTCTCTGAGCTGTGAGGAGGACGACAGCTCTGCTGGATGGACTCTGAGGAGAAACACAAGCTGACGACAGAGGACTCAGTGTGGAGATGGGTGGGGAGAAGGAGCTGGTTCTTCCTGTAACATCATTGTTCTCCCAGGGGACAGTGGGGTTTACTGGTGTGAGTCCAGAGAGGGTCCCATCAGTAACATGGTTAACCTGACAGTCACTGGTAAGCTGAGTGTGTGGAGTTA
This sequence comes from Oreochromis niloticus, assembly GCF_001858045.2. NCBI lineage: Eukaryota > Metazoa > Chordata > Actinopteri > Cichliformes > Cichlidae > Oreochromis > Oreochromis niloticus. Next base: position 78,427,001 of record NC_031967.2, on the reverse strand, counting down.
GTGTTGATGAAGCTGTGTGTAAATGGATGAAATGCTGTAGTTTGTCTCTGTGTTGAGGTGGATCAGTGATCCTGCAGAGTCCTGTCCTCCCTGTGATGGAGGGAGATGACGTCACTCTGCTCTGTAAAACAAAGACCACTCCCTCCAACCTCCCAGCTGCTTTCTATAAAGATGGCTCCCTCATCAGGAAGCAGCCTACAGGTCACATGACCATCCAGCATGTTTCCAGGTCTGATGAAGGCCTCTACAAGTGTGACATCAGCGGTCATGGAGAGTCTCCATCCAGCTGGATCACTGTCACAGGTGACACACTCACCTGTCTGTGTTTCTGCAGCTTTCAACATTCACAATGTGACGACAACTTAATGACTGTGTTTGCTTTATTTTAGACAAACACACCACCACACCTCCACCTACATCCACACCTCCACCTACATCCACCTCTCCTCCTGACTTCTCCTGTGTCCCTCTATCACTCTTTTCTCTTGTCCTCACTGTGTCAGTTATTAGTTCAGTCTGTGTTTTGGTTCTACTGGTGTTACTGGTTCTGCTGGTGAGACGAGAAGTTCAAAGGAAAACTGAAAGTGAGTCTGAGACGTTTCTCTTTCAGCTTTAGTTTCTCAGAGTAAAGTTCTGTAAATTGTTTTAACGTCATATTCACAAATTATTTAAACAGTTTCCTGCTGTGATTATGAAACAGTGAATTACTTTGCTGTTATCTGACAGGGGAGGAGTTGGAGATGATGACATCACGTACAGCAAAGGCTCAAGTCATCAACAACAGCCAATCAGAGGAAGCAGAGGTAGTTATTAATGTGCTGTGTGTTGAGGGTTCATGTTGATATTCAAAGGAAATATAAAAATTGGTTAAATGAACTCTGTGAACTCACTGATCTTAAACTAATGTGTTAAACACAATTAAAATTCCTTAAATATTACTTTTATAATCTGCATTGTTCATAGTAACATTCGTTAAAGACTGAAGAATAACTCCTTGAGTTGGTTTAACTTGAGCCCAAAACTTTTTCCCTCACACACAGCTTTTCATAAACAATTTAAATACATTACTTTTATTCTGCCCCTCCCCAGAACTGTGGAAACATCTGAATCGAATTTAGATTCATTCATTTTGACAGTTTATGATCCAGAGCAACATAAATTGGATGCAGAGTTTCCACTTTAACAGCTTTGTAGCATGAAAATACACACACACAGATCATCTTACTTCCTGTTGCCTACACTGGTTTATTTTTAATTCTTTAACCCTCTACTGCATGACTTTTTAATTTTGGGGGAAAAAAATATTTCTCCCTATTTTGGGGGAGCTTTAGGGTCCCTAATAATATATCAATCATAAAATTTGACACCCTGCCCCCCCCCCCCCCCCCCCCAAACAGATATTGGTTTGTTGCTTCAAGGCAACACTGTGCGACAAGGGTAGTAAAATGCCAAGTTATTCTATAATAAGTTGTATTAGTACAACAAGGATGAACAAATAAATAAACAACAAATAAACAATGTAAGCATTTCACAGAACAATAAAACACCAAAATACATCCAACATTTGACCCTAACCCCATGCACACGCACGCACGCATGCGCGCGCACACACACACACACACACACGTTGTGTTTCCATCACTTTTGGGGACATTACATTAACTTACATTAATTTCCTGGAGACTTATCCTGACTCTACCCATCACAAGTCCCTGCCTGAACTTTACCCTAACCCTGACTCAAGCTTTCACCCTAAAATTAAATGATTTACCTTGCAATTTGTCCCCATAAAGTAGGCGAGACCTCACAATGGGAGTGTGTAAACAAATTTGTGTCCCCACAACAATAAGTAATACATGTCCACACACACACACACACACTCACACAGCAAAATTGGTATGGCAGGGATCTGGCCCACACAATGTGCTTACACATGGCCCACATACCGCAAAGAATGACGGCCCTTTGGTTGCCCAGACCTGGTTTGCCAGAGGTGGCCCACACATGGGCCAGCACAAGGCCAGTTTCAGACACACTGGTGGTCCTGTGCTGGCCCATGTGTGGGCCACCTCTGGCAAACCTGATCTGGGCCACCAAAGGGCCGTCATTCATTGCGGTATGTGGGCCATCTGTAGGTGGTGTGCAGCCACGGGCCAGTTGTAGACACACTGCTGGCCCTGTGCTGGCCCAGAACGGTTTCAGCTCTGCTCCCAGATGTCAGCCTAATGTATACCTTAATCAAGCCATGCAATAATAACATGTGCCAGAACATGCAAAACAGTGCAAAAGTAACATGCCGAAACTCTGTTCAGACAGGGAATGGACTGATTTTTATATAGCGCTTTTCTACTCTCCCAGATTACTCAAACTGCTCTATACAACATGCCACATTCACCCACTTTTGCTTAACTGAGTGCTTCCTAACTACATTCATACACATTCACACTCTTGACATGCAGACTGGAAAAGCCAGGGATCGAACCGCTAACCTTCCGATCAGTTTGTAACCTGCTCTACCACCTGAGATATGGCATGCCATTGCATAAACAGTGGCGTCATTGCCAGACCTGGCACACATCTGGTTGACATACACTCTGCCAAAACACCAGTCAGTCAGAAGTGCCAGCTTGATGCCAGAGCTGTTTTCTGTAGGCCTGGGCCACATAAACCAAGCCACAATCAAGCCAGATATGGCATGCCATCACATAGACAGTGCCATCTATGCCAGGCCTGGCCCATATCTGGATGACATACGTCTTATCATGCCAGAAGTCAGCCAGCAGTGCCGACTTGATACCAGGTCCTGGCCAGACCTGCTTGCTATGTGGGCACTAGCACACACACAGACACAGTTACTTTACCAACTGACCCCTGAGCTCCTAAGTATCCCGCAAACCTCATTCAGGGATCCCCCCTCCTCTACTTCAATGTCACTCCCAGAAAGTGCACATTCCCTTGGTTTCCTTCCATAAAAGGTATTTACATCCATGTCCTGTAATTATGAGTAGATTGTAAAGTAAAAAACATTGACTATGATCATATAAATGCACACAAACACATCTCTAGACTCATATGCAAATGCATTATATTGCCTGAAAAAAATTGGGTTAACTGCGCAGTGTTGCCTTGAGGCAACGAATGAAAATTAGCAGTTTTACTGTATAAATAAATTTGAAAAAGTAGAACAAACAATCAAATATGCTTCTTAACATATTCATGCACATACAAGTATTTTTTAATATACATTTATTTCACTATAAACATGTAAAATAGTGATCTTTATCTTGCCTCCTAATGGAGATGTCCATCATGTAGTGCAGCTTGCAGAAAGGGGTCCTCCCCCCCCAAAATGAAAGTCACACCACCTTCAACTCATCATTTTATTGGAAAGAGATGTGTCTGGTAGCATTATTTGAAAAAAAAAGTTTTTTTTTTTTTGAAGGGCCAGTGTAAGGCATGAAAATGTGGTTTGTTGCCTCAGGGCAACGCTATGCTGTATACATTACTTTTATTCTGCCCCTCCCCAGAACTGTGGAAACATCTGAATCGAATTTAGATTCATTCATTTTGACAGTTTATGATCCAGAGCAACATAAATTGGATGCAGAGTTTCCACTTTAACAGCTTTGTAGCATGAAAATACACACACAGATCATCTTACTTCCTGTTGCCTACACTGGTTTATTTTTAATTCTTTAAACGGTGAAGATTATTTGAGTTTGTCCATCCTCGATTTCTCCCTTTCAATCTAACCTCTCTTCCTCTCCTGTTCTAGTTTTTTTCCAAGTGAACAAAGCTCTTTCTGTGACGGTCATGGCTCAGTGACCCAGTGTTTCTGTTTGTATTGTTATTCCTTGATTTCATGTGTCATTGTGAGTCTCTTGGTTTTGCTTTCTGTCTTAAGTATTCCTAGCTCCGTAGCTCTTTAGTTTTTATTGAGTTCTAGTTCTTAGGTTTTGGTTGCATGTGTGTACATTGTTGTGTGAGTTCTTGTGCCGTGTTTACCCTTGTGTTTGTGCTGTTATGTGTATCTGCCCCCCAGCTCCTCTGTGCACTAGTCTTAGGCTATGTCCACACGTACCCGGGTATTTTTGAAAACGCAGATTTTTCTATGCGTTTGCACCTTTCGTCCACACGTAAACGCCGTTTTCGGTCACTGAAAACGGAGATTTCTAAAAACTCCGGCCAGGGTGGATATTTTCTAAAACTCCGTTTTTGCATTTACGTGTGTACGAGAAAAACGGAGAAAACGCAGTGTCAAAGGTGTGCGCCTTTTTTGACGTCACAGTGTGCGCCACGTTGTTGTTTCGGTGAAATGAATTTCTACAATACTGTTACTGTTAATTGTACGCTCTGCAGTGTTTAAATGCTTACATATACACACACAGTTACTGTCCCTCCACACATACAACTCGGTTCTGCTTCTATGCCCCATCTTTGTTTACTATTTCCCACCAAGGCTTCTAGACTTCTGATTGGCCAACATTTCTACACGGTTAGGAATATAGCGCCACCTGCTGCTTTGGCATGTTCCTAGCAGCGTTTTCCTTCATTTCTGCCTTTAGGTGTGGACGGGATTATTTTTTAAAACGAAAACGGAAAATCTCCATTTTCAAAAATACCCGTGTATGTGTGGACATAGCCTTAATAGTCAGTATAATCAGTTTTGCATCCTCCTTTCTCGTCATGTGTAATTATCCTCAGCTGTGTCTCCCAGCTTCTCCCTTTTTGCCCTGTTGACCTCCTGTATCTATTGTCTGTGCCTGCCTCTGTGCTTTGCCGCATCGTTGCCTTCAGACCTGCCTGTGTGTTTTGGTTCTAGTTCAGTTTCTAGCCCTCCTAGTTTGTTCTGTTTTTGACTTATGCCTGCCTTAACAGTGTATTTATAAGTTGTGGTATTTGCAGTGATGTCCTCTGTGTATGTTTTACTGTACAGAAAGTCATCCAGCTGTTGTCCACTCAGCCCTGAGAACTGACGACATCAGTTATGGACAAACAGCTGTCTGACCGAACAGGTACAGCTGCTCTTTATTCACTAATAACAAACTAAATACTTATGTTTTATGTCTCCGTCTCACTGTCTAAACACTCAACAACAAGTTTCTTTCTATTACCAAGTCACTGTAATTCATTCTGCTGACACTCTCTGTGATACAAACTACCAAACTAAACACTTTTAATTTGAATGTTGTTCTGAACAACATCAAACTGTTCGCTGTTTGATGTTTTTCAGGGAGTAGTGGAACAGCTGACGTGGCTCTTCTGATCAATTATTGATTCAGGAAACACCAAAGCATGAAACTGAGTTTATGTTTTATGTCTGGAAGATGTCAGATACATAAACTTCTCCTTAACATAAAGATTTATTTTATTCTTCTTCAGACTTTAACTGTGATGCTCTGATACTTTCACTAACATTCCCCTGTTGTGTTCATTTCCTTTACATAAACATGAGTTTGCAGAGCTGCTTATTCTTCTCATGTTGAACTGTGTGTGTTTGCATTCAGACTTTAAACCAGAGCCAGACGTCGTCTACTGCTCACTGAAGTAGTCCACCAGTCCAACCACTGATGTCCAGCTGCTGGTCTCTAACTGGTCCACAGAGCCACACAATATTGATTTGCATATATTCTGTTGTGTCTTCTCATTATAATATACACACTCAGTGTTTGTATGAGCGTACATTGTATAACTAAAACATGAATGTCATCTGTACAGCAGTGTCCTGCCTTCTCTGCAGCATCAATAAACTTTGCTGTCACATGTTGATCCTGTCGTGTGGTTCTGTGGGTTTCAGAAGTATTGCTGATGGAAAAATGTGAGTTGTGTTTCTAATCGATACACACCTCTATTTACAGCAGATAAGAAAGAACAGAGACACAACTTAACCGCAACTACAGATTAAAAACAGCAGGAACATCTTTCAGTGGCTGAAATAACTCCGTACAAATAGTTTGTCTGAACAGTTGTGTAACAATTTGTGTAAAGTCTATTAAATTGGTAAGATTTTACTTCACCAAGACTAATGTTGAATTAGTTTTAATCCTAAACAGGTACTTTTCTGTTCACAGCTTTTCTATTTGGGGTTTCTAATGAATGTTAATCAAATCAAAACCTCAACAATAGATTAAATTTCAATCAGTGAGCTGCCTTCATGTACAGTTTGAGGGATTTTCTCATGTGTAAAATTGCCTCCTCACTCTGTGACTCACACCTGTTTGTACTAAAGTGCCCACTAGTGGAAAGTTGCTTGGCATGACATTGTTCTTTAAACATGGCTGCGTGCTGACAGTGCCATTATGCTGGACGAGACACTTGTGCCGTGGATGTCGCAAGCCAATTTTGACGTCACATACTGCGTCGTGTAACACAATCTTTGTGGCACATTGGCTGGTTGTCACTTCTGGATTTTTATAACTTGTTGAGCTGCGGTCGCCACAGCTGTGTTTAACTCACAAGTGTGCAACCATGTCAGTGTTTACCATAATTTTTATGATATTCCACTACAGGGGGTCAGAGACATGCAGACATACAAAAGTTTGAAAATGGGAAGAAAACATCTTCTGCTAAAGCAGTGCTAAAGTGGCGATATTGTCTTAATGGCAACACCCATTGTTTAGGAGGATACGGCTTTCTCCGCCCTAACGACAAGTGAAACAAGGTTGCTGCAGTGAGAGACCATTACAGCCTGTATACTGAGGCCTTGAGGCCTGAGAGGTGTGAGAGGGAGGTAGGCGATGAGATCCCGGTGAGTTTCATAAGTTTTTATTCCAGGTATGCCATATTTATTTATTTTAGCTGCTGAGATATTAGATGACAACAATAAAATATAAATATCCAGTCTGTATCTCCAGGATAGGTATCCCACGCAAATCAAGACTACCTCAGATAGCGAGAGACATAACTGAAGCCACTGAATCTTGGGAGTCACCCGGTGTTGAGGCACAAGGAAGCACTGATGAGAAGTAGGTTGCTGGAACAAGAAGGCACAACTGGGCAAAGTATGAGAATAGGGCACTTGTTGGGTGCTACTACACAGATAATCCCAAAGAAAGGTATTACATGAAGAATGTGAGGATTTATGGAATCTTTGATACTCAACATGTAGACTAATGGTGGAAAAAAAACTAGTAATTCAGTGTTCCAACATTTCAGCACAAATGAACCAGCAGCTAATAAATGGGGCACGTCTAAATTGGCTAACAGAAGGCCGGACAGTCCTAATCCCCACTGATTGCTAGATGGGAACGGTCCAATCCAACAACCGGCTAATATCCTGGAAGCTATGATGTCAGGCATCATAGTGGCTGAGATGAACAGCCACGTGGTTCAGTACATGAGCTCAGATTGGAAAATGATTATTTTCCAATCTGAGCTACAGCAGCTCATGTGTTGGATTAGACTACACAGGCCAACATTTGCTCCCCACATGCATCAGTGAGCCTTGATGACCCTGTTGCTGATTCATCACTGTTGCTTCTCGAACCACTTTTGACAGACACTGACCTCTACACACTGGGAACAATGCACAAAGAAAGAGTACAACACACACATGTATTCTTTCTTGTCTGGAAAACCAGCAGTAAGCCCTGACTTCTTGATCCTTAAAGCGTGTTCAACTCAGACTACATGGGCACCAAATAAGCATCTCTGAGCCCAGCTCTGAACATGTGCTGTGTTTGTGTGCTATCACAGCTCTGATGAAGGATTTTAAGATTCTCCTTCACTCTTTGTTTTAGATTTTCACACATCTGAACATGTAAAAATTACACACTTTGTCATGGTCCTGGGCCATGTTGGCCCAGCATTCTTAGTTTTCATGTGTTTCGTATTTTGTTCTTTATTTATGCCTTGGTTCCTACACTGTAAAATCTAATTAGTTCCCAGAACTCAAACAAATTGAGGAAACGCGTTGCCTCAAAAAAATTGAGTAAAGCTTAGCTAAAAATGACTAAGTTAGGACAACTTATTTATTTTGAGTACTCTGTACAAGCTCATTTGTTCCCAGAACCCCAGAAAATTGGATCAAGTTTACATAAGATGACCAAGTTAGGGCAACTTACTCATTTTGAGTACACTGTACAGCCGTGTTAGTTCCCAGAACTCAAAAAAATTGAGGAAACTTGTTGCCTCAAAAAAAAACTAAGTAAAGCTTACTTAAGATGACTGTTAGGACACCTTATACATTGCAAGTCTGCAGTATTAAGAATAACTTGATATTTCTGACTCTACAATACTAATTGTTTACCTACTGACAAACATTTCAAGTTCAACTACATGAAAAAAACTATTTGAGGTAACCTGATTATGATTAAAAATAATTAACAACACTTTTTGTAATGATGTTAAAATCAGCCCAACGTTTATTTTCAAACACAACAAAGTATAACAGCCAACATACTGGACACTGTTTTGCTGAACAACAAACAATTATATTGCCATCACTGTTATAATCTTACAATGAAACAAAGTCTCAGATGTAATTATTCTGAAAATAAGTTTAGGCCTACCACAAGTTTGTTTTGTACTTACATTACTTATATAATCAAAATAAAATATTTATTGTTCTGTCACAAGTGCAGTCTCTAATTTAAACAACACATTTGTTTTCCATTCCAACACATGAGCTGGAATGTTGTATTATTTTAAGGATGCTTGTTTCCAGTCCAGGCATTACTGCCTGAATGACTGTCATGGATCGAGGTGATCCAAATGTAGGTGCAGAAGAAAGTCTTTAACTTCCCTTAAGTACAGTGGCAGTGGATGTGGGTTGGAGATGCAATGAGCTTGAACCTGCAGGCGACCATCTTCACTGACCACACCATCTGTGACGGAGGACTCATCTCTCCTGGTGTCCTGCAACCAAACAATCATATTTTTTGGAACATGAACTTAATTGCTTTCTTAAAACATTTTTTACTGCATTTGGTATAAAACAGACTCCAATTTAGACGATCTCAGGCTCCCTCCCCACCAGAGAGGTGACATTCAATGTCCCAATTGTCAGTCTGGATAGCCCTGACCACCACCCAACACACAATAATGTCATGAAAGCATCATTTTAAAAAAGGGCTATGCAAACATGGCCAATAACTTTCATTCTAATGATGTGCAAAATGATTTTGGGCACAAAACAAATTTTGCTGTTAGAAAACTTGCAGACTTCACTATATACAGTGTAGACCCTCTAAACTAAGTTTGGGGGATGTGATCTTTCAAGAAATGCAGACCAAACTGTTGTTGTTTGTTTACTTACACAGCATGTCTTGTAGAATTAACTGGAGTCACAGCAACAGCATAGTGCAGTCATATCTCAAGTCTAATAACAGAAGACAGGAAAAGAAATAACTTCGCCAAACCAAAGCACAAATAAAACAATAAGTAAAACAGGCTGATCTAAAGTATGATTAAAGTTCAGCCTGATTAATATAAATGTCACTGACTAATATTGTCATGATCCTGAGTCTGTGACTCAGTGATTTTGGGTTTGGGGTATTTATTGTTATTATTTGTGGGCTGTTTTGGGATGGTTTGTGTTTTGGGATTTTAGATACTGGGTTTCTGGGTTTGCTAACTCTGGACCCCTGGAGGCCAAGTTGCCAGCTGTGGACTGCACCCGGCTGTCACTGCCTGAGCAGGGTCAGGGCTCTGTGCAGCTACAGCCCTCCTCGTGTGTGCCAGAGGCCCATGTGCCTACTGGTTTTGTGTCACGTGTACCAGAGGCCCACAAGCCTTCTGGTTTTGTTTTGTGTGTGCCCGGGGCTTCCATGCCTACTGGTTTCGAGCCTGTTTTCGCTGGGGGGACCGAGGAACCCGTCTAGCCTTCACTGTCATCAGCAGCTTCAACTGAGGGGTCTCAGGGACCGCTTCAGCCTGCTGCTTTCGCTGGGGGACCGAGGAGCCCATCCAGCTACCACCACCGCCTGCACCAGCAGCTGCAGCGGCTCCATCACTGTCTGCACCAGCAGCTGCAGCAGCTCCATCACCGGCTGCACCGGCAGCTGCAGCAGCTCCATCACCAGCTGCACCACCTGCAGCTGCTCCATCATTATCTGCACCAGCTGCACCACCTGCAGCAGCTCCATCACCAGCTGCACCACCTGCAGCAGCAGCTTCATCACCACCGGCAGCAGCGGCTCCATCACTGTCTGCACCAGCAGCTGCAGCAGCGCCTCCGTCTCCGGCTTCCACGCCGCCGCCTGCAGCGCCTTCGTCTACGGCTTCCACGCCGCCGTCTGCAGCCTCTTCTTCCTCGCCGCCTGCAGCCTCTTCTTCCTCACCCACGCCTGCAGCCTCTTCTTCCTCACCCACGCCTGCAGCGTCATCATCGTCTGGCCCAGCCTCCTCATCGGCTTCATCATTCTCATCATCACCTGCTGCTTCAGCTTCGCCTGGTTCGGCTTTGGCCTCACCCTTCTCCTCGTCCTTGCCTGGTTCTGCTGGCACGCCGCCATCCGGTCCATGTCTGGCACCTTTTCTTCACTGGCCATTTTCTAGGCCGCTGGCTGATCGTCGTCGCCGTCATGGACGCCCTCCTGATCGAGGTTGTCGCCGCCAGCGCCTTCCGCGTGGACGGCCTCCTGAACTGTTTGCGCGCCGCCACGGCCTTCTTCGTGGATGGCCTCCTGAACTTTTTGCGTGCCGCCACGGCCTTCTTCGTGGCCGGCCTCCTGAACTGCCCCATCCTGGCCTTCTCTGTTATCGGGCCCCAGGCCGGCCACCTGAACTATGTTTCAGACTCTGCTCCCCTGTGAGTTTTGTGAACGTTTTGTTTGGAACTCTAGGGCCTCCATTTTGGTCATGGTCCATGATATATATATATATATTTAGTTAGTTAGTTATGGCTATGGATTGAAAATATCCCCAACACCCCACCCCACCCTACCCCTAACGGCTGCACCTCCTGAAGAATTTTGTCTGGGCTCTTATCTCACTCACACAGAGACAGAAAACCATTCACACTCACATTTCCACATTCAAATTTAGCATTACCAATTAACGTAAACCCATTAACTTCATGTCTGTGGACTGTGGGAGGAAGCCAGAGTACCTGTGCGGGGGTGCAGGTTTCATTTAAACATACTGTGTAAATACAGAAAGTCTTCAGTGCTCAGGTTTGATGTCAGCAGTTTTTGGACAGGTTTTTAATCTGTAGGCAGAACTTTGTTGAACTGGTAACTGGCGTAAAGTCTGATTTTTGGTCATTTTTATTTTAAGATATAAATAAAATATAACAGAAGTGTGTGCTCAGCATTTGATTTCTAATTTTAAAAAAAGATCAGCTGTGAGAAAAAAACTGATGCCCTTTTTTAAGCCTTCAGTGCTGCAGCTTCTCTCTGAGATCTGGAGCTGAGCTCAGGTGGTTTGTCCTTCTCTCTGGAACTGGATGAGCAGGATTCCAGTGAGTTTGCTGTGATCATGGGCAATGCTGCAAACCTTTATCACATTTTCACAGAAAAGAAACTAAACATATATCCTCATGAGAAAAAAACCTTAACACAAACAGACATGCTTATTTCTGATAAGATCTACAGCGAGAACAAAGTACATACACATGGTAGCATTTATAAGAAAAGATTAAGAATATAATATTTATATGCTAAAATAAAATCCTTTTCTGGAAGAGTGACATAGAAGGTTTTACCTTTAGTTACACATTTACAGGACACCAGAGTGCTGCAGTCATTACTGCGTGTAATATGTAGCATGTAGCCAACACGTTCTCACTCCTACCTCGTCTTTATAATCGTGTGAATAGTCACCCAGTTGCTAGCTGTGCCATTACCCAGCATACATACTCCATCCATCAATGCAATAAACGACACAAAAGTAATTATTTTATCTGCTGTTTCTCAGGTAGTTGTTTACATTATATAATGTATTGTGTATGTGTAATGTTGATCAGTTTTGAGGGAAATCAAGAAAACTATTGACCATTATTTATCCAAGCCAGAACACCTCAGAGATCACTGGATTTCAAATGAAAATTTCTGTGTGTGTGTGTTCTGAGTTTTCATCAGAGCCAGAGGTCATCTACTCTTCACTGAAGTACTCCTCCAGTCCCACCACATTACACAATATGACACACATCAGCTAGTTCAGTGTTTAAATGCTGTAGCCCACAAATGATGCATGTAGTGGAGTTGGAACTCAGTCACTGGTTTACTTACAGTACACAGTTATGACTGAGGACATGATCAAATGTTCAAATAAACAGATAACAAAGTCGTCTGTCTCATCTTCATCTCAGTAAGTGATGAAAAAAGGTTTAACATGAAGTGTGAGGAGAAGAAAGATATTTTACTGCTATTATTTGTGGCTATTTTTATAATCAGTATTACCAGTCCATTTATTATTATTATTGATATTGCATTCAGATGTTTAAACAGTGTGTGTGTCTTTCGGTGAGTGAGAAGCTGAGTTGCAGGCTGACAGGAAGTTACATGTGTTTGAAGTTGCATGCTTTGCAGGAAGTGAAACCGAAAGCAGAGTCTGAGTGCAAGTATTTTGAGCAGGCTGTTTTATTAGGCATTAAGATCTCTGAGTAAGCTTTGAGTAAAGCTTTAAGAGGTTCTTGATTGAAATATTTGTTTTATACATTTTATATATAAGCCAAGATCAGTACACACAGGATGGCCTAGCCTGGTGGCCTAAGTTGAGATTAGACATACAGACACATATAGTTTCAGCTGTGTACGTGCGCAGGCCGTGTCAGAGGAGGATAGAGGTGTGAGGTTAACTGGGGCTCAGGAGAGGTCACGACATGAGCCTCGCGCACTCACCCACGCACACATACACGTACACACACATTGTAGATTCATATAGCAGGTAAAAGGTTAAGATGTGTTTTTGCTACAGCTGCAAATTGTGCCGGCGTACTGTCAGTGTGTTACAGGAAGCGCACCAGATGGTCTGGAAGATAAGAACGAGTTCGTGGTTCGACACTTGGATGGAGACGGGGAGACGTGATGCTCTCTAAACTATGTTAAAAGTTAGCGGAACATGTTGTGGTTAAGATTGACGTAACTACTGTGTATGTTTTGCAAAAGAGGGGGCACTTGTTGTTTTACCCCTATATATAATCTTTGTCTTATTATTGTAAGTTAGTTCAAGCCCTGAGTCTGCACCAAGGCTTTGAACTCCGCGCGTGTTATCAATAAATCCTTGCTTTGATCTTAACTTCTGGACCTGTGTTGTTTTTGATGCTGAGAGAAAACCTCCGTACTCCTTCCTCCAAGTTTTTGAATCTTAACAGAAGTCACAGCAGTGCTGTCTGGGCCAAATGTGGCTAATTTTTTACATATTTGTAAAGCTTTTTGGGCTTTCAGGGTGTTGCACTGATTACTGCATTTGACTTCATCTTCAGGTTTGTGTGTGAAACAAACTGACTATAAACTGTTGAACTGCATGCCAGTGAAACTGTGTGTGTCAGAGAAGAGGAATGTTTCTATGCTTCTCTTTACATTTTCCATAAATACACTGACATTCCTCTGTGTGTGCGAGTGCATGCAGAACCATGGAGGCAATCTTTATCTTTACATGTAGATTTTATTTATGTGTCTTTAACTGTCCTGTGGTTTAGTACGTCATTTTAAAATTTTATTTTTCTGGCTTGTAATTATCTCAGAGCGCAATCCATGTGATGAAATACCTGCTTACATTTCATCATCACACCATTTTTATACTTGCATGTTTGTATGTGATGTTAGTATAAAGTTCCCTTAAGTATTTCTTCATTTAGATCTGTTTTGATTCATTTATTGTGTTGTTTTTTATTATTATTGTAACTGTTATTGAAAAAAAAGCTAAATATAATTGAAGACATCTAAAGTGAAGTAGCTGTTGTAACCATAATTTTCTGAATGTGTTTTTAAGATGTTATATTATACACATGTGTGCACAGAATTAGGGACATGGTGCTGCAGAGATTGCTGTTGGCTAGTGTTTAGCTCTGTTGCCTCACAGTCAGCAGGTTTTGGGGTTTGAATCTACCGAGCCTTTCAGCTTTGAGTTTACATGTTCTCCCTGTTTGGATTCTCTCTGGACCCTCCAGCTTCCTCCCAAAGTCCAAACACACACATGTTACATTTACTAACTCCTGAAGTGGCTGCATATCTGTGTAAGTGTGCTGACCCTGTAACAGAGCTATGACTTGTCCAGGATGTTTCCTGCTTTTCACACATCAAAGTTGGGATAGGTTGATAGGTAACGTTGGCTGATGAAATCCAAATCATGTGACGTCACCCTGAGATGCTTCTGAGAAACAAACTCTCTAATAAGCTGTTGAACTGCATGCCAGTCTAACAGATATGTTTACTGTGTTTGTGTGTTTCAGAGATTATAAATGTTTCCGTGTTCCTCTTTTCATTTTCCATCAGTACACACACGTCATGACATTCCTCCTCTCAGTCAGCTCTCTGGGTTTATCAACCACAGATGTGTTGTTTATAACAGCAGACAGCTACTCGAACTCTTAATGTTTGTTTGCTTGTTTTGTACACAGGTTTATCTTAAAAAATTCTAATCCCAATGGCATTAACTGTTTAATGAAATAAATGATGTAATGTAACAAAAAAAACAAAAAACATAAATCACATTTTTGCTCACGTTAGTTAGCTCCTGAGCTCATGAGCAAGTGACTTAATTATGTCGATCAAAGTCAGATGTGTGAAAATAAATTGACAAAAACGTTCCTGATGCCACTCAATCCACACATGCTCTTATCTCACAGGCTGTGATCCACTGAAATAAACTGAAGCTGTCTCCTTCTCTCTGATGCTCCATATTAAGGTCTGATGCTGGTTTTATTAAGTGCCTGAAACAGGCAGAAATATGTGGGGCCTTGTTCAAAACATCTGGGATGAAGAGTCAGTAAAGACAAACTGTCACGGCCAGGCGGATCAGCTGCACGCTGATCAGCACTCTCTCTTCCTCTCTTCCTCTCTCTCTCGCCGGGGCGGAACTCACTGTGGGCCCACGCCCTCGGGAGATGAGACACCTGGGTCTCATTATGGTGATCACCATTTAAGCCAGGAGGTGACCGCTGTTCGCCGCTGGATCGTTGTCTACCACACGTTAGTGAAGCCAAGCTACAGCAAGTTAGTTAAGAGTGTTTTTCTGTGTGCGTCGTACTTACCCTGTCTCCCTGTCTACAGAGCTCCCTGGATTTTCCCCCGTGTGATTCCCGTGTGGCAGTATCAGAGTGTAAGCCTGTGATCGTGTGAGTGGATATTCTGAAGAACGCGTGTTTTCTCCTAGACTTCCCTGGAGACCCCTTCTCCCCTCACTCAGCTGTATATAGCACCCCCCCCCCCCCCGCACATTCTTGTATATACACCTGGTGCATTGTAAATAAACCCTTCTTGTGAGCATCAGAACCGGAGTCCTGCGCTTGAGTCCTCCTCCAAACCGTAACACAAACAAGATGGATCTCAGTCAGAGAAAACATTTTCCAACTGCAAAATAGTTTACTCAGAAAAAAGTGAAAAAGGTAATTTATTGTCCAGAGGAAAATGATGCAAGGAGGAAATATTTAGAGGTAGGCAGGATGACGACAGCAATGCTAATCAGGTGTTGAAACACAAAAACATGTCATTGCAGCTCAGAAGCCTCTGAGAAACTAGCTCATCCAAAACCTGCTGAACTGCATTTCAGTCAAATAAAGCATATTTTTAGTCCGTGTGTGTCAGAGGTAATGAATGTTTCCACATTCAGAGATTCTTCCTGTCAGTCAACTGGTAACTAAATGTCATGTTGTTGAACAGAGCAGCCTCACAGGGTTAAAATCAGACCTTTCAGTTTTTGAACACTTTTTATCGTAAAAAATGTTTGTTTGTTTTTTATTTTTAGATTTAACAAAGAAAACCTGCAGCATTGTTTCTGTTAATTATCTGAGACATATGCAGAGATCTTTATGTCACCAGAAGATTCAAAATCAGTGAATAAATGCTAGAAACTTTCTACCTGAAAGACTGCTGTGAATGTTGCTCTCACTCTGAAGTGATAATAGCCTGAAAATACACCATGCACACATATAAATACCAAAGAACAGAGGGAGAAAAATGGGAACAGAACTCATGCCACACACACACACACAAAAAAAAACAAACAAAAAAAAAACATAAAGGCAAACACTGGAGATCAAAGTACTCGGAAAAGTGCAGAAGTCTGAGCTTAGAGTTTGTCTGTGACCTGAGTGATGAGGATTATTCAGAGCATTGCTCATAGGTGAGATGGGTGTAAAAACTGTAGTTTGTTGAGTTTCTAAACAGGTTTATATAGAAAAGTGTTGATCTCAATGACATAAACTGTTTAAATAGAGGATCACACATGACAACCATCTAAGTGTGGATCTGTGGCTGATTCAAGAAAGTTAAAAGAAAATGATTTAAAAAACAAGGACAACTTTTCTGATGTCACTCAGACAGATTTCTGATGGTCTCCTGAGGAAACAGCTCACCTACAGAGACTGCAATCCACTAAAAAAAAAAAAACAAGAAAATTTTAATTTTGATGTTGTTTGGTTCACCACTTGGCCTCCACACTTGAAATTTTAAACATTCCTATTAAATTAATGAGCTACAAGGAGGCTCTGCAAACGTAAAGTCCAGCTTTAGCTTCCTCGAATCCAATCGAGTGACTTCCTCTTTTTTAAGACATGCTTATTAATTATTCAGCAGGTTTATTTTGATCACATGATGATTTTATCATCTGTCTCAGAGATTTAAAATAGAGAAAAAAAAGAGAAAGGGTTAATAAACAAAAATCAATCAGTCAATCATTCATTAAAAAAGTAAATGAGTAAATAAATAAATACATGAATAAAAACAATATTATCTTATTTTTAACATTCAGAATCTGCCTTCAGACAGTGAGATTCTTTAGATTCATAAAGTTTGAATCATGAGTTTGTTTTGAGTAGAAAACGATTTTGCAGATACTTGAACTTAATTTCAGTTTCTTTGTTACAGACTTTAGTCCAAGAAGATCAGTACAGTCAATTTAACATCACATGTTCTACAGACAGGATAACTAATGTAAAACCTTATTTGTCAATGTTTTTAAGTCAGATTTGTTCATATTTAAAAATCAGCTTGAGCATGAGAGTAATAATGATAAAATTGATTGAGTGTTTTTCACCCCTCAGGTCTTCAGTTTGTCTCTGTGTGTTTTTCACCTCTCAAGAGCACCAACTAAAAGTGGTCATAGGTTTTCTCCATGTCTTTGTACTATTGTTGAATCTTTACCTTACAGTGTAAAGTGCCTTGATTCAACGTGTTGTGATTTGTTGGATATGTAAATAAAATTGAATTATTTAAAATCATTTCAACAAGCCACTGATATTTCTAGCATCTGTGAAAATAGAAATATTAGAGCTCAGTGTGTATTTTTATTGATTATATTGACTGGTTGTCAGTGGTGCTTTCTTTCTAACAGTGTAGAGTTTTCAGACTGAAAGTTGCAGCACGCTCTCTGGATATGCATGGTCAGTTACTACTTTAGAAGTACTTTACTGACATGTCACTGCATTTTATATCCACTGTCGTTTACACCCTGCAGACTAGAAAGTGACTAGAAAGTTGAATATAATCTTTTTTTATTTAATAAAATAGTCCACGTCCAAGCCTTTGGGACATACCTGTGTGTATTTTATATGTAAAAAACTAATCTAAATAATTACAATACTGCTCAGTTCCATATGATTACAATCCTCATTAGATATACATCATACTGTATACATTATATACACACATGTTATTATGTTAATATGTTCTCATATATTTTATTTATATCCATGTCAGTAAATGTTAGGGATTTTTATGCACTGAGGAAGTATTGCCTTAATGTTGTTACGCTTGTATGACGAAAGTGTGAACTCTTTAATCCTGAAATAGTGCTGAAATCAAAGAACAAAAAACAAGACTTTAATTTTATATCGGTTTTATTAAAACAGTTTAACAAGAACATAATTGCTTTCTGCACATTTCTCTTAATAAAAGAACAAATGACACATTTACAGTGTGTAAATACTCATAAATGCTGCAGTGCACTTGAATAGTTCTTAGTCTGGCTTATCATCTGGGAGCTGTTTGTCATGTCTGTTTGCTCCCTACCAGGAGCAGAACGACAACTCAGCTCCCAGAAACATCTGAGCTCCACCACACTAAGGTGGCAATTTAAGGAGGGATTGGGGGGATTGGGGGACATGGGATAGGTGAATGGGAATTGAGAGAGGTAACAGGAAGATATGGGGTTGGGGAAATTGGAACAGGAAAGCTGCAAATAGAAGGGAGACAGACGGGGGAAAGGTGAATGGAAAAGTGGGATGAGGAAGTTGGACCTGGGATTAGGGAAAGAGGAGAAGAAAGGAAAGGGAAATAGAAAATGAACGAATGTGGACCTGGGATGAGAGAAGGAGGACAAAGGACAGGGAAAGGAGATGGGGGAAAGCTAATAGGAACATCAGGGATGGGAACAGGATAGGTGTACAGAGAAGGAGACACAAATGTAGGAAAATGAATGAGAAAGTTGAGAGATGGGAGGACGAGTATAGGGATAGGAGAATGGGAAAGTGAGATGGGAAAAGTGGACCCGGATTGAGGGAAGAAGGACAGAACAGAGGAGGGAGATGAGGAATGTCGGAAGGGGGAAAGTGAGTGAGAAGCTGGGGGTGAGAATGAAGGAGGAAGGAACCTGGATGAGAAAAGAGGACAGGTAATGGGGAAAATTGGATTTCATGTAATAATTTTCTCAAAAAAAAAAAAAATAAAATAAAATAAAAAATAATAATAATAATAATAATACATTATGATTAGCCTGTTCTCACTCCTGAGGCATAATATGTCAATGTTTGTCACATCCCGAGGTGTTCCTGAGGTACGCGAAAGGTGACATTCCGCGTTCCTATCCTACACCATAACCACCTTTTTAAGTTTATTAGTAATTATTAATTATATATTATATATATTATATATTATATTAATTACAATTATTTATTAGCATTAGTGTTTATTACATTAGTGTTTTCTAAAGTGTTTTGAGGAAAATAAACATACATGTGTAGATTCATTCCAAGCAGTCCTCATGTTTCGTCATTTTTCCGGACTGGTAATATAGGGACATGTTGGGTGGACGAAAGCGTAACGTATCTAACAATCAGACGTGAAAAATGAAAAGATATTATTTTTTCTCAGTAGGAACACCTTTGTATGGTGGTGTTTGTGCAGGAACCTTGTTTGTGTTATGTAGCCTTTTATAGATAAAAACCATAGAAATAAACACAGCAACTGCCAGAAGTACCAGTACACCATACGCTGTTACTTGACCTGCAGGAGAGAAACAGGTGTGAGGTGTCAGCTGTCAGGTAGGTGATGAGTGAAGAACAGAACAGAATCCATTTCCTCTTCAAACTGCTGTCAGACATTATCTACTGCACTCTGATCACATCACTCAGACCAGCTGCTTTCTACAAAGTCTCATCAACAACATCTTTAGAAACAAACATCAACAACCAGGAAGCAGCTTCACCTCTGATCACACACACACTCAACTCTACTCACTCACCTGGAGGAACAACTCTCAGTGTGAAGTTGCCGACAGATTTCCATGAGTCTTCCACGAAAACACAACACTCATATGTTCCAGTATCATTAATGGTCAAATTCTTCAGAATCACAGACACATCTTCATCCATCACAAACACGTCTTCATCCATCACAGACACATCTTCATCCTTCTGTCTGTCCTGCAGATCCACCCGGTTACTAAAAGATGGATGCTGCTCTTGTGGTTGAGGTGTCCCTCTGCGGTTCAAATAGACATATTCTTTCCCCAGGTCAGCTTTGCTCCACTTTACAGCTATGAAGGACACGTTTGAAGCTTGACATGGCAGAGTGACATTTAGTCCAGATTCAGTTGTGATCTTTTTGTGTTCTGAAAGAATGAAAAAAAAAAAAGCAGACAGGTTAGAAAGGTCAAAGCGCAGCTTATCACATCTACATCACCGAGCAGTGAGGTGAGTTCAGGGATCAAAGTATGTCTGTTCTACAGCAGAGATGATCTTGAGACATGAAACAAGCAATACTCATTTGAAATCTGCAAGGCCTCCTAGTGTTGGGAGGTGTCTTTTTTTTTCTCTTGGTGCCCAGTGAAATTAATACCCCAGATCTGTGTACATAAAGTAACGAGAGCAAATGCTCATAAAAATGCAAGTGAGACTGTGTGTCTGCAAATGTAGTCTTTTCAAAGTTTCCAATGAAATAATGTTATGTAGCTGAATTTATAAAATAGGTACGTGAGAAAAGTTCCACTCTTCTGCTTTAGACATCAGCAAAGTTGAAAACGTATTCATCCTGTTCAGATCAAAACCTCACGAGTAAAATTTTGGAAATTACAAGCACATTTCAAGGAAACTGTCACCAAAACGAGAAGAGAAGTGAACCAAGTTGAACACAGCTGAGCTTTGTCTGCCTTAGCTGATAACCTAAAACCACAGATGGAAACAGCAGGTCTCACCACCGTGATACACTCCATCTTCAGCTATATCCATCTTCTCCAAAACCTGGCTCTGTATGTGCGTTCACATAAAAACAGTAGGATCCCTTTGATTTCCTCATACTCCCATCAAAAAAAGTTATAAAATGTGAAATACAAATCTATAAAGACTATAACTAAATAAGACCCGAGCTGCTGAAAATACCCTTAATTTGGTTAGGGTTTATTATTAATGATTTTTTTTGGGGGGGGGGGGTATTTAGTGCGCAAAGCGGTTGAGTTAAATATTTTATTATTAAGTGCGCTCTCAATGCTGCTATTTCGAAGTCCACGGCTGCACATTAGAGCTCGGAAAATTGAAAGTGGATCCATTTCAATATTACAACTTACTGCCCCACAGACTGATAAAGGAAATGTGGAAATAACTTTAATATTTACCTACGATCAATCAAATTAATTTCCCCCTTTTCCTGCGTTTCTAATACGCTTTGCCGAGACACTGCGACGCACAGTCTGCGAGTTGTGCTGTCTCGGGAAAGTTACCGCTGTGTAACTTACACATGTTAAATGCATTTCCTTAACGGCAGCTCCCTGTTGTATTTAAAATGTGGTGCAAATAAAGAATCAGTGAAAACATGGGTATTTTTAGCCAGCACAGAACCAAAGAGAGATTATTATAAGCTTAATTTCACACAATATCCTGTGATTTAAGAAAAATCGTTGCACAACCCCGCTCTCCTTTCTAGTTACTAAGAGAAATAAAGAAGCCTTCGATAGGTCATCTAAAGCCGTCACAGTATCCACACAGTCTCTTCACTCAGCACTGGACAGCTTCAAAGAACTCACTGTTGACAATCTGTGATTCCAGCTTACCTTTAAAAGAAAGATCCCAAAACATATTCACGAGGAATAAAACGAAGTTGTTGAAGAGGTTCATTGCTATTAGAATGTTCTTCTCAAAACGTGATCGTCAGTGGTGCGCGCATATCTATACTCGGCTGCAGATTGATACTGAAGTATCCGCCCTAAAAGTATTGCCTTGTTCTCTGATAAAGTAGAAGACCAGTTGATATTTACTGAGTTGAAATACACCTGTCCTTCATTAAAATGAAATGGCATCGATGTCAGTAAATACACAAACAAAATGATCTAGTTTAACCAATACCTGATAAGGGACCTATTTGTCCTTCCGCTGAGGAGTGTGTGCCCTGTGATCAGTTCAACCTCAGTGTTTTTCAGGAATTTTATTCCATATACCCCAACTCTGCAGCAACAGTAGTATTAACAGAGAAAATACAGAGATAATAACAAAGTGCTGATGTTATAAAATGGTGTTCTCACTGTCAAGCCTGTATCCTGCGTAAAGTGGCTGCTGCGAAACATGCTTTGTTTCCTATTAAGACCTCTGCACCCATGGAACTGTTGTTTGTAGACTTTTTCTATAGGTGTTCTAGAAGATCTGTATCATAATGTTTTGGTCATAGTGGATCACTTAGTGGATCCCTTTAGTAAGCTGCAGTTAAAAAAGATCAGACTGCAGTAACAACAGCTAATGCACTGTGGAGTAAGGTAATTCAGCCTTTCGGTGCACTGAAATGACTGCTGTCAGACCAACTTTGGTCCCAACCTTGAATCGCAAGTGGTGCATGAGCTGTGTATGTTGTATAGCATAAAGAAGGATCATACCACACCTCATCATCCAGCAGGAAATAGGGCCTGTGAACGGCTTAACCGGACTCTTCTGGGGTTGTTGGGCACTTTAGGTGCTCTCAGAAGAGAGGAAAAACTGGTGAGATCACCTGCCTGAGCAGGGGCGGATCTAGAGAAATTTTCTTGGGGTGGCGTGAGGGTGGCAAAGAAATCAAATGGGGTGGCAAAATCAAAGCCTCCCCTTCCCCCCAAAAAACAAAAAAACAAACAAAAAGAAAACACATATGCAGGTGGTTACATATGGTTAAAATGATTTAAATGCAGAAAGTATACACGTTTTTCATATAAATATAGTCTATAACTTAATTATTGTCTGTAGCCCACATAATTACAAACTTTAGTTAAATAAAATTGGAGTTTTGATGTTGTGTACTGTATAGCCTGTATAATAAATAAACATGCAGCCCAATAAGTATAAAATCCAAAAAGCTACACAACATGGGGCGGTTCATTTACAAACACAAGTCTAACTTAAGTTTCACACCGTTTTTTGTTAGAAAATCAAATTGTTTGATTTGGTTGTTTTTTTTCACTGACATACTGCATTAGTGTTACCGATCTGAAATCACACAAAGAACTTAAAATCCTAGTTTTATTTTTTACTGTAAAATAAAAAAACCCATAGACATGTTGAGTACATTTTTATAACTTGAAATGCAAATATAAATTGCACATTTTGTATATACAGCTATTTATCTAAAAATTCAACCGATACACTTTTTTCATTTTCTACAACCATTTAAAAGTATTACTAAAACTAAAATGAGAGAACAATCAGCTGTCGCAATAAGATGCCCCACAAATGACGTGTGCCAGTAAAAAAAAAAACAGTTTGTCCACCCAAAAGACAGAGGAGAACAGCACAGGGATAAACCTGCAGGCCTGACAACAGCAGGTGTATCACTCTGCTGGTTTTCTACTTAGTGACAGTGTTTACATTGTAAATGTGCCTCTGTGACATTCATTAGTGCCCTCACTGACACACAAAACAAACCGACTACACAACAGAACAACTACACAAGACCACACAACACACTAAGTAAACACTCCACACTAAATGTCACAAATCTCCCACATCTAAAAACTCTCTCTCTCTCGCTCGCTGGCTCTGTCTCTCTGTCTCTCACTCTGTGTCGCTGCCGTTACCGTCACTCCCAAAACTTTTCCCTCTTTCCAAACAACCAAATCCCACATGTTGACTTCTTTTTTTTTAAATTGTTCGACACGGTACATTTTTCCACCGACAAGAAGGAGGTGGCTTTTTTCCTTTCTTTACTGTTTTCACGCTGTCCTTAGAAAACGCTTAAAACACACACACACAAACACATGATGACAGTATTTAGTAAAAAAGTGTGCCTTATATATATCATCATAACTCTGGATTTACTGGCCTGTAATTAAAACTTTAAAACTTTGAAGTCTTTCAACTTTGAAGAACTTTCAATGTGGGCTGAAATAGAAACTCAGCGTGGCTGCAGCTTGTTGCTATGTCAGCTTACATCAGTCTTGTGATTCGGAGGTGCAGCGTGTCCGTGGACCACAGAGGGTTAATAACACTCACCTTTCTTCCATTTCCAGAGTGTAACAACCAACCACCTGTGTAAAATCCGAAATTCCCGGGGTGTTGTTCAAAATGTGCTCTGGCACAATCATAAGCTTGCTACTGAAAACAAGAAAAAAGCCAGTCCTGCTATGGGCTGAACTATTTGTTAATGGTGCAGGGGGGGGGGACCGCTATGCAATATATTCAGTCTTAGTATTTACAGTGGGGCAAAAAAGTATTTAGTCAGCCACCGATTGTGCAAGTTCCCCCACTTAAAATGATGACAGAGGTCAGTAATTCGCACCAGAGGTACACTTCAACTGTGAGAGACAGAATGTGAAAAAAAAATCCATGAATTCACATGGTAGGATTTGTAAAGAATTTATTCGTAAATCAGGGTGGCAAATAAGTATTTGGTCACCTCAAACATGGAAAATCTCTGGCTCTCACAGACCTGTAACGTCTTCTGTAAGACGCTTTTCTGTCCCCCACTCGTTACCTGTATGAATGGCACCTGTTTGAACTCATCATCTGTATAAAAGACACCTGTCCACAGCCTCAAACAGTCAGACTCCAAACTCCGCCATGGCCAAGACCAAAGAGCTCTCGAAGGACACCAGGAAAAGTATTGTAGACCTGCACCAGGCTGGGAAGAGTGAATCTACAATATGCAAGCAGCTTGGTGTGAAGAAATCAACTGTGGGAGCAATCATCAGAAAATGGAAGTGTTGGGATTTAGAGATTCTTTTATTGCTGCCATATAATCTGCCTTATGATAAATGCATTAATAACATGTTCTACAGTATTATTTTATCAGTAATATTGTTTACAGGGTTCATATTGCATTGAATATGTTTGTCATCACATTCATTCTATTCACAGGTTTAGTTCATTCTATACACAATGCATAACTGTGCTTGTTTAGAGTTGATGTTCTATCCAAGAGGGTTTTAAGCTTCACTGGTGAGAGTGTCCAGGTGATACATGTTGAGGGAAGATGAGAACATAGCAGGTTAATTGCATGCATGCTTACAATACACATAAATCTAGTAGCAGGCCTGAGCGAAGGCCCAAGTGTCTTCTGCTTCTTATTTGAGACCTGCGCCAATTCAGTCTACTTAGTGATTGAGGACGAGGGTCCATTATTAGCCCTTAGAGGCCCTGAAGCTTGAAGTTATTACCTTAAAAGGAAGGTGTTATCAAAAAGAGAAGTTATATGTCTGTTCATAGTTATTAGAGATGTACAAGATGTACCCTTGTCTGTAAACAATGACTGGACATAATGTATTTTTGACCTGTATTGACGTGTATGTGGGGGTGTGATCCTCTATGCTATAAAACCAGAACTCAGTGTATTTTTGTCAGAGCAAATAAGCCATATGCTGACGGTTGTTCTCCGTTGTCAATAAACTCATCGTTTGATTGCACTTTTCTGGGCCTCCGTCGTTTGTTGTCTGGTCTACAGTTGATCGATCTCGCTTCAGAAGACATACAAGACCACTGATAATCTCCCACGATCTGGGGCTCCACGCAAGATCTCATCCCGTGGGGTCAAAATGATCATGAGAACGGTGAGCAAAGATCCCAGAACCACACGGGGGACCTGGTGAATGACCTGCAGAGAGCTGGGACCAAAGTAACAAAGGTCACCATCAGTAACACACTAAAACGGCAGGGAATCAAATCCCGCAGTGCCAGACGTGTTCCGCTGCTGAAGCCAGTGCATGTCCAGGCCCGTCTGAAGTTTGCCAGAGAGCACATGGATGATACAGCAGAGGATTGGGAGAATGTCATGTGGTCAGATGAAACCAAAGTAGAACTTTTTGGTATAAACTCAACTCATCGTGTTTGGAGGACGAAGAATACTGAGTGGCATCCCAAGAACACCATACCTACTGTGAAGCATGGGGGTGGAAACATCATGCTATGGGGCTGTTTTTCTGCCAAGGGGACAGGACGACTGATCCGTGTTAAGGACAGAATGAATGGGGCCATGTATCGTGAGATTTTGAGCCAAAACCTCCTTCCATCAGTGAGAACTTTGAAGATGAAACGCGGCTGGGTCTTCCAACATGACAATGATCCAAAACACACCGCCCGGGCAACAAAGGAGTGGCTCCGTAAGAAGCATTTGAAAGTCCTGGAGTGGCCTAGCCAGTCTCCAGACCTCAACCCCATAGAAAATCTGTTGCGGGAGTTGAAAGTCCGTGTTGCTCGGCGACAGCCCCAAAACATCACTGCTCTCGAGGAGATCTGCATGGAGGAATGGGCCGAAATACCAGCTACTGTGTGTGCAAACCTGGTAAAGACCTATAGTAAACGTTTGACCTCTGTTATTGCCAACAAAGGTTATGTTACAAAGTATTGAGTTGTATTTTTGTTATTGACCAAATACTTATTTGCCACCCTGATTTACGAATAAATTCTTTACAAATCCTACCATGTGAATTCATGGATTTTTTTTTCACATTCTGTCTCTCAGTTGAAGTGTACCTCTGGTGCGAATTACTGACCTCTGTCATCATTTTAAGTGGAGGAACTTGCATAATCGGTGGCTGACTAAATACTTTTTTGCCCCACTGTATATTCACTGTTGACTGTAACTACGCTCAAACTATTAATACTATCTTATTTTAATAAACAACACTGTCATATGCAAAACTGGGGTGGCACTTGGGGTGGCAAGGGATCATTTTAGGGTGGCACTTGCCACCCCATGCCACCCTTCTAGATCCGCCCCTGTGCCTGAGATGATTCAGGTATATAACCATACAGTGCATAGTTCTACAGGATATTGACCATATTTTTGATGTTTGGAAAGCATGGATTTCTTCGCCAGGAAAAATATTATGACCTGAGAGCAGATGCTCTTTCATTGCTGCCTGGAGATAGAGTATTGCTACAGGACGTAAGAGCAAGGGGCCGAGATAAGTTGGCAGATAGGTGGCAACAGCAACCTTATGTTGTCATAAAACAAGCAGATCGTGTTTAGATGCATCTTTTGTAAACACCGGGTCTCTGTGACTTTTAAACCCCAAAACGCGCTGCGCCATAAATTGGTCCACCCCAAGGATCGGGTCCCCTGCGGTTGTTGGTTCTTCCTGGCTTGTGTAGCCACTAGGTAACAAAAGCTCAACTCTGGAGCATCCCTTGAGCACTTCTTTTGTGTTTTGTACTTGCTTCGGGGGTTTGTACCATTGACTGTAGAAAACATGGACGACGCGACACCGCCTCCTCCCATTGTGCAAAAATGAAGCCAAAATACCCCGCTTGTGGAGGCTGCCATCTTGCAGATTTGGAGCCAGAGTCTGCGCGGTAGTGACTTGAGGTGGAGCGACTGTGTAACGCTCCCGCCCACACACCCGCTGGACGTGACCGCAAACACGCCCCTCTACACTTTTTACGTAGCCTGGCGGCTCGAGTTTTTTTGTTGGTTTACTGTGACTGACGACTCCTTTAATTAAGGTAAATACAACCACGTCACTGTTATAAAAAAAGACACACGGCTTATCATCTTATAGTTCTAAAATCACTTTGTTGTTAATTCGTTAGCTAGATTAGCCGCTAGCATACGCACTGTGTTGGAGGCTTGTTGCTGTAGTTAGCGATGCTACACACCTGTTACTCTTTCTTTTTTTTCTTTTTTTTTAATTCATATTTTGGATGGACAGAAACATTAACAAATATACAACAGGAATAATCATACTGTCAGTTCTCTGTCCGTTTCTTAACAACAACCAACAAATAAGGACTAACAATAACTAAAGACAAACAAACAAACAAAAAAACGAAAACAACAACAAAAACAAAACAACAACAAAAAGAAAACAAAACACCAGGAGAGACAAAAAGATAAACCGCCTCCTGAGAAACATCAACAAAAACAAAAGCAATGGGGGCTAAACACCCGGGTGCCTAAAAACATAACATAACCTTGACCACTGATAACATTAGACAATTTCTTCCCTCTGACTTTCAAAGTAAAAGAACAACAACAAAAATACCAACGACACATGAACCCCCCCCCCCCCCCCCCCCCCAAAAGAACACTTATCACAATATCTAAGAGACATTGTCGATGTACAACAAAAAAGGACCCCAGACCTGCTCAAAAATATCTTCTCTCCCCTTAATTCTGTACATAACCCGTTCATATAATGCCATCTTAGACATTTGTTCAGTCCATTCCAAAGAGAACAGGGGCTGGATGACTTCCAGTGCCTCAGTATTATCCTGCATCCTGTTATGAAAAACAGACGCATCCACAGTCTCTGTTTTTTTGAAAGGATACTATTGTCAGGTAACAGGCCCAGGACACACACAGCTGGAGATTTAGAAAGATTAAGTTTAAAAATATCATTCACCAAGTTAATGATCCCGTCCCACAAATAGTCATTTTTCCGACATGTGTACAACATATGAACTAGATTCCCGGCTTCCTCCTGACATTTCCAACAGGTGTCATTATCCACAAGCTTCAGCCTGGCTAATTTACTGGGTGTCCAGTAATTTCTGTGAAGCAACTTGTACTGGATAAGTTGAGACTGTGTTTCAGGTGAGCAAACATACCATGATGAAACCAGCTGCTTCCGAGTGTCCTCTAAAATCTGGATACCCAGATCCTTCTCCCAACACTGCCTCAATCCCCCCAAATTGGGAGAGCGCGCCTCTCTGAAAATCCCATAAAATTTGGATGCCCTGATTCTATTAATGCCAGGAGCTGCAAACATCTCCTGAATACTAGATGGAGGGTCTGGGTTATTATTCAAAATGGTTTTAATACAGTGTCTTATTTGAAAAAACCTCCAAATTTCCCTTGGATCCAGATTAAATTCTCGTCTGATTTCTGCAAACGATTTCATACCAGTCTGCCCAAATAAATCCCCCACCTGATTGATACCTGTCCTAGCCCAAGCCTCCCACCTGACTTGTTTCTTACCAATTAATAATTTCTTATTATACCAGATAGAGGCTCTAGAGGTTAGATAAGGGCTAACGTTGGTATATTGGTGAACTCTACACCAGGTCTCTTGCATGAAAGCCAATACAGGATCTTTAAACGGTACTGGTCTTCCCTTCTGAGTGAGGAAGGCCTCTAAAGACGAAGGAGCCACAAGACTTTCCTCAATCGCAACCCATGAAGGCTTCTCTGTAAGGGAATTATGTATCTTAACTAACTGAGAGAGGGAGAAAGCATAGTGATACCAAACCATCTTGGACAATGCCAACCTGCCATTATCTTTTGCAGCATATAATTTGGACCGATTAAAAGATGGCTTTTTGCCTGCCCACACAAAACCCTCCACACATGTATTATAAAGCTTTAACAAATTATGTGGGATCGGTAACATGTGAAGAAGGTACTGAAATTTAGGGGAAACAAGCATCTTTACCAAATTAATTCTGCCCAAAAGGGACAGATTTATCTTAACCCAATTCTGCAACAGCAGACGAATGTTTTGAATCACTGGGGAAATATTTACTTGCATTATGTTGTCTAAACCAGGGGTCAGTTTAATCCCCAAGTAAGTCAAACCCTCGGGCATCCACTTGAACTGCCATGAGCTCCTCATGACTGGAGGACAATTTAGAAATGGGCGTAACTTCCGACTTAGACCAATTTATGGTGTAGCCAGAGATTACAGAAAAGGAATCAATAATTGAGGAAATTGCAGGAACGGCCTGTTCTGGGTTACTTGAGATCAGTAAAATGTCATCTGCATACAAAAAAGTTTTATGTTCTTCTTGACCCATATCCACCCCTCTGATTTGCTTACATTCACGTAATGCAATAGCCAAAGGCTCCAAAAACAGGGCGAAAATGAGTGGTGATAAAGCTGAGCCTTGTCTAGTACCCCGACTTAACGAAAAGGAGGGTGACATTATCCCATTGGTAGTAACTATAGCCATTGGATCTGTTTATACCACCTGAATCCACTGCCTAAAAATGGGACCAAAACCGAATCTCTTCAACGTATAAAACAGAAAGGGATACTCAACTTTATCGAAGGCCTTCTCTGCATCTAAGGAGAACGCGACGACAGGGTCTAAATTAGTCCTGCTCTTCCAGAATATGTGCAATAACCTACGTAAATTATCTGCAGAACTTCTGTTTTTCACAAAACCGACCTGATCCCTATGAACCAAACAAGGAAGAACTTTCTCAAGCCTAAAAGCTAGTATCTTGGAAATAATCTTTTCGTCCACATTAATTAATGAAATTGGGCGGTAATTCCCACAATGCTGTGGGTCTTTCCCTTTTTTATATAATAACGTGATCACTGCCGATCGCATACTAAATGGTAGTCTCCCTCTTTGAAATGCATCTTGCTATACCGACAGTAGTCTTGGAGCTAATTCGCCCACGAACACCTTATAAAAATCTGATGGAAATCCATCATTGCCTGGAGATTTGCCCAATCTAAGACTGCCAATTGCCTGCTTAACTTCAATTAGTGTAATCTTACCTTCTAATACAGTTCTTTGGTCTTCAGACAGGCTGGGAATTTTAATAGAAGAAAAGAAATCTGACAGCCTCTGTTCCTCCACCAATCCATTGGAGGTGTAAAGCTCCTGATAGAATTTAGTAAAGGCATCATTAATTTCTTTTTTACTGGTGGTCAACTTATTATTATTACTAGGAACAAAAATAGATGGTATAAGGTTGCTAGATTTTATCTGCTTAACCCTGTGTGCCAACATTTTACCTGTTCTCTCCCCTTGTTCAAAATACTTTTGATTTAAACAAAACATTGCATATTCCGCTTTTTTCTCCAGTATACTATTCATCTCAAATTTAAATTTAATTAATTTGTTCCATAATTCCCTCTCTGGGTGCAGCATGTGTTGTTTTTCAAGCTCCTTGATATCCTGTTCCAGCTTCATCAGCTTGTCCCTCTCAGCTTTTTTAATCAAAATTTAATTAAAAAGTATAGTCTCTTTCTTGAGGATGAAGAAGTCTCCATATATCTACCAGGCTCAGTTCCTCTGACATCACGTCCACCGCAGCATTTACTGGGTCCTTACTTAGTACAGTACGGGAGGATTTGTCCAACAATACATCCCTGACCCGGTTAAAATCTCCCCAATTACAATATTTGTTTTACCTATAGTCCGCACAATGTTACAGACTTCATGAAAAAACTGTGGCTGAGGAGAATTGGGAGCATATATGCTGACCAATGTCATTTTCCGCCCCTGTAAACATGCATCCAAAACCACCCATCTACCCTCCTGATCTGTATAATGCTTAAAAACATGAAAATCCAAGTTTCTTCTGATCAATATGACCACCCCTCTTTTTCTAGCAGAAAATGCACTAAAATAGGCTTGAGCCACCCAATCTCTTTTAAGCTTTAATGATTCCGCCTCATCGAGATGGGTCTCCTGAATCAGGGCTATGTCTGTCTTTTTCTGCTTCAAGTATGTGAGGATTTTCTTCCTTTTAATAACATTATGACAACCTGCTATATTCTACGACACTATTTTACATAACTCCATAACACCACGCGAGCCAAGTTATTGTACAGATTTATCCAGAAGAAAATCGAGTATACCCATATAACAAATCTTAAAGCCAGTTACATGAAACAACCCAGTGGTCCAAAAAATAGGTCTATACAGTACAATTGGCACCATAACATCAAAAGGAACAACAAAACCAAACACAGTTAAGAACAAAGAAGAAAAAAAAAAAAGAAGAAAGAGAAAGAGAAAAAAAATCATGAAATCGTTGGTCCGTAGCAATCAAAAATCCCATAATGGCGTCCCTCCTCACGCTTCCCCCCCCCAAAAAAAAAGAATCTCAACCGAAAGGTCGAAAGGTGTAACGAAACCCCAATCCAGGAATAAACCACAGAAGTAAACTGACCCTTAAATCCTCTTAGTCTACATCACCCGGAATGTTAGCCGAATCCAGGCCGCTCAGAAAGTGGTTAGCCTCTGCTGGGTTGGAAAACTGATGATGCTGGTTAATCACTGAAAAAGTCATAACAGCCGGAAAGCGAAGGGAATAGTCAATATTGCGCTGTTGCAGCAGATGACGTACCTCGTCAAACTTCCGGCGTTTTTCTTGTACCTCCTGCGCATAATCCTGGAAAAAACGGACTCTCATGCCTTTCCAAATGATCTGCTTCTTTTTACTGGCGGCCGCCAGTACAGACATCTTGGCTTTATCCCGTAGGAAGCGAACGATAATGTGTCTCGGTCTGGAATCCGCAGCTGGCATCGGAGGTGCTGGCCCCACCCGATGGATTCTGTCTATTTCGTAGTAATCTCCCATCTTAATGTCCAGAGCCTCAGACAACAAATTCTTCACGCAGTCCTCAAGATTACGGCCTTCGGTTCCTTCTTTAATACCCGATATTCTAATATTCTGGCGCTGTGAGAAACCCTCGAGCGCCGTTACCTTTTCCTGCAGCCGCTGGTTCTGTATCTTCAAGTTCTTACTTATTGAGCTAGCTTTAGCCTCTTCGTCCTCCAAACGAGAGATTCTTGTCTCTGTTTCGTCCACCCTCGCACCTAGGCTATTCACGGCTTCCTTGAGAGACTCAATTCCACCTTTCACCGCCGTCATGTCTTGCGCTACCTGCTCAAGCAGAGATCTTATAGAAGTCAGCTCGGCCGTCACACCATCTTGGGAGGAGCACCTAGCATCCGCACCATCAGGTGCCTCCGCCATAGTAGTTAGCGAAGTAGCCTGAGTGTTGTGTGTTTTCCCTTGCGGCATAGTCGGGTCGTTGCGTGTAAAGTAATGACTCTTCTGACTCCTTCCACAGAATTTGCCAGGGCAGACCCAAAGTAAGACAAATGACCGGCTTATTTTTAACGAAATTTAGGGGGAGTGGAGAGCGCAACTCCAACCTATGCTGCCATCTTGGGCGGGCGTACCACGTGACCCCTCTACACACCTGTTACTCTAATAATAGTCTGTGTTATTGAAGGATTCAGCACTTCTTATGCTTTTTGTTATCCAATTTTAGACAGCGATAAGATCATCTGCACACTCTACAGAGGCCCAGAGTTACTGTTAATATCAAAAATATAATGCTGTCCTTTGAGATTTTAACATAAGACTGTGAGTGTCATGGATCTAAAACTGTTTAAATCTTCAGAGCCCTCTACAGCCTGGTAACATGGAAACTTTAAAAACATCACTGTTTCAGTAGTGTAGTCTAATTTGTCGTTTTCATATCAACAGCTACATTCACCCTGGAGAGAAACTAGTGAGAGAGACCACCAGGACCAAGCTGGGTTTCCTGGATCCAGAGGTTTGGAGAAACTTCTTCTCTTTCTTTCATCACAGCTGTCCTGTGCCAGATGTTCTGTTGACCCACTGAGGCATCATTTAAGAAACACCAGGAAGACTGAAGCTCATCGCATTGATCATGCCCCAGCCAACATTTATATGTGGGGCCCATATGGTTTGGAAATGGGCTGAAAAATGGGCCCCATATAGGATTGTCCGCGGGTTCCGTAATGGCCCCATATTAAATGCCCATATAGGTGTTATGTTAGGAAAATCTGGGAACTAAATAGGCCCCAACTGGGAAAAGTACACAGAAACCCACCTGGGCCCCATCTTTCAAGTTTTTTGTGGGTACCATGTGGGTACCACAAAGGCTAAAAAGTGGGTTTTAAGTGGGATTGTCCGCTGGTTCCATAATGGCCCCATTTTATAAGCCCATCTCGGTGTTATATTGGTAAAATCTGGGAACTAAATGGGCCCCAACTGGGCAAAGTACACAGAAACCCACCTGGGCCCCATCTTTCAAGTTTTTTGTGGGTACCATGTGAGTACCACATAGGCTAAAAAGTGGGTTTTAAGTGGTATTGTCCGCGGGTTCCATAATGGCCCCATTTTATAAGCCCATCTCGGTGTTATATAGGTAAAATCTGGGAACTAAATGGGCCCCAACTGGGCAAAGTACACAGAACCCCACCCGGGCCCCACCTTTCAAGTTGTTTTGTGGGTACCATGTGAGTACCACATAGGGTAAAAAGTGGGTTTTAAGTGGTATTGTCCGCGGGTTCCATAATGGCCCCATTTTATAAGCCCATCTCGGTGTTATATTGGTAAAATCTGGGAACTAAATGGGCCCCAACTGGGCAAAGTACACAGAAACCCACCTGGGCCCCATCTTTCAAGTTTTTTGTGGGTACCATGTGAGTACCACATAGGCTAAAAAGTGGGTTTTAAGTGGTATTGTCCGCGGGTTCCATAATGGCCCATTTTTATAAGCCCATCTCGGTGTTATATAGGTAAAATCTGGGAACTAAATGGACCCCAACTGGGCAAAGTACACTGAAACCCACCTGGGCCGCATTTTTGAAGTTCTTAGTGGGTACAAAATGAGGAAAACATGAGCTAAAAAGTTGGAATGGCATTATCAGTGGGTTCTGTAGTTGCATCTTACTTCTAGTTTGAATTGACTAATTTCTGGCACTGAGTGGGCCCCATGTAGTAAAACAGTCACAAAATCAATTTTTCAGACGGCTAATACAGGTTCTGTGACACAAAGACACCAAATATATTAAAGCTGACCGCAAACAAAAACTAGTTTGTAAATAAAACCATTTCAAAAACCACGAGGGTACACAAAACAACATTTTTCACATTTATTTTGTCCAACAATTGTCATTTTACGTAACTGTATTCCAAAGTGCGTAAACTTTTAAAAACTAGAAATGTCAAACTACAGCAAAATTCCTTAGATATTTGGAACTGTAGCAACATGGGGAAAAACTCAGATGGAAAACTCAAAAGCTTATCTTGAATCAGCAGGGTTTCTTTTTTTGTTTTTTTACAGAGCCGTAAGTCTATTTTGTACCCTTGCAGCCCTCGGTCCTCCTCTGTCTTTAGCTCCAGTGAACCACTTGGACAGAGCCTTCTCTTCTTCTTGCAAGTTGACTTTTGATGTCAAATAATTCTTCAGTGGCTCTGCAAATGAAGAAGAAAAATGGGCAAGCCAAAGTAAAGTTATAATGGGTAAATTTCCCAACAGTTTTGGTGCCGTGAAACCCGGGATTCGCTCGAGGCCCAGAGAGGAATTGGCAGAGCTGAGATCGTGAAACGAGGCAAACAGAGAGCTAGCTCACATGATTAAAAGGTAAGCACGACCTGTTTATGTTCGAACCGTGCATATTGTTTAAAGCCTAAATTATCTGTTCACTAAGTTGAGCGTATCTCAGTGTAAATTCACTCAGTAGTAGAAAAAGGTGGCTAGGGTCCGTCCCAGTGCTTTAAAGCAAGAGACTTTTGCTAAAAACCCAGGTTGATGTTCAGCGTACTGTTGAGCGACTAAAGCAAGAGACTTTTGTTAAGAACTTCAGGTTGATGTTTAGCGCCCCGTAAGAAAATCTCCGTGCATTAAAGCAGGAGACGCTTGTTACGGATTAATAGAATCGGTGTTTCATCCGAGGCGGTGTGTGATCTGTCTTAGTTATTAGGAAAAAAGTGGCGGTGTTGTGATCCGTCCCCGTGCGTTAAAGCAGGAAATGTGTGTTACTATTAGTTAGAAAGCGGGGCTGAAAGGCTGTGTCGCAGCTGAGAGCTGTGTGCTCCGAGTGTGGCAACTCAACCCATCTTCGGACGTGTCGTTGGGACCTGTGGGACAGGATAGCCGGGGGTGGTGACCTGGGAACTGGGGGTGCCTTAAATAACTAAAGTTGGATCCTAGTCGCGGTTGATAACCTGCATGAGAGTGGGGGCAAGTTGCTTCGTTAGTTGCTTCGTTAGTTGGAATACGACTGCTTGGCTCAGCCCACTGACTGCAGTGTGTGCAGACTGCGTTAGTGTGTGTCAAACCGCCGTTAGAGTCGGCGTCCTGTTGAAGTAAGGGAGTCAATTAAAGTAACAAAAAGAATTTGTGTCTAAAAGTGTGTGTTTGTGGTGTGTAGAAATCGCGGCAGGAGGCGGTGTCACGAGTTGTTGCAAACTGTGAAGTCAATTGGGAGGTTGAATTTGGTTTTATATTTTTTTAGGGAAAAAGAAACCGCGGTATCAAGTCCGTGGCGCAGTTTGAATAATTTGTGAGGCGTACAAGAGCGGACGGCACCCGCTCTGTGTGCCGACTAGGGCATTGTCCTGAATCAGGTGAGAAAGTGTCTCGCAGAAAGTTTGAATGGGACTGTGAGAAGCATGAGGTGTGTGTGAGCCAGCCTCAGGGGCGGGTTCACAGGTGGAACAAAGGAGGAGTAAAATGTGTGTGTGTGAGAGAGAGAAAGAAAGGTGGGGGCGAGTGACCAGCCTGTGAGTGTGTGTGAATTCCTTGATAACAAAAGAGGGAGGAAAAAAAGTACATTAGTTGATTTCCTGTGAAATAATAATAGTTAAGAAATCAAAGTGGAGAAATAGGAGAAAATGAACTAAAGTAACTAAAGAAAAACTAAACAGTGGATTAGTGTTAACCCTTTAGAGCCGAGCGTAGCGCCCCCGCTACGATTTGCGTATCTATTTTTAAATCCCTGTATCACTGCAACCACGTAAGCTAGCACAATAATTTTTTTTGCATATGAAACCGGAGAAGTTGTACTTACATCTTATGCCATCAGCTTGTCCTAGGTCACGGTTTTCTTCCACATAAAGCTTTGCAAAAACTGCATGGCTAGCACTTGCAGCAACAAAAACATAATATTCCAGAAACACGCTTTGCCGATCCGATCAGCTGTTCATAACACTTCCTACGTTGGAATAGATGTCAGCGCGAACTTTCGCATGTCCGCCATTACCTGCCCGAAACCGGAAGTGACGTCATTTCGCGGAAATGTAGTTTTTTTTACTGTCAGGGCCTCAGAGCCTATACTGGTGTTTTTAAAAGTTATCTTTGTCTTTATGACTTTCTGTGTCGTTTCTGGGATGCTTAGAACTCAAATTGCACTGCTGGAAATAGTTTATTTTGATGCATATGCTGCTTTTTTGCAAATTTGCACTATAATATTTATTTTCGTTTTTCCTGCAGTATATAAAAATTGGTGTATTTCAAAAGTAAAACTATGAAGACACTTCAAATAAATTTCCTGTGGTGGGAAACTAGTTTATGCAACTTTTTTGTATTTACAGTTTTGAGGGATAAGCCTCTTAAATTTCTCTAACTAGAAATATATGTTAAAAAAACAAAAACGATTTTCAATTTTTTGTAGTTTATTGCACTTTTTTGCAATTTATGTAATTACTATGCACTTAATGCATACATATTATTGAAATTTGGGCTGTAATGGTTGTATTGATGTATATCAACTTGAAATGCTCCCAAAAATGGCACTACAGCATGTAAAAATATAATATAAGCTCTGGCGGACTTGGTTCTATGGTAGGTCTTAAAGGGTTAAGGTAATGATAAATGAATTCATAAAAATAATAGTGGCATTTAAAGGTGACCAAGTACTCAAGGATGAGAATTGGATTGCTGACTGTATGAGAGCTGTTGGGGTGAAAGGAAAATGAGCTTGGAGGAGTGAGTTAACAGGTTAATGTGTGGGTGTAAAAAGAAAAAGAAAAAGAGAGAAAGAAAATAATGAAAACAGAAAAATAAAAAGTGTGGAAGTGTGAGTGGGGAGCCCGTTCTCACTCCCGAGGCGTAACATCCCGACGTTTTGTCACGTCCCGTGGCGTGCCTGAGGAACGCGAATGGTGACCTTCCACGTTGTTATAGTACGCGGCGAGTTCCAACCCTGTGTTGCAGCCCTAAACCTAACCTTATCCCTAAGCCTAACCATAACCTTATGCCTAACCTTAACCATAACCTTATGCCTAACCATAACCTTATTCCTAACCTTAACCATAACCGTGTCCCTACGCCTAAACCTAACCTTATCCCTAAACCTAACCATAACCGTATCCCTAAACCTAACCATAACCGTATCCCTAAACCTAACCATAACCTTATCCCTAAACCTAACCATAACCTTATCCCTAAACCTAAACCTAACCTTATCCCTAAACCTAACCATAACCTTATCCCTAAACCTAACCATAACCGTATCCCTAAGCCTAAACCTAACCTTATCCCTAAACCTAACCATAACCTTATTCCTAACCTTAACCAGCACTGTAATGACGTGAAATAGTGTTTTCCCAAGCGATTTTAAGGGAAAAAGCGAAGATGTGTAGATTGAGTCCAAACGGTTCTCACGTGTCCGCAGTTTTCCGATATCGTCACGTAGGAACGCGTTGGGTGCCCGAAAACGTAATATGTTGACGATTTGTCACCTAGCGTAAAATGTTACGCTTTGGGAGTGAGAACGGGTTGGAGTGGGAAATTGTCTCCAACTGGGGGAAGCAGTGACACTACAGGTCACCTTCTTCCCCTGCTGGACGCAAAAGAAACCATAATTTGGAGTGTTGTGGGTGAAAATAATTAATAACAACATCAAGAAGATTTTTTGTGTTTGCGGTTAAGAATAAATAAAAATTTTATTTTCAGTTCAAAACAAAATAAGCGGAGACGTGTTGCTTTAAGAGTGATGAAAACATATGCAGTCACAGTGAATAATGAAAGTCTCTCAGTCTGTTGATTACAGGTGGGGAATGGACCTGGATCAATTCTCCACGGGCAGCAGTCGGCAGTAAGTTATAGGTTAAGATCATTAGAAAAAAAAGAAAAAAAGAAAGAAACACCCAGCCAGCATTTTGGCTGAATTGTTTTGCAGCTTCCCGTCCTCATCCTGAACAAGCAAGCTCCAAGGAAGCTAATCTCTCCCTGAAGACACAGAGTGCAGTTCCAGAAGCACGAGCATGAACATCAACAGTGGACAGCAGTCCAAGAGACAATACCAGAGACCTGAGCAGAGAGGTCCAGCAGCACTATGGGCAAACGGCATCAGAAAGAGAAGATCCATCATCTTGATTGGATGAATGGACATGCGTTTCCAGCAAGCTGCAACTTCACTGTGTGTGAAATTCCTCAGGGCATAACTAGGTGGGGGGCTCAACATTTAACTTGATAACTGTGGTCTGGAGGGGAGATGGTTTTTTTAAGTTTTGTTCTTATTTAAAGATCACCTTAAAAGACCACTTACCCCCACCCAGGATAACCACCAAATACAGCAAATTAAAACAACAAAGCAAAACAACAAACAAGTGCTTCGATGGAAGGGCAGCACAGCCACCCAGCTGAAACACACTTACTAAAGGGACGTTGCCCAATACAGTGAACACCATCACCCACTTAAACATCAAACAAACTGATATTCAGTCTCCACTAAAATGTCCAAAGATCCTGGGACCTCTAACAAACCCTCCAGCACTGTTGAGGTTAAGCAGGTGTTTTATATTTGATAAAGAGGAAACTTGACACTAAAACATAAGTGTCACAAAATTACTGTTACCTGTTATAACTCTTTAAATGTTTATCTGATGTTCCCAGTCTACAATTTCTAAACAAAAATCAGTTTGTGTCCCCCATAGTTTCATGGAATGTTTGCTGAATTTTTTAAAATGGGTTTTATTTGCAGTGATCTAATGAATCAAACAACATATTTTCTTCTCTGTTCTTTTGCCCCATCACTACTTCCAAGCAGTTTGCAATTTGCCATTTTTTCTGTGCCTTTCTCTTATTTTTGTGTATATTTTTGCATATATCCCCTCCTGACTGTATAAATTTCTCCTGTTTGTTATTTATTCTGATGTCTAATATTTTATTTTATTCCATAGTTGGTGTGGAACACAATTTTGTTGTAAATGTGCACTGACTATAAAGGCCTATTCTGTTCTTCTATTCTAGTCAGTTATTCAGTTAATAACACAGCAGACCTGCCCAGTCTCTCTCATTTATCAGGTTGCAGTACTGTTCCAACCGCAGATGGTTTTCTTCCAGCTGCTCTTTAACATTTTCATTAAAAGGCTTTGCTGATGGTTTTGATTTAGCTCTTTGATAAACAAAGTTTAACTAGGTTTTTTTATGTGTCTTTTAGCAATCCTCTGGTGCTGATAGTTCTGATCTCTCTGCTGAGCTACACAGGTACTGAGGTAGATGCAACCCAGTACCAGCAAAGTTTTCCTAATACAGCAGCCACTTGGTGTTTGCATGGTGTATAAAGGCATCAGTCACAGAAAGATAAGAGCCAGTAGGTGGCAGCTTCAGTTTGCCAACCACATGATGGTTTTCATCTGACCTTTGACCTTCACAGCATCTCCTCTCAGCATTGGCTACAACCTGCGCCTTTTGTCTTCTTTCCTCGCTGACTTTTATGTCACTAATAAACTGTTGAACTGCATGTCAGTGAAACAAAGGCATTTTTGTCATTTGTGTGTCAGAGAATATGGATGTTTCTGTGCTTCTCTTTACGTTTCTCGTAAATACACTGACATTCCCGTGTCTGTGTGTGTGTACACAGGTTTATCTTAAGAAAATTCTAATCCCAATGACATAAACTGCTTAATTAAATAAATAATATAATGCAGCTATAACTGAGCTCATGAGCAGGTGAGTTAATTCTGTCAGTCAAAGTCAAATGTATGAAATTGACTCTGAGCCCGTGATCAACTGAAATAAACTGAAGCTGTCTAATGAAGTTAGTGAACTATATTCTCCTTCCCTCTGATGCTCCATATTAAGGTCTGATGCTGGTTTTTATTAAGTGCCTGAAACGGGCAGAAATATGTGATATATATGAAGCCTGTAGAGGAATAAGGTGAATCTCAGTCAGAAAAAAACTGTTTCCAACTGCAAAATAAAAATAAATAAACTAACAAAAATAGAATGTGTCAAGTAGAAAAGCCATAAATGGCACCATGAGTTTGGCATTATTTGTGAGTACTGTTGGGATTAAATAATTTTCTGTGCCTCAATAATGCTATGCTTTTTATTAATAAGTGTTATAAAGTTATATAGTGTAGTATTAAGTGGACATAGCCCTGAAAATAAAGGCATGAGCTCAGTTCTGTCACACTTCTCTAAACAAACATCACAGCAACCACAATGATCAGCCATGTGAGCTGATTAGAGTTAAGTTAATGAAGTGAAAATATACCTAACAGATGTTAATTTTCATGTTTCATTCATGATACAGTTCTGTGCAAGTCATTATAGATTATTTAGAAAATGTGAAACAGGTGATTCATTGTAATGTGTAAACATACATGGACACACAGGATACAAGGCAAAGAGAGAGGTTGTGTGTCCAGTTTATTCTGAGTCATTCATATTTTATTTGTTGTTATCATTTATTTTCATTAGTTTTAACATACAGTTAATTCTGTTTCACCAAAACGACGTCTGTGAACAACTGAGACAAATAGAATTTGAACTTTACTGTTACTGCAGTTTGTACAGAGACATCGGGGAAGCAATGCGTGGAGGACATTTTTTAGCTCTAAGCAGAATGATGACAGCGATGCTAATCAGGTGATGACACACAAAAACATGTCACTGCAGTTTAGGAGCCTCCGAGAAACTATCTCACCCAGAACCTGCTGAACTGCGTTCCAGTCAAATACAGTATGTTTTAGTCCATTTGTGTGTGTCAGAGGTAATGAATGTTTCCACATTCAGAGATTCTTCCTGTCAGTTGACTCTGGATTTTGTAAACACAATTAATAATGAGTAAAAAAAGGTAAGTAAAGTCCATGTTGAGTTTTCATGTTCTCCTGGGTTCTCTCCAACTTCCTCCCACAATCCAAAGACATGCAGTTAGTGGGGATAGGTTAATTGGTAACTCTAAATTACCCATAGGTGTGAATGTGAGTGTGAATGGTTGTCTGTCTCTGTGTGTTAGCCCTGCGACAGACTGGTGACCTATGCAGGCTGTCCCCTGCCTCTTACCCTAAGACAGCTGGGATAGGCTCCAACCCCTCTGCGACCCTGCAGGAGAAGTGGAAGCGAACAGATATATGGGTTTGCTTACAGTACTTGGCTATAACTGGGCTCATGAGCAACTGTATTAATTCTGTTAGTCAAAGCTAAATGTATGAAAATAAACTGATAAAAATGTTTCCAATATCACTGAAGTAATACTATTATTTTCTCTCGAAGGCTGTGATCTACTGAAATAAACAAGAATATTTCGATGTGACTGAGCTACCAATTTTTCTCCACATTTGCAATCTGAAACTTGTTTTTAATTTAGTGAACTATATTCTCCTTACCTCTGATGCTGTTATATTTCAGGGCCTAAAATAGGCAGAAATATTTGGGCATCAGCTACAAGATGGAACTCAGCAAAAACTGCAAAAGAGAAATTAATTAACAAAAATCAAATTTTATTAAGTAGGAAAACCTTAAATTTACAGAAGTCACATATTTAATATTATACTGGTGGTCGCCTAATGTCCTGTTTCCACAAAGGCACCCTGAGGATGGTGAGTACTGCACGCAGTCCTGTCACACTTCTACAAACAATCATCCCCGCCACCAAGTGAACACTAAGACTAATATTTTACTTGGAAAATGGAAAACAGGTGATCATCGTAATGTGGAAACATACATGGAAATACAAGATATAAGGCAAGAACAGAGTTTGTGTGGCCTTTTTATAATGACTTATTCATTTCAATATTATTTTTATAGTTTCTAAAGTGTTTTAATATTAAATTCTGTTTCACCAAAAAGACGTCTGAATGACTTAGAAGGGCATTCAAATTTGCTACCATGAAACATGAGAGAAAAAAAAGACGTTTCGAGTCTGTGTCAGACTTGATGAATGTTTCCACGTTCAGACGTTTCTCCTGTCATATAAACTCTCTGGGTTTGTTAAACATTTTTTAAAGTGAGAATGAATAAGTAGATGTCCTCTCTGTTAGAGCAGCCTCACAGGGTTTAAAGCTGACCGCCAGAGGGTCTCAGAGCTAAAGTACATGTTACAGAGCCTTTATGTTCCAACAGACTCACTTTTCTGCCTATTTAACAAAGAAAACCTGCAGCAAAGCTTGTGCTAATCCATCTGAGATGGATTTTTTGATTGAAAGGTTTAACCTCCTAGGACCTGCCGTCTACATATGTGGACATCCCATTTTTGGCTATGTTGACCAAAATACTCAATTTTGCTCTACATGGGCCTGATATCCACTTACGAGGACATTATGCTGCTACTGTTCTATCAAAATTTTAAATGAATATCCTCATTTGTGGCTCTCATTTTTCTTAAAAACAAAAATAAGGTAAAAAAAAAAAAAAATCTGGAATTTCTTTGTTTTTACATTCATCGGGCCCCAATATGCCCAAATATCAAAGAGAAATTAAAAATGCATGTTGTGGAAGAGTTCGGGTCTTAGGAGGTTAAGACCAGACAACATTCTAAAATATCCACCTGATAGAATTTTACGAGAAGTTTCACATCACATGATCGCAGGGCTAACACAGAGACAGACAACCATTCACTCTTAGATTCACACATTCAATATTTAGAGTTACTATTTAGGCAAGGCAAGGCAAGGCAAGTTTATTTATATAGCACAATTCAACAACATGTGATTCAAAGTGCTTTACAGAGACATTAAAAACAAAAACAAATAAAAAGCATGATCTAAAATTGATTAAGACAAACAAACAAACAAACAAACAAACAAAACAGTATTTAAAATCAAAAATCAAAACAGTAGATAAAATAGAACAGTAGATAAAATCAGAACAGTAGATAAAGTCAGTAGTTAAAATGTAAGTTTTGAAATTTAAGCTTAAAAGTGTGGATTTGGTGATTTATTCAAAAGCAGCTGAGAATAGGTGGGTCTTCAATCTGGATTTAAATAAACTGAGTGTTTCAGCTGATCTGAGGCTTTCTGGGAGTTTGTTCCAGAGATATGGAGCATAAAAGCTGAATGCAGCTTCTCCGTGTCTGGTTCTGACTCTGGGAACTGATAAGAAACCGGATCCAGATGACCTGAGGGATCTGGAAGGTTCATACTGGGTCAGGAGGTCACTGATGTATTTTGGTCCTAAACCATTCAGAGCTTTATAAACCAGCATCAGAACTTTAAAGTCTATCCTCTGACGGACAGGCAGCCAGTGTAAAGACCTCAGAGCTGGACTGATGTGGTCCACTTTTTTGGTCTTAGTGAGGACTCGAGCAGCAGAGTTCTGAATGAGCTGTAGTTGTCTGACTGATTTTTTAGGTAGACCTGTAAAGATGCTGTTACAGTAATCAAGCCTACTAAAGATGAATGCATGGACTAGTTTTTCCAGGTCCTGTTGAGACATCAGATCTTTTATCCTTGAAATATTCTTGAGGTGATAGTAAGCTGATTTTGTTATTGTCTTAATGTGTTTTTCTAAGTTTAGGTCTGCATCCATCACTACACCCAAATTTCGCGCCTGGTTTGTGGTTTTTAGGTGTATAGATTGAAGTTCTCTGGTGACCTGTAATCGTTTTTCTTTGGCACCAAAGACTATTACTTCAGTTTTGTTTTTGTTTAGCTGGAGAAAATTGTGGCACAACCAGTCATTAATTTCCTCAATGCATTTACCAAGAGCCTGTACAGGGCCTCGGTCTCCTGGTGACAATGTGATATATATTTGTGTGTCATCTGCATAGCTATGATAGTTTATTTTGTTGTTCTTTATAATCTGTGCCAGTGGGAGCATGTATATGTTAAACAGAAGGGGTCCCAAGATGGAACCTTGGGGAACTCCACATGTGATACTTGTCTGCTCAGATGTGAAGTTACCTATTGATACAAAGTATTTCCTGTTTTCTAAGTATGTTTTGAACCAGTTTAGTACAGTTCCTGAAAGACCTGCCCAGTTCTCCAGTCGTTTGAGTAATATGTTGTGGTCAACTGTATCAAATGCTGCACTGAGATCCAGTAGAACTAATACTGACATTTTTCCACTGTCTGTATTCAGACATATGTCATTAAACACTTTGGTCAGAGCGGTTTCAGTGCTGTGGTTCTGTCTAAAACCTGACTGGAAGGCATCATAGCAGTTATTCTGTGTTAAGAAGTAA
Source organism: Oreochromis niloticus (assembly GCF_001858045.2). Lineage (NCBI taxonomy): Eukaryota > Metazoa > Chordata > Actinopteri > Cichliformes > Cichlidae > Oreochromis > Oreochromis niloticus. Next base: position 78,382,375 of record NC_031967.2, on the reverse strand, counting down.
TTGAGCTGTTGAGAAACTGCTTTTTCAATGATCTTACATAAAAATGGGAGGTTTGAGATCGGCCTGTAGTTGTTCATTTGTGTCTTGTCAAGATTGTCCTTTTTCAGTATAGGTTTTATTACAGCAGTTTTTAGTGGTTCTGGAAACACACCTGATATTAAAGAAAAGTTTACGATCTGTAACAGGTCTGACTCCAAAGTCTTTGAGACCTTTTTGAAAAAACTTGTTGGCAGGACATCTAAACAGCAAGAGGAGGAGTTCAGTTGACCTAAGATGTCCTCCAGGTCTTTGCTGTTAATAGGGTGAAACTGTTTCATGGTGTTTAAACAGTTTTTTGGTGGACAGTACATATCCTGGATCTGCTGTTGATGTACCAATTGCTTGTCTAATCTTTTGGATTTTTTCTGTGAAGAATTTGGCAAAGTCATTGCAGGCCATGGTCGAATGAAGTTCAGTTGCCACTGACACAGGAGGGTTTGTTAGCCTGTCAACTGTAGAGAATAAGACCCGAGCGTTATGACTGTTTTTGGTGATGATGTCAGAGAAGTACGACCTCCTTGCACTCCTCAGTTGTAAATTATAATTGTGAAGTTTCTCTTTATAGATGTCATAATGAACCTGGAGGTTTGTTTTTCTCCATCTGCGCTCAGCTTTCCTACACTCTCTTTTTTCATTTTTCACCAGTGTGGAGTTTCTCCATGGAGACTTCTTCCTTCCAGAGATAACCTTCACCTTAATGGGAGCAATAGTGTCCATTACATTTAACATTTTAGCATTGAAGCTATTGACGAGGTCATTGACTGAACCTCTGGACAGGTCAGGTGTTAATGGGAAGACCTGGTTAAAGATCTCACTACTGTGTTCAGTTATACACTGTTTTGTGATCACTGCTGTTGATATATTTGTGTGGGCTGAGATTTTACTTTCAAAGAAAACACAGTAATGATCAGATAGGCCCACATCAGATACAGTAACCTTTGAAATGCTCAGGCCCTTGGAGATCAGTAGGTCAAGAGTATGTCCTCTATTATGTGTGGCCTCTGTTACATGCTGAGTCAGCCCAAAGTTGCCCAGAGTGTTACTCAGGTCTTTAGTCCCTTTGTCCTGAGGGTTGTCCACATGGATATTAAAATCCCCAACAATAATTACACAGTCGAAATCAACACAGATCACAGACAGCAGTTCACTGAGGTCATTAAAAAAGTCTGTGCAGTATTTGGGAGGCCTGTAAACATTAAGGAACACAACTTTGGATGGGGCCTTCAGCTGTAACGCCACATATTCAAAAGACTGAAAACTTCCAGGAGATAGCTGCTTACATTGAAATGATTCATTAAATAAGACGGCAACCTAACCGTCTTATTTAATGACCTAACCCTAACCCCAGGTCTTTGGACTGTGGGAAGGAGCCGTGCAGTCATCCAGGAAAGTCGATATTCAGATTTAATCTCAGTAGTTTTTGGACATATTTGTGATGCAGGCAGAATTTTACTGATCTGGTAACTGGCATAAAGCCAGATTTATGGTCATTTTTATTTCAGATATAAAGAAACATGTCAGAAATGTTTGCTCAGTGTTTGATTTTTAATTACTAAAGATCAGCTGTGAGATCAATCTGATGGGCGTTTTTAAGCATTTAGTGCTGCAGCTTCTCTCTGAGGTCTAGAACTGAGCTCAGCTGGGGTCCGTTCTTCGTACCTCGCTTACTACATCCAAGATCAAATGACACATCCAAGATCATATCATCGCGCTAACTTTGAGCTCGCTAATCCGGTTCTCCGAACACACCTGTTGTTGACGATTAGTATAGCTGGATGAAGTAATCTGAGATCACTGGGTGGTTTAAAAGGGGCTACGCATCGATAGTAGAAACATTGATCGGCAACCCTGTGATTGGTCGGCGAAGATGTCGAAGGAGCGCGCTCAGTATTTCACGGCAGCAGAGCAAGAACTCTTGATTGAGGGATATCAGGAGTTTCAGAGTTTAATCAAAACGCAGGGGAACACTGCAAAGGCTGCAAAAGCAAGGAGAGAGGGCTGGTAGAAAGTTGCTGACAAATTAAACTCGTAAGTGATCCATGATATTACATTATATCATGTGATATTATATTATACCACATTATATTATATTACATCATATCCTCTTTCACATTAGAGCCACAACAGGACCCACTAGAACATGGGAAAAGTAAAAGTGAAATATAAGAATATTCCACAGAATGGTAATATTTATCACTTATATTGCTTTTAGTCTATGACAAGAGACCCTGGAATAATCTGTTTGTTTGTTTATAACAGCAACCAAGAAAAGGGCAGAGCAAATAAAGACAGGTGGTGGTCCTGCACCCCCTCGTCACACCCCTTTTTGTACTGTGACATTTATTGACATTGTGGGTTTTTTTGTGTGTAGTTTGACATAACACTCCATCACTTTTACCTGTTCCCATGCAAGGGGTGACTGAAGCATGCACAGTAAGTCGGGAGTAAGTATATACAGTACAGTAAGTATATATATATATATATATATATATATATATATAAATAGAGAGAGAGAGAGAGAGAGAGAGAGAGGAAGAAAGTAAATAATACCCTCACGGGAGAATCGATATCTCTCTATGAGCACACCGTCGCGCTGAGCTAAAGGATCCTGTCTATCCCGCAATATACGCTAAATTCTGTAAACTCTCCTTATCAATCTTGCACCTTCCTTGCTCGCGTACAAACGGACAGGACATGGCTGCGACAGACTTCCCAAATCCACCTTCGCTTTTATAGTCGTGGTCTCTCATCTTGATTGCACGTAGTAATTTACTATTACTACTCTAAAATATGAATTACATCTGACATGATCTACTACATGTAATAGAATGATTAATAGTACATTTCCCTTTTTTTCGGAAATGACCTGTATGTATCTGTATGAAATCAATAAAAGAATCAAATGCTGCATTATCTTTAGTTACATTGATAATATTTATTTATGGTAAAACAGTGGCGAAATATCGCTCTTGCTTTCATATAACTGCAGCGGACATACCTGAGTGGCCGCGATCTAATCCTGTTTACATAAAGTAAACCTGCTCCCGAGCAGGTTTACGCTTACGGATCTGTTGCTATGACAGCAAGTCCCAGATGAGCTTCGGAGAACCGAACGATCCAAGATCACGAGAAATCGTCAACATTCAAATCCGGCTAACTTACTTAGCGAGGTACGAAGAACGGGCCCATGGTTACTTATGAAAACAGAGAGAGCCAAGGACATACACAGCATATGAAGAAAAAAAAAGTTAAAATTAATACGCTGATTTTCCTCATATGAAGCACTCTTTCCATCACACCAGCCAAAATGTGGCTTGCACTGACAAACCATGTGATCAAATACATGTTTACGTTTTATCATAATGGCATTTTTATACTTTTTTCTTTGCATTTATTTAGAAACCTGTGAAGTTTCAATCAATAATATCTTTATTCAGATCCAGTTAGATTTACTCAGTTTTTTGGAATAACATATAACTGAAGACAATTTAAAATTAAGTGGAACGGCTGCTGTGCCTTTGTGTAAGATTGACACAGCAGCAGCTGTTTTTACCTTTAAAATGGTAAATGGCCTGTATTTATATAGTCCCTAAGGACCCCAAAGCGCTTTACACATCCAGTCATTCACACACTGGTGATGGCAGCTACATTGTAGCCACAGCCACCCTGGGTCACACTAACAGAGGCGAGACTGCCAAACACTGGCGCCACCGGGCCCTCTGACCACCACCAGTAGACAACGGGTGAAGTGTCTTGCCCAAGGACACAACGACCGAGACTGTCCAAACCGGGGCTCGAACCGGCAACCTTCCAATTACAAGGTGAACTCCCAACTCTTGAGCGTTCAGTGCTTCAGTTTGTCTCTGTGTTTTTCACTAGTGGCTTTAGTGACATCATCTTTTACACATTTGTACAGGTTTAGGGTGTGCTTTCATCTTCAAGTGCGTTCGAGAAGAAAAACTCACCTATACGTTGTTGAACTGCATTCCAGTGAAACAAAGGAATTATTGCTGCCTCTCTCTAGAAGTTGAATCTGTTCATCTGGACGTAGCGTTTTGTGGGAGAAATGTTTCATCACTCATCCAAGTGACTTCTTCAGTCTCAGCTGACTGCAGGTTTCCCCAATCTTATAAACAGTACATTTGCATAATGACTGAAACCATGAAGGAACAATGGGCTGGGAGGTCAGTTCCTTGGTCATTAATATGCAAATTCTCATGACCATTGATCAACAACCACTGATCAATGGCCATGAGTACCATTCACAGAGAGTTGGGGAATGGCTGCAATCACAGCGTTGTAAGATGGTGACAGATGTACTCTTAGGCCCCCTCCTCGATTCAGAGATGGTCTTTCCCTCTTCACGTAAATGGCCTCCTTGACTCTGCGCTGAAACCAGCGAACTGATCAGTATTGTAAATCCAACACCACTTTTTAATGGATATTAACATCACATGTTCTACAGACAGGATAACTGATGTAAAACCTTATTTGTGGCTGTTTTATATCAGATTTGTTCGTGTTTAAAAATCAGCTTGAGGATAAAAGTGATCGAGTATTTGTCACCCCTCAGTGCTTCAGTTTGTCTCTCTGTGTTTTTCATCTGCTGTTGCCTGGAGCTGAATTCAGGTGGTTTCTGCCGGTTTGTCTGGAACTGGATCAGCAGGTTTTCAGTGAGATCTACAGGAACATGATCACGTGCTGCAACCACAATCACATCACATGTGGTTTTCACCTCGCCAAAGCGCTTGCTCATAGGGAGTCATGTGATTGTTGAGGTTTAAGATAAGATAAGATAAGATAACCTTTATTAGTTCCACATGTGGGAAATTTGTTTTGTCACAGCAGGAAGTGGACAGTGTAAAAGTTATGAAGCAAAAATTAGAATAAAATAAAAAAGAATTAATACAGTACACAACTGTACAGAATAAAATAAAATACTATATACAGTAGAATAAAATAGAATAAAATATACAACAAGCTAAAAATAGAATACAAATGCTATATACAACTCAGTAAAAATACAACGATGCCAGAAAAGATTATTGCACATTTGTGTTATTGCACATGTGTGTGTTTGATCAGTTAAAGTCTTTGTTGTGGAGTCTGACAGCAGTGGGGAGGAAAGACCTGCGAAATCTCTCCGTCCCACACCGTGGGTGCCGCAGTCTCCCACTGAAGGAGCTGCTCAGTGCTGTCACAGTCTCATGCATGGGGTGGGAGATGTTGTCCAACAGTGATGACAGCTTAGCCACCATTCTCCTGTCACTCACCACCTCCACTGGGTCCAGAGGGCATCCTAGAACAGAGCTGGCCCTTCGGATCAGCCTGTTCAGTCTCTTCCTGTCCCCAGCAGAGATGCTGCCGCCCCAGCAGACCACACCATAAAAGATGGCTGAGGCCACCACAGAGTCATAGAAGGTCTTCAGGAGTGGGCCCTCCACTCCAAACGACCTGAGTCTCCGCAGCAGGTACAGCCTGCTCTGCCCTTTCCTGTTTTCTCTGGTGGATCTTTATTTTACAATATAAAGAGACTGGAGTCAACCGGTGATGAGATTTGATGGCTATATGAATAAAATTAGATTATTTTAAATTATGTAAACAGCCCAACATCAGACCACTAGCATTTATAGTAACTGTACAAACAGAAATATCAGAGTGATGCTTAATTTCTAACAGTGTAGAATTTTCAGACTGAAAGCTGCAGCACGCTCTCTGCAGTCAGTTACTACTTTATTGATTGATTGATTATACGTTATTCATCCCGAGGGAAATTGGGTTAAGGCTGCCAGCCGTGCCAGCTGCATGCATTACTGACATGGCACTGACCTTTATATCCTCTTGTTTACACCCTGCAGTAAAACAGACACAGGAACATGTGACTAGAAAGTTAAATATAACCTTTTTTTTAATATAATATAAAAAGTCCACATCCTACCCTTTGGACATACCTGTGTACATTTTATGTGTAAAAACTCATGTGAAGAATTATTCTACTGCACTGCTCCATATGATTATATACATGTATATACATACATCTTCAATGTAGTTCCTGGGATCTGCTGGAGCCACTCGCCTAGCTTGGGAGTCACTGCACCTAGTTCTCCGATTACCACTGGGACCACCGTCACCTTCACCCTCCACATTTACTCGAGCTTTTCTCTGAGCCCTCGTGTTCCTTCTTCCTGATGTATATCTGGAAGTCCCACAGGATCTTAGCTCGGTCATTCTCCACCACCCTTGGGGGCATCTCCCATTTTGACCTTGGGACTTCCAGGTTATACTCGGCACAGATGTTCCTGTACACTATGCCGGCCACTTGGTTATGGCGTTCCACGTATGCCCTGCCTGCTAGCATCTTGCACCCTGCTGTTATGTGCTGGATTGTCTCTGGGGCATCTTTACACAGCCTGCACCTGGGGTCTTGCCTGGTGTGATAGACCCCAGCCTCTATGGATCTTGTACTCAGAGCTTGTTCTTGTGCTGCCATGATTAGTGCCTCTGTGCTGTCTTTCAGTCCAGCTTTGTATATATGTACACACTAGACCCTATACTAGTTCTTATGTTACTATATTTACATAATGTATTTATCCTTGTCAGTAAGTGTTAGGTTTTTGTATGCACCATCTCAGGAAGTATATTGCCTTAATGTTGTTATGCTAGTGTGGCAACAATAAAGAGTCTGAAATTTTTAATCCAAAAATAGTGCTGAAAAAGAACAAACACCACAAGACTTATTTAAAAAAAAATTTATTATTAAAAACAAAGCTTAACAAGCACAGTAACTGCTTTGTACACATTTCTCTTAAATAAAAAAATAACAACGAATGAAGCATTTACAGTGTAAATACTGATCAATGCTGCAGTGCACATGAATTGCTCTCAGTCTGGCTCATCACCTGGGACCTGTTTGTCATGGGAGACCCTACCAGGAGCTAAACGCTCCAGACAACTCAGCTCCCAGGATCGTCTGAGCTCACAAACCCCTCCACCACGATAAGGTGGCAATTCAAGGAGGGGGGTGAAAGGTTGGGTTTTTTTTGTCTTTGTGGGGGGTTTTTTAAATTTTTTTTGTCTTTGTGTTTTTTGTCTGTTTTATTGTTATTAATAATTATATTTATTATTATGTAATATATATCAACAATGTATACATTTATATAATATAGACGCATGACTTAGGATATTTTTTATTTCAGCTGTTTGCTGAAGGAGGATGAAGTTCATTTTCAACTGTCAGAGTTTTGTGAATTCTGTTTTAGTTACTCTTTAAATTTTCTGTGGATGAATAAAACAAAAACAAGAAAAAGCACAGCAGAAACTGACAGGCCAACGATGAGCCCAACAAATACATCCTCCTTCCCTCCATCCTCCTTCCCTCCATCCTCCGTGTCTCCTCCTGTCTGACCTGCAGGTGAGAAACAGGTGTGAGGTGTCAGCTGTCAGGTAGGTGATGAGTGAAGAACAGAACAGAATCCATTTCCTCTTCAAACTGCTGTCAGACATTATCTACTGCACTCTGATGTTTCTCTCTGGAAAGCAGTCCTGTAGTTTCCAGAGGAGGAGGAGGACAAACTAGTTCATTTCTGTCTCTGTGTTCATCAGCAGGAGATTCAGAATTCAGAAAGCTCTCAGATATTTTGATCTGTGGTTCAGCGGGAGGACGGTGTGAGTCCTCACTCTGTGGTTTATCTTTTTTGAAGAGCCAACAACCAACAAAGGCACCAACAACAACAACAACGAAAACAACTGCAAGACCAGCATTCAGTCCAACAGATCCAGCCTCCTTCCCTCCATCCTCTGTGTGTCCTCCTGGCTGACCTGCAGGTGAGAAACAGGTGTGAGGTGTCAGCTGTCAGGTAGGTGATGAGTGAAGAACAGAACAGAATCCATTTCCTCTTCAAACTGCTGTCAGACATTATCTACTGCACTCTGATCACATCACTCAGACCAGCTGCTTTCTACAAAGTCTCATCAACAACATCTTTAGAAACAAACATCAACAACCAGGAAGCAGCTTCACCTCTGATCACACACACACTCAACTCTACTCACTCACCTGGAGGAACAACTGTCAGGTTTATGGTGGTGATGAGGCTCATAGGTTGTCCTGATTTCTGGGCAACACGACACTTATATATTCCAGCATCTGCAGTTGTTACATTCTTCAGAATCAAAGAAACGTCTCCGTCCTTCATCTGTATGTCCTGCAGATCCACCCGGTTCACAAAAGATGGATGCTGGTCATCATCTTCAAGTCGCCCATCCCTGTACAAAAGGACCCATTTTTTTCCCAGGTCAACTCTGGTCCACTCCACAATGATGATGTTGCTGTTTGGAGCATGGCACTTCAGAGTGACGTTCTTTCCAGGCTTAGCTGTGACGATGTTCGGGTCTGAAAGAGGAAACAACACAGAGTAGATAAATGGTAAATGGCCTGTATTTGTATAGCGCTTTTACTAGTCCCGCCTAAGGACCCCAAAGCGCTTTACATACCCAGTCATCAGTGTTGGGGAGTAACGGAATACATGTACCGCCGTTACGTATTCAGAATACAAAATATGAGTAACTGTATTCCGTTACAGTTACCGTTTAAAAAGGTGGTGTTCAGAATACAGTTACTTTGTTGAAATAAATGGATTACACGGCGGTACTTCCCTGTTTCATATTGTCGCGGGTCAGGACTGTTTGGGTTTGTTTGACAGCTACGTTCTGTTGTTCCAGGCGGCAGCGTTACGGTTGCCATGGTTACAGGGTGACGCGCTCTCTCTCTGCGTGTTTCCTGGGTGAGAGAGCGCTTTTTTGTTGTTGTGCTAAGTTAAAAGGCAGAATGCTACAGGCATGGCCCTAAAGAATGTGGCCTCATGGGCAGTGTAGTCCGTGCTGCAGCGAGAATGGACTACCATACACGTTATGTGTCTGTGAGCGAGGGAGGGAGAGAAAGGAAAAGTCCGAGCTGTCACGGAGCAAAAACGGGAGCTGGAAGCATGTAAATATAATAATAACCACTGCAGCCAAGAAGAGTGCCTGACGAGCCCATTTGTAAGTAAGCTATTAAGACTCAACTGTACACTGTGTTCGTGTTTTCCTCCGGAAAAAATAAGTTCCGTTGGAGCAGCCTTTCAACACCTCTCTCTGTCTCTGGCAAGCAAAGTTGACCCAGACAACAAAGTAAAGCTATTTTTCGGCTACCAGCCCGACACGGAACCCACCGTATTAGCCAGAGGTCCCTTTACTACTGTTCGGAGCCGCGGACCTTCAGTATCAGTAATAAATCACAGCAATAGTACATTCACGTAGTTGCAAACAGCACGATAATATATTAAGTAATCCAAAGTATTCAGAACACGTTACTCTCATTGAGTAACGTAACGGAATACATTACAGAATACATTTTGGGGCATGTATTCAGTATTCTGTAATGGAATACATTTTAAAAGTAACCTTCCCAACACTGCCAGTCATCCACCCATTCACACACTGGTGGAGGCAAGCTACAGATAGGTCAAACAATTCATCACATGAAGCTTCAACTTTACTGTCAATACAACATATATACAACACAATTCAGCTCGCTTGTGTGCAGGTAATCTCTGCACACACAGACAGGCTGATTGAATTTGCAGTTATCTAATCTGTGGCTTCACCACTTTTAATGCAAAGTCCCAAGAAAGAAACCAGAAAATAAACAAATGAGACCAGCCCTATGTGTCTAGACAGAAACATATTCATGGGGCCTCTCAAATCAAAATCTCATAAGCCAAATAATAGAAACAACATTTTTTTTTACTCACTTTTTGAAGACAAAGTCCAACCAAACTATAAAACTACCAAACCAGCGATCCTCTGAGCTGGGCAAACAGCACCTGTCTGTACAGCCAGCTCTATAACAATTTATAAAACCAAAGGGAGATACTGCAAAAAATATTCAGTTCACACCGCAGAGTGTTTTTCAAAGGCTTTTATTTAAAAAAAACAATTAGATTAAAAAAATGTCAATAGATCAATAGATTAAACATTATCAATAAATGAGGAGCAGTATCAATAAACGTTTGAACTCAGCATTATTGGTCAGAGGGCCCGGTAGCGCCAGTATCTGGCAGCCTCGCCTCTGTCAAAAAGTTTGTTTGCCATCACCAGTGTGTGAATGGGTGGATGACTGAATGTAGTGTAAAGCGCTTTGGGGTCCATAGGGACTAAGTAAAGCGCTATACAAATACAGGGCATTTCCCATTTATTCTGTGACATGAAGTGCAACTAAAAATGTCAGTGCAGAACAGAACAAAACAGAAACATCTTTTTATGGAATTGTTTTAAGTATCTATTGCGTGATTATTGTTAGCTGTCTACAGTTTAAACGTTAAAGGAGGTATTATAGGGTCTCACTCAGGAGTTTACAATGAAAACAGAGAGTTGAGCTGTTTTGCTGTCTGATAAACTACAAACTCATGAACATGTGACTATACTTTCTATATCTTCTCACACGTTATGAATGTCAGCTATAAAACAGATGTAAACAGCTTTATTGTTTTAAGGTGACTCTTTATATATTTACAATATTTTTTTCAACTCAGCTTTAACCTGAAAGCCTTGAATAGTTTTATACCCTGCCATTATACAGCCTGAGACATGTGCAATTAATCTTTGGACCGACACGCCACTTTGAGGCTGAACAAATTTGTGATGCAAGTTGTTGCTTCACCACTTTTAGTGTAAAGTCACAGCAAAGAAACCAGAAAAAAAATGTGAGCAGCACCATGTGTCAGACTTCAGTGGAATAGGACACAAATTCATCTTGCTGAGCTTCACAAGTCAGAACCTCATAAGCTAATTAGCTTCACCACCCGCCCCCCAGTCATTTTAGTCCAAACTCGAAATTCATCAAAATGAGCTGTCCTCGGAGACAGACCGACTGTTAAAAGCAAAGCGCCATGCAGCAAGAATAGAATCAGAATCATCTTATTAGGCCAAGTTTTTGCACACAGACAAGGAATTTGCCTCTTGTCAATTTTGTGCTCTGCATAAAAAAAGCAAATGCAACTTTTAAATAGACAGAGCTAATGACAGACACAGATGATTTGTTTGTATTTTGTTTTGTTTGTTTTTTTATGCAAAAACGTTCACATAGAACAAACAGAAGCTGGTAATAAAAATAGTTTTCAGCTTACCTTCAGAAGCTAAAATACGAGGCGCCATCATACCGAAAGTCATAATAATAACAACAAGTCTAATTAAGTTGGTCATAATCACGGCTGTGTAGGAGAAACTGTACATTTATACTCGCCTGCGGATTGATACAGAAACATCCGATCGGTATGTTTCGCCTTATTGATCAGGATATTAGAAGATCGATGTGTAACCTCACTGATGTAAAGTACATCTGTCTTTCATTACCAAGAGAGACAACAGAAGAAAATAACACAGACAAAAAGATCAAGTCTAAGTCTCATTTAATATGGGAACTATTTCTCCTTCCGCCGAGATGTGTGTCCCAGGAATCACGCCACACAGCAGAGGCTTTCACTAAAAAACCTTTGAAAGAAAGAACTCATCGAGAAAAAAAACAATATTTATTTACTTTGGCATTTAAGTACTTGTATTAAAAACCCCATTACGACAGGATTTTACATATTTAAAGATGAAAATTTTTTATCATCTTTCATCTTTTCATCTTTTTTAATACACCGCCTCCTGGGCTCTGGCATGTTTCAGTGAAATCCAGATTTATTTATTAATTTTCTCGTCCTTTACCTTGTTTGTAAATCTTATCCTGATTGACTTCATAGAGAAATTCCAACAGTCACTTTGGTCCTGTGATACTTAGAAATTATAAGTTAAAATTCTTATGTGTTTATTGTTCAAGCAGCAAAGCTGTGACTTTAGACCTGACCTTTCAAAATTACTTTCCAAACTTAAAAAGGTTCCCTCAGATCTGAGGGAAATCGAGGAAACTACTGACCAGCATTTATTCAGCAAGGACACCACAGAGGTCAATGGATTTCACTTCTCATCTAAATATACATATATGTGTGTGTGCGTGTGTGCGTGTGTGTGTTCAGAGTTTTCATCAGAGCCAGAGATCAGCTAGTCTTCACTGAACCACCAGTCCTACCATGTTATACAATATGATGCATCCATCCATTCTCTTCTATTTATCCTTGTCAGGGTTACAGGGAACACCCTGGACAGATCGCCAGTCTGTCGCAGGGCTAACAGACAAAGACAGACAACCATTAACATCACATTCAAACATTCAAATTTAGAGTTACCAATTATCCTAACTGTATTTCTATAGACTGTGGGAGGAAGCTGTGCATCTGTGCATGTTTCATTTGAATATATTGTGTAGATAAAGAAAGTTAATATTCAGATTTAATGTCAGCAGTTTTTAACAAATTAGTCTTTTTAAATTTCAGATATAAAGAAACGTGTCAGAAATGTTTGCTCTGTATTTGATTTCTAATAACTAAAGATCAGCTGTGAGATAAAACTTATAGACTTTTATTTTAAGCCTTTAGTGCTGCAGCTTCTCTTTGGGATCTGGAGCTGAGCTCAGGTGGTTTGTTCTTCTCTCTGGAACTGGAAGAGCAGGATTTCAGTGAAATTACTATGGCCATGGGTAATGCTGCAAAGCTCTATCACGTTTTCACAGAAAAGAAACCAAACATATATCCTCATGAGAAATAAAGAGAAAGAAAGAAACACAGAGAGATTTATAATAAGATCTACAGAGCAAGCCAAGCACGAATGCAACATAACATTGATAAGCGTTAAAAAAAGAGTAATAATGAAACATTTAAATGTTAAAATAAAACCCTTTCTTGCGGAGTGACAAAGAAGCTTTCACCTTTAGTGAGATATTTACACAGCTTTCAGGACACCAAGGTGCTACAGTCATTACTGCGTATGTATGCGTAGTATGTAGGATGTAGTAGAGTTGGAACGCTTTTCGAAACCTTTTCTAACATTAGCTACAATCACATTTTTGCATAAGTACACAGTTATGACTGAGGCCATCAAATGTGCAAATAAACTGTCTCTGCTTCATCTCACTGAGTGATGACTTCTAACACGAAGTCACAACAGTGTCCGAGCCAGATGTGACTCATTTCTTACGCAACTTTAGGGACAGTAGGGTGCTGCACTCATTACTGCATTTGACTTTATATTCAGGTGAGTGTGAGGAACAAACTCACCAATAAACTGCTGAACTGCATGCCAGTGAAAAAAGACATTTTTACTGTGTGTGTGTCAGAGAAGAGGAATGTTTCAGCGCTTCTCTTTACATTTCCCGTAAATACACTGACATTCCTCTCTCTCTCTCTCTCTCTGTGTGTGTGTGTGTGTGTGTGTGTGTGACACTGACTCAACTGTCACCCCCTTTTCTCCTGCACAGCCGGTGCACATCTATGAAGGAGTATGATAATAATAAAACTTTTTTTTTCCCTTTTTTTTTAAATGTCACTTACACTCTATCATACAAATCTGGCTCCACTCTGCAGTCATTTGAACCTCCAGTAATAACACAAGAGAGCAGACCTGTTCAGTCTCTCTCATTCTAGGACTGTGCCCGCTGTAGTTGATGTTTTTTTCTTTGAGCATTTCTTTAATGTTTCCTTTTCCTTTTCGTCACCATTGAAGTCTTGTTGATGGTTTTCGTTTGGTTTAGCAGCTTTGCCTGAAGTTAACTCTTTTATTGAAATTCAGTTTTAGTTTTTAATCTGCTTTAACTCTTTTTCAAATGAATGTTTAGTTAGTTTCATGGATTCCATAACATGTTTACAGGCACTTACAGGGATTTGTAAAATATCCAGATTTGAGGAATTATAGACAAAATTTATAGGCAGTATAATTATGATCATTCAGGGTATGATTGATTGTTTTATTTATTCATTCATTTAAATATAAGCAGAATACTGGAGGCAATCAAAACTAACACTCATTCACAGAGGAAGGCGGAGAAGAATTTTACTGGATGTGACTGAACTGGTCAGAAAATAAATCAGGGATCAAGGATCAAGAACACAAGAAGCATGATGGAGAAATCATGTCTGCCGTGCCTGCTCATAGGTACTCTGTAATGGTCCCCTCTCTCTTTTCTGTGCTTACATTTCATTATCACACCATTTTTGTACTTCCTTGTTTGTATGTGATGTTAGTCTAAAGTTCCCTTATTTATTTATTTATTTACATCTATTTAGATTTATTCATTCTGTCGTTGTTTATTAATATTGTATCTGCTATCTGCTGGAATAAAAGCTAAATATAATTGATATTTAAAGTGGAGTAGCTGCCGCAATCCTAGTTTTCTGAATGTGCTTTTAGGGTGCTATATTATACATGTGTGTACAGAATTAGGGACATGGTGCTGCAGTGACTGCTGTTGGTTAGTATTTAGCACTGTTGCCTCACAGTCAGCAGGTTTTGTGGTTTGAATCTATCGAGCCTTTCAATGTGGAGTTTCTCCCTGTGTGGATTCTCTCTGGACACTCCAGCTTCCTCCCACAGTCCAAACACACACGTTACGTTCACAAACTCCTAAAGTGGCTGTATAGCTGTGGATGTGTGCTGACCCTGCCAAATGGATCAGATTCAAGATTCAAGATTCTTTATTCGTGACATGCATAGTTGTACAAGTACAACACGCAGTGAAATGTCACTCAGATGTCACAACATACCCAACATGTGGCCCATGAGGTGGATCTGTGGCTGAGACAAAGCAGGCAGATTTAAAGTCAGGTTTAAAACCACCACTCACTGCTGTTTGGTGTTTTCATGATATTTTTATTTTTTCATTTTTACCATATTTCTCATAGATTTAAATTCACACCTCAAGCTGACAGTCCTCAATTCTTTTCTTCTGTTAATCCATCTGAGACACACACAGTGGAATTTGTCATTGGAAGATTTAAAATCAGTGATTAAAGGCCCGATACTTTCCACCTGACAGACTGGCGTGAATGTTGCTCTCTTTCTAAAGTTGGAATTTTTAAAAGTAGAACTGATAATGCACACAACCGTGCAGGTACATAACATTCGCATAACAGAAGAAAACAGAAACCATGCCATACACTGACATTTGAAGAAAGGATCACACATGCCACCTGTATAAGTGTGGATCTGTGGCTGATTCAAGGCAGTGAAAAGAAAATGATTTAAAAACAAAGAAAGGTTTTCCAAGGCCAATCAAACAGATTTCTGATGAAACAGTTCACCCACAGAGGCTCTGATCAAATAAAACAAACAAGAACATTTAAATGTGGCTGAGTCTGAAACATCACTTGGTCTCCACACTTGAAATCTTAAACACTCTTATTAAATTAATGAGCTACAAATAGTCACAAATTTTAGTCAAAAAGATCAATACCATCATTTTAACATCGCATGTTCTACAGACAGGACAAATTATGTAAAACTTTATTTGTTGATGTTTAAATATCAGCTTGAGGATAAAAGTGATTGAGTGTTTTTCATCTGCTGTTGACTGGAGCTGAATTCAGATGGTTTCTGCCAGTTTGTCTGGAACTGGATCAGCAGGTTTTCAATGAGACTTACAGGAACATGATCACATGCTGCGAACACCGATCACATCACATGTGTTTTTCACCTCGCCAAAGCGCAGGTGATTGTTGAGGTTTTCTCTGTACTATTCTTGGATCTTTACCTTACAATATAAAGCGCCTTGAAGCAACCAGTGTTGTGTTTTGATGGCTTTACTACGGTGGCCACTAGAGAAAAAGCATGTACAAACTCCAAAGCACAACGGAAGTGCTCCAGGACACTAGGGGCAGTGTTAAACTTGATTTGCAAAATAAATGGAAAGTTTGTTGGAAACACATATAGTTGGATACCAAAAACACCTGCAAAGATAGAACAACCACACACATATTCAAAAAAAAAAAAAAAAAAAAAAAAAAAAAAAAAAACGTTGTGCAACCACTAGGTAACAAAAGCTCAACACTGCCCCTTAAAAGACTGATGCTGGTTTTCTATGTCAAACATCTTGTTCCGAAAAACAAAGATGTGTTCTGGCTCCAGGTCAGGTCTGCTCCACTCTAAAACCATGATGTTGTTGTTTTGGGCTCGACATGTCAGATTGACGTTCTGTCCAGACTCAGCTGTGATGTTTCTTTGGGCTGAAAAAGGAAACACAGAGCAGAGAAGTTAAAGGATCAAACATTACTTCTACTGTAATGAAGATGTAGAGGAGCCTCAACTAGAGAACAGTGGTCTGTACTGAACCAAAGGAGATTCAGAACACACAAATTTCTGATATCTGGCAGACTGACGTTTGTTATTAGAGACACCCTCAAAGAATCCTCAACTGAAATCTGATCTCAGTAACAGGTGTTTCCTACTCATATGTCAAAATAGCCAATCAAAAACAAACATATACATATGAACTAATCATGTTTCTGCCCTGACTCAGTGGAGGTATACACAACAGTTTCAACTACGACAGATGTTTTGGGGCAGACTGCTGATTTAGTGATTACATACATGCTGTTATGGTTTTCTTGTCATTCATAGAAAAGCACTGTTTCCAGTCAATAAAAAAAGCATCTGTCTGCAGCCAGCTGTGTGACAGTCTATAAAAAACAAAGAGATATGATCTCTTCACACAGCTGTGACCATCTGGTGGTTGGAACAACAACCTCTCAAGGAATCCAGTCACCAGTTTTAAAATGTTACATTACACTAATATGAATTCCTCTTATAATTTTCTGAAACGTAACCGAACTAAAAGAGAATTGAAAATAAATAAATACGAGAAAACTCCAAAGTATTAAAAGTGTGTGTAAGAGGCTCAGCAGCTACTAACAACCAGCAGACTGTTTGTAGAAAGTTCAGTCAGAACAAATAAAGCTTGTTTCTACTTACCTTTGGAGCCTGAGGCAAGACCCAGGAGTAATAGGAGAACCATGAATATGCACAAGATGTTGGGTGCAGAAAGTCGATATAAGTTACGAACTGCAGCATGAAACATGATGATATACAGAACAGATATGCAGAATAGTGTCTGCTGATATTATTTTCTCACTTGTTCCTGAATCAGCACAAACCCACAGAGTCAGAAAGCTCTCAGTGAACCTTCAAATGACTTTGATGGTGGTGGTGGTGGTGGTCAGAGGGCCCGGTGGCACCAGTGTCCGGCAGCCCCGCCTCTGTCAGTGCGCCCCAGGGTTGCTGTGGCTACAATGTAGCTTGCCATCACCAGTGTGTGAATGTGTGTGTGAATGGGTGGATGATTGAATGTGTAAAGCGCTTTGGGGTCCTTAGGGACTGGTAAAGCGCTACACAAATACAGGCCATTTACTTTGATCCATAGTGGAAGGCTGCTGCCATCTACTGGTAATGCGGGTGTATTACGGCAGGACTACACAATAAAAAGATCGAGACTTTAAAAGACTCTAAAATATAACATAAAAAGTTAGTCATTAAAATTACTTTATTAGCTACTGATAAATTGATTTATTATTGATATTTATAATAATGCGGTACAGAATGTTCTTTTTCCTTGTTGAACAGGAAGACACTGAAAACAACTGAAGTAAAATAATTTCGTGTGATTCCTTCATAACCAACTTCAGCTTTAGACATTTAACTTGACTTTTCACGCACCAATTTCTGCCCCAGCTGATGCGTGTGCACGAGGAGGTGCCAACATATACATACATATGCATGTACTTGAACTGTGGTAGAAAGTCAGAGTACCTGCAGAGAACCCATTCAGACACAGAGAGAACGTGCATGAAGATTTTCACATAGAAATACCCCAGTCATGATTTTGCTGTGCGGCAACAATGTTAACATGTCATCGTGCTGCCTTCATTGCACCTTCTGCCCTCAATATTGTTGTTTCTTAAATGCTCAGACACTGTACACATATCTTTTGCTTGATAAATATTGTACGTGCTTCTTTATTTGACCATTAAACATACTGATATCAGTGTTGTAAAGAAATTACAATTATTAGTCCTTTTCTTACTGTTATCTATACCTGAGACAGAGACTGTTATTCATGCTTTTATTTCATTTCTGTGTCGGGTCCAACAAACACAAACATCATTTTGAAGTTCCCGGACAACACTGCAGTGATCGGTCGCATCACTGTAGGGGACGGCTTACAGGAGAGAGGTGGCTGGTCTGGTGTCATGGTGTGAGGACAACAACCTCAGCCTCAACACTGACAAGACAAAGGAGATGATAGTGGACATGAGGAAGAAGAGGAGGCCTCACCCACCACTGTTTATCCGGGGCCTTGAAGTGGAGAGGGCGAGCAGCTTTAGGTACCTGGGCTGTCACGGCGAGTGAGAAGAGCCGTGTGGAAGAAATGAAGGAGGATCCAAACGCAGGCAGTCGTGAAGGTGTGAAGGTGATTTATTGAATACAAAGCTCAGGGAGAAAATGGCAAATGAAGATAAACTAAACTACACTGGGAAAAACTAACCTACTGAGCATGAACAAAAACACGAACATGAAAGAGGGCAAGCAGAGGCAGATGACGGTAGACAGCAGGGAGACACACGAGTGGAACATGGTGGATACACAGACGGACCAGCAACTACAAAGACAGAGGACGCGACTTAAATACACACAGAGAAACACAGGAAGATTACACACACAGGTGGGGAACACAGCTGGGAATAATCAACAAGACGAGACAGAGGTAAAACTGAACACACTCACATGAGACGCAGACCTTCACAATAAAACAGGAAACGAGAACACTACACCAAGCCGCAGACCTGGCACTGAGAGACAGACAGACAGACAGACAGACAGACAGAGAATGACACATGGAACCTGAACTAAACTAAACGTGAGATACAACCGAGAACAAATCCTTAAACATGAATAAACAGAAACATAGAATTCTAATAATAATCATCATTATAATAATAATACTCATAGCGCCCAAAACCACAACAATCATTCAAAAATAAACTAACAATCAAAACTCAAAATACTGGGTCGGAACTGACCCAGAACCGTGACATGGGCGTCTACACCAGTGAGGACCTCACCTGGACCCTGAACACCACACAGCTGGTCAAGAAGGCTCAGCAGCGGCTGTATTTCCTGAGGAGGCTGAGGAAATTTTGTATGTCGACCAAGATCCTCAGCAGGTTCTACAGCTGCACTGTGGAGAGCACACTGACCAGCTGCATCACTGCATGGTACGGCAGCACTACTGCTAAGTGCCGCAAACGCCTGCAGAGAGTGATAACAACGGCGGAGAATACCATCAGACCTGCGCTGCCCTCTCTGCAGAGCATCTACCATCACAGAGTCCAGAGGAGAGCTGCCTCCATCCTGAAAGACCCCACACACCCCCAACACGGACTGTTCACACTTCTGCCCTCGAGACGAAGGTTCAGAAGTGTGAAATCCAGAACATCCAGACTCACTAACTCCTTCTTCTCCACTGCTGTCAGACTCTTGAACAGCTGACCCATTTTGAACAGTAATAATTGTTTTTTTGCACGTCTGGTCATCTTACATATTAAGCCAGCATATTAAGATATAGCTCTTTCGCACACATCTGTTTCAAATCTCCGTATTTTGTCTCCTTTTCTGTCTTCAGCTATTTATTTGTACTATTTGTATTTATGTTCTATTTCTATTGTATATATTAATCAGCATCTGTGGGTGGACAGCAAAGAAAGAATTTCATTGCACAAAGAAATGCCTTTCTCTTGTGACACACGGCAATAAACACTTTGAATCTTGAATTTATCCTTAACTACTGTTTCTCGGTCTTCTCCTGCCTCAGTAAAACCTCCCTGCTTTGGCTGCAGCTTGTGCACAGCGGTGCTGCAAAGCTCCCCAGCAGACCCTCCAAGCGCTCAACCCCTGCTGATCTCACTGCGCTGGCTCCCCATTAAATTTAGATTTAGTTCTGTGGACTCATTCAAAAAAGAGTTGAAAGACTTATTTCTGTAATAATAACATTTGAGTACCAATTTACTGTTGTTGTGTTTTTAAATCTCCAGTGTTTTGGTGTCATTTTAATCCTACTGTTATGTTTTTATTTGATGTGAAGCACCTGTGTGACTGTCATAAGAGACTTTATAAAGAAATGTAATGTAATTAATGTAATAGCTCGAGGCTACCAGTAGATGGTAGCAGACTTTAAACGTGAATCAAGGTCATTTGAAGAATTTTTGTTTTCAGACTGTCAGTTTGTGCTGAATCAGGAAGTAGAAAAGAAGAAATGTTTCAGAAGTCCAGTCTGAGTCACATGTTCATGAGTTTGACATTTATCAAACACAAATCACACAACTTTTACACGACCACTGTCCAAAGGCCTCCACACACTCAGCTTACCAAGGACTGTGACATTAGTGTTTACTTACCTGGATGACTGAGCATGCATCAAGACATGTTAGTGATGGCACCCTCTCTGGACTCACACCAGTAAACTCTGCTGTCAGAGAACATTGCATCAAAAATAGACCTGTGTGTTATTGTGTGATACTTCATACTAATAAAACAATTAGACACAAAAAAGTGTGCCTTCATAAAGAAGGAGTGATATGGAGAATCAATGAAATTATAACTCACTGAACAACATGAATAGACACACAGAGCTTTCTTTGAGGTGTGAGTGTCATTAGTCACCTTTGAAAAACTGAGTGTTTGAAATATTTGTTTTCATGGCTCCACCTTGTTTGTTGTCGTGCTTTTGTTTGTGATTCTTTGGTCAAAGAGAAACCACAGGTCAGAACGATCTGCTGAAAACACACATTCACATTTAGATACTGAGGATTTTTACTCTTGAAAAAACGACCATCTTGTGGATATTTCTCACACTTTTAAAGTGGAAATGTCCTCTGTAACATCTGCATCTCTCTGCTGGACTTTACTTTTTGCTTACCTCTTCTGTGTCTCTGCAGGTGAGACTGAACGTGTTTTAAATGCAACAGGATTTTTCTGATTTATGAAATAATACCTCATCAAGAATTTTGTTTGTAATCATTATTAAAAAGTGTGTTTAAGTAGGCTGTGTGACAAAAGTTTAAGAGTTAAACCTGAATTGGAACTTATCTGAGTCCTGATACAGAGAGCAGACTGAGAGAAAGCTGTGATTTTGTTAACCCTGAGATGAAACTGTTTAAAGAGCCCTAATTAAAACTCAGTTGCAACATGACACTCCGATAGCCCGGAGCCTTCAGCTTCATTTGCTTCATTTCCCTATACATGCAGATCTGTTTTAGCAGATCTGTTATCTGCTAAATCTGCAGAAGTTTAAACCTTAACAAACATTACAGTAATAACTTAACATAACAGAAATTTATGGGCAAGCTGGTTTCATCTTCAGCTCACAATACTCATTGTATCGGGAAGTTCCTCTGCACTCAGACATTTGTCAATTGCTGACTTGTGCACAGAAATGGGCAGTAATTCGTTACAGATAACTTTTTGCATTAACTTTGCTGGCAATGATTGAAACAATGGAAGCAATAACAAATACACTGGACCTAAAACAATATGCAGCTGGAATATTTATAGATTTGAAGAAAGCATTTAATACTGTTAATTACTCTACTACTAAGCAAAATACAATTTTATGACATAATCCTTTATGCATGATCTCATAATACCTTGTTTAGTGTATTGAGTAATCAGAGTACTACATGCAGTGATTCCCAAGCTAGGTGAGTGGCTCCAGCAGATCCCAGGAACAACATCTGAGATCTTGGAAACCAAATATTATGTACAAAACCAAGTTTCCAAAATCATCTCAATCATGAACAAAATTAAGCAGGTTCTAGACTAAACGTCACTCCTCCTTCTCTATATTCACTCTAAAATCCATAATCATGCAAAATAATATAATTTCAATATTTTAATATCTTTTTCAAAATATTTTTACCCAGAGAGATGGGGATAATATTTGAGGGGTAAAGAGAATTTCAAGGAACTACTAGGAAAAGTTTTTGTGTCTCTGTGATATGTTTCTTTGTATTAAACACACTAGCTGAACAACTACATGACTGAGCTATAAACATGTGAAGGGGGTCGGAGTACATAAGTGTCACTTCTTCCCACTCATTTTCAAGAACCTGTTGCACGAGAGGACAGTTTTATCCTTCCTGTGCAGATGCTCTTAGTACATGGGCATACTAGCTTAAATATACATGATCTTATTTTTCTTATTCATGATCAAAACAAATGATCAATCAATCAATCAATCAATCAATCAATCAATCAATCAATCAATCAATCAATCAATCAATCAATCAATCTCTTAGTATTTCTTGAGTTGTGAGATCTTGCCTGGTGTGATAGACCCCAGCCTCTATGGATCTTGTGCTCAGAGCTTGTTCCTGTGCTGCCATGATTAGTGCCTTTGTGCTGTCTTTCAGTGGTAGGATGTCTGGATGTCAGTCACTTCCTCTATCTGCCTGTGGTACATGCACGACAGTGGCCTTTCCTTGCATGATGGTTCCTTATCTCGCTCCTCTTCTTTTTCGGGTTTCTGCTGTCTCAGATATTCACTAAGTATACTGTCAGTTGTGGCCATCTTCTTGATGTACCCATGAATGTTTTTTGTTTCATCCTGCAAAGGGCTTCTGAGACTCCTCCTTCCTTTGCCTTGAAATCTACTGTGATTTGCTAACTCCGCAGGACTTGCCTTATTCGCTGCAGGAGTTTAGTGTTGTGGCTTTTCTTCATGGTTCTTATTGATCTCTGGGATTCAGGCCTGAAGTGCAGTCAGATGGTAACAAAGAGAGGGAAGGTAGCCAGAACTGAAGGCAACATTGGAGACATTGAGGTTATACAGATGCATATAGAGACACAAAGCCTAACTCATTAACTGCTTTTGTACACCTTTGGTCCAGTTTAGAAGATCTCATTGGTCTCACTGTGAACTAAACAGCTGTACTTAGATCCTTGTAACCTTCGTGTTGTGCCTTCTCTCAGACCAGAAAAACATCAAAGCAGTGTTTGGACAGACGGTCACTCTGCCATGTCAAGCTCCAAAAAACAACAAGTCCATCATTGCTGCAGAGTGGAGCAGAAATGATCTTGGGGATAAATATTTACTTTTGTACTGGAAAGAGCAGTTTGATCCAACCAACCAGCATCCATCTTTTAAGAACCGGGTTGATCTGCAGGACAGACAGATGAAGGATGGAGACGTGTCCTTGATTCTGAAGGAAGTGACGACTGCGGACAGTGGAACATACGAGTGTCGTGTTGTACAGAGAGGAACAAATATGGATGATGAAACCATCAGCACCATCTACCTTAGAGTCGTTGCTCAAGGTAAGACAGTAGATTGTGATCAGAGGACAGGTTGATTCCCTCATGTGGCTACAGAACTATACAAAGGCCAGAGACAGGACAGATCTATTTTTCTCAAATGGACATACTTGGTTAAATACAGTAGGCAAAGAGCCACATGTCTACCAACACGCATGGTGCTCAGTGATGATTAATTTTTAATAAGACAAACTATTTCTTAGCAAGAAGCCATGTTTCAAAAAACAAACTACACTACCCATCTGCTGTATCATAGAGCATAGGTTAGATACACAAGAAAACCATCTAATTAGATAAAGAAGCATTTAAGAAATTTAAGTTTCACAGTGGCTTAAAATGAGAGGAAGAAACTCATATAGATGTATCAAAGTGTGTACATGCACGTGCAGCTTATCTAAACCTGAAACTAATTTATGTGCTTTATTTGTGTTTCCTTTATGGTTTTACATTTTTGATAATTTATAAGAGTTTACAGTACATCCACATCACATTAGATTTTCCCAACTTTCTCACCTGTTTCTTACCTGCAGGTCAAACAAGAAGACGCAGAGAGGCTGTTTCTGATGGACTGATAATTGGTCAGGGGGTTTATATTGCAGCTGTTTTTGTTGTTGGCTTCTTTATCTTTTACCTATGCTATAGAAGAATGAACCACAGGATAAACTGATGTTCTGAGGACAGACAGAAACTAGCAGTGTGCATAATAGTGGGCCTTTGGTGGTGGCAATACAGATATAGTTAAACAGTAAGTCTGTGTTATAAATGAGCAGAAATGGGTACTCTCCCCAAAATGCCATGTATAATTCATATATTTTCTGTAAGCAATTCTTTGTGTGTTTTTTTTATTTTCAATAAATCATTCACATGTATTAGTGTTGAGGGGCTTTTGATAGTTGTCAGCTTTTTTACTGTGGATATGCTCATTCATACATAAAACTTCTTTTTAAATGTGACATTGGTGACAGAGGGAAGGAGAAACTCACTTAACAGGAAATCTCAGTGTGAAGTCCTGTAGACTCTGACATAGTGGTAGGCAGTAGAAGCAGCCAGACACAAAAAGAGTAAACAATGATAGTGAACAGACCAATCACTGTTAGTGTCGGGTGCATAAATGAGATGTGTAATTACATTTCCAGGACGATTCTCAACAAGTGATGGTGTTAGTGAGTTGCAGTGTACAAATTTACCAGAGTTTGCAGTTACAGTGTAGATTTAACACATGAATATAAATCCACAGTTAAATGGAAGACGCCAGCGGCTAATAGATTTCTGACTTAATTTAAAGACAGGTCTGCTTAATGTAAACCTGAGAGGTGTACCAAGAATCAAAGTTAAGGGGGTAACAAGCTAAACTGGTAAATGGACTGATTTCTCTTCCTGTCTACAGGATAGTGGAAAACTAACCCATGTCCTGAACAACCTGTTATGGAAATCGAATTCTTTTGAGTACAGGCGACTTCAAATAATAGTGAAGTAAAGATAAGCAAGTCAATGTGCTATTAACATGCTAACAAAATAAACTGAATGTGCTGAACAATGTTTTCTGCATTATATCAGCATGGTTTTGGCATCACATAAGGCAGCTGTAACCTCTGTGTCTCAGTACAGACTCTGTTCCAACCTGTGACTCTGAAAGTATTTTTAGAATGAAGGTGGAGTTTTGTATGACTTATTTAAATATGCTAAACCGTATCAGCCTAGTTTTCATGTTACATACCAAACATTTAGTTTCATATTTATTCAGTTTCTCTTTCAGTGGGAAAGTGTCACGAGATTGGGTGGTGTATCTGTGAACTTAACCACTTGGTCAGCAGTGCAGTTTTCACCACAGAGACAAAGAAGTGTTAAGCTGCCAATGTAGCCTCGGCAGTGGTCACCATCACACAGTTGCAGTCAGACACAGCAAGCATAAACGTGTGTGTCAGTGTGATGTGTGGTAGTTTCAGGAGTCAGCCATGAAGCTTTTTCTTCATTGTTCAAAATGTGATTAGATTAGTTTGTTTTTCAGTGATGTGTTGTCAGATTGACCCTTTTCTTTCCCTTTAGTTTGTCTATTTAAAGAAGCCCAGACTTCCCGTACACTTGCCAGCTCTTTCTGCTTATTCAGAGGCACCCCAAGATGTCCCCAAGTCAACTGAAAGATGAATCTCTTCAGGAAGTCCTGGGTCTGCCCCAGGAGAACTCCTCCTAGTAAACACAGCAGGGTACCTGATCATGGGTAGGGCGTAGGTGTTGATAGCCTGGATCTTGTTCTTTCTTTTCAGCTGACTCCTCAGGACTTGCCTGACCCTCTGCATGTACTTGGTGCAGCTTTCCTAGCGGCCTCTTCATGGTTCCCATTCACCATTGGAATCCCAGGTACTTGTAGCTGTCCTCTGTATCTGCAATGTTGCTTTCTGGTAGTTCAATCCCCTCAGTTCTGACTACCTTCCCTCTCTTTGTTATCTTCCGACTTCATTTCTCCAGTCCGAACGACATTCCAATGTCATTGCTGTATATCCTGGTTGTGTGAATCAGTGAATCGATGTCTCGTTCACTCTTGGCATACAGCTTGATGTCATCCATGTACAGGAGGTGGCTGACAACTGCTTCATTCCATAGTCGTTATCAGTAGCCAGTCTTGTCAATGATCTCACTGAGGGGGTTCAGGTCTATGCAGAACAGCAGTAGGGACATCTCCTAGAGAAGGGGTAGGGAACGTTAGTCCTCGAGAGCCGGTGTCCTGCAGGTT
The DNA here is from genome assembly GCF_001858045.2 of Oreochromis niloticus. NCBI lineage: Eukaryota > Metazoa > Chordata > Actinopteri > Cichliformes > Cichlidae > Oreochromis > Oreochromis niloticus. Next base: position 78,356,334 of record NC_031967.2, on the reverse strand, counting down.
TTAGATCTCACCACACCTGACTCAAATGATTAGATCATTACCAGGCCTCTGGAGAACTTCAAGACATGTTGAGGAGCTAATTTGCCATTTAAATCAGCTGTTGTTGGATCAAGGACACATCTAAAACCTGCAGGACACCGGCTCTCGAGGACTAACGTTCCCTACCCCTGTCCTAGAGCATCTCCTTGGTAAATTCTGCACTTGAGTGACTTGTTCTGTGGGTTTGAAGTTGACCTCTAGTGCTGTTCACTATCAATCAATCAATCAATCATCAATAGGGCTTTGGAGTTTGATGTCATGGGAGGGGACGTGGCCAGGATTTTAGGTTGAGGCACCATTTGAGCAGGCCAAACAAAGGGCAAAAGCACACGGATAATAACAGCCATGGTTCGTACTTGCTGTGTTGTTGGTTGTAATGTTAGATTGCATGATTGGGAAGGGAATAAGCTGGAGAATGGGCTCTTTTTTTATCGTTTCCCCTCCTGAAAGCAATGTCAGGGATCTCATGTAACAGATATTAACAAACGAAGACGTCAGGCCTGGATAGCAGCGGTGAGACGAACTGATACCGAGTTCTCTACCATCCCCGGATTTCTGTTGGTGTGCTCCTGACATTTTTATTCCGGTAAGTTCTAAACAAATTTATATTGCTCTTTATAGGCTTTTCGTTTTATTTTCAATGCGCTGAGGTCATAGAAAAGTAGAACAAACATCCTAAAGTGTGATTCTGCAGAACTACATTCTGTTTATGGGGTAGCTTATTATTTGGCATTATTGCAGGCAAATCAGCCTATGAAATGGATGAAACAAATCCAGAGTGGGCACATGGGGCATAATGTTAGACTTTAAGTGACACACAGTTCATTTTTAAATGTATAATCTCAAGCTGACTTACCTTTGTCTGAACAACAACGTACTCACAATATGGAGGGTTAAAAACGGCCAAATATTGTACCCCTATACATTTGAGACAAGGTACGAGAAGATATCAGGGTAGGACAATGGCGGTAGGTCTTCAGGGTTTGTACTCCAGTGCCGTATTTCATACGGGTCCATATTATCAGTGCACGCTATTTTTTCCAAGTACCGTCCCTTCACATCCGGGAGCAATCGGTCTTGATACAGTCCTTTGTCTTTTGAGCTGATTTTAAGCATGGTTCTAGTAATCGTCCTTCCAACACAGTGTGATTGTTTTGATTCGTGGCCTGCTAAAATGGTGCTGCACTCCCACAATGCATTGCGGCGTTACGTCAACTTCACAGCCCTATACTGAGTGAAGGCTCTCCGGTTTCTGTTGTTCTTGTACAGTTCTGGGCATTCCAGGACCCATGTGTGGACCATTAAGTTATAAGTTTTCTTGTAGTTAATTCAGGCAGTGCACAGGTTGGTCAGCCTGGTCTTGCAGTCTTGGGTGACTGCTCTGCACACACTTTCTTTTTTTTCAGTAACAAAATGGAGTGATCAGTGGCCCCGGCATTATATGTCATAGCCAAAGGGAGCTCTCTCTCTAACCCTCATTCTCTTTACTGCCTAAGTCTCTTTTCTGTCTCTCCTTTTCTCTCTGTGTATGTTATATCTCTTTATGTCACTGTCCCATTGTTTCTGTTTGTCTGTTTGTCTTTCTTTGATCTTTAGCTGTTCGTCGGGTGCATGTGCTTAAGGCTCTAAACCCTGGGGGTGATTTACTGTTCTGTTTGATTTGACTGTCTGCTTGAGTTTTCATTTTTCTTTTTTTTTTTCTTTGTATAAAAGCTTAATAAACTGTGTTTCAAAGACCTCTGATTTCCTCCAGATAATCTTTCTTGTGTATGTTTTTTCTTTTTTAATTTGGTTTTAATAAGTTGAACCTATAAGTGACATGCCTGACCAAGTTTATCATTTTGGCGCTAGATGTTTGATCTGACATCAAAGGGGGTAGACATCACAGCACACACAGTCTTCATGCTGACTGTAATGTACACTATGATAGGATTTCGCCCCTCTGTTAATCTGTAATTCTCACAACATTTTTTTTTCCTTTTTAAAAAAAGTTAAACTGAGACTTTTGCTGTAAATGTCATAAATAACAGGAGATGGCTGTGCAGGTAAATTCATTTTATAATCCACTTGATTATTGTGATGTGGTTTGTATACTGTTACAACATTAATTATAGATTATATCTAGTTATTACTTTTTGGATTATATCTATATATAATCTAGATACTGTTACTGAATATAATCAAAGAGCAGAGGTACCCAGGGAGTGTCTGCAACAGAGCCTTGAAAGTAAACGCCATGAAATACTGACCTCTTCTGTTCACTGAGAAGGACTGCATCATGTTTGTATATGAGACAGAAATACAGAAAGATAGACCAATAGAGAGAGGCTTCAAGAGGCTTCAAGGGGAAGAGACATATAATGACACTTTCATGGTCACGGGACAGTTTAACATTAGTTGCACATCTTGTTCAGACTTAATTTGAAAAAAAAAAAAACAGTATTTAAATTATCTACTGCACAAAAACTGCGAAACATTCTCTGTATATATTTATTTAGCTGCAGCTGCCTTTGTATATATTCTGTTGATCTCTGAACATGAACATATACTGTGTTTCTAAATGATGCATTTATCAATCACTCTAATTAAACTGTATATCTTTTTTATCTTGAAAAAGATGTTTAAGATTTATATCCAAAGATTTTTGACTGCACTTGTCATTAATAAAAAATGATGCAAAATCTGTAAGATTTACAGAAATTATGTACAAGCTCTTATTTATGATCCCAAAGGGATAAATATCAGAACTGATTTCTACTAGTCGGTCAACTGTTGCTCTGAATGTGCAGCAGTCACAATGTACTCCAAACGTCCAAACTATAGTGACATAATTTCTGTCTCTAATCAGACATGACCTACCAGTTATATATCTTTAAAGTAAATTTGAACCCTTTAGTTTCGCAGTTTCCTTCTCTCTGTTTCTTTTCACCTGGTGGTGTCTGAATACTAGAAAGATTAGGCTTGAATGACTATTATACTCACTTATATTGAAAAATATAAATAAGTATAAACCCTATTAGCCAAGAAACAAAGTGCATAAAACATATATATAAACAAATAAAAAGACCTGCAAAAAACAAACAAACAAAATGTATTTTTTTTCCCACAGACTTTAAATCAGGCTTTTGTGCGCTAATTTACAGATGTTTTACAAATACAACATCTCAGAGAATTGTTGAGGATTTTCTTTATTGAAACACCAAAAGTGACCACTGCCACTCATGTTATAGCAAAGCAGGAAGTGATGAGAAGAAAAATAAAAAGCAGACAATAGTTTAGGGAATAATGAAATGAGCCTAAGCTGCAAAAAGAAGGTGAAAATCGTGAACACTCAGACTGCTTTCTCACAGTCAGTCTCATGAGGAAACAGCAAATTCACACAGAGTGTGAAGCAGATTATTAACAAGAATACTTTTATCTGACAGATTGTGACCCTTGACCTTTGCCTTAACATTTAAAATTCTAAACAGTCTTAGGCAGTTACCATCTGAAGTCAAACAGGTCCAGATTTAACTGCCTGTAGTCCAGATGAGTGAGACATTTTCTTCTTTCTTTTCAGCAGATTTCAGTTAAAACCATAAATGATCTTTATTCTGACTTTACTTCAGAGAACCAAGTTTGCTGATCTGATCATATTTCAATATACAAACTCTGCACTTGGGCAGTAAGAGGATAAAATTTAGCACTATCAGCTTATTTAAAATTAGAAAAACATTTCTGGGAATGGTTTCATGACATCAGGAGTATTCTCAGCCCTCTTTGGAAAAATACCTCCTCTTGATCCTCTTCCTCTTCTCTAACACATACATGCTCGTCAGCATGAGTTAAAGTTTACATTTTATTTGAGTTTCGCTGTAATAAACTGTAGATAAAGAAGGTAAATATTCAGAGTTACTCTCAGGTTGTTGGGGGTTTTTTTTTGACAGACATGATCTGCAAACAGGACTTTGTCCAGCTGATACCGGATACTGTATGTATCTTCTTTTATGACTGTGTTTACATCAGTTAATGTCTGAGTTACGGTCAGCTCATCAGTTGTTTTTCACCCCTCAGTGCTGCAGGTTCTTTCTGTGACGTTTTTACCTGATATCGTCTGTCTGGTCAGATCACCTGCTTCAAACACTGATCGCATTCACTCTGTAATCAGGACTGAGCTGTTCTGTCACAGACCATCCGACCATGAAAAACATTTTTACACTTGAGAATAGGCTTCAAGAAATAAACAGAGAAGAAATAAATACATCATAACAGACGACATCATATAGGGCTGTAAATTTAAGATTTATCTGTGCTGGACTAACAGAATATTTACACAGTGTTTTATTCTGAGGTTTCCTCCACTTAGTCCTGTTTCTCTTGAAACATGCTGAGACAGGTCGGCTGGTTTGGGGGATGTAACAGAGGCTACAGCTCTTGCCCCTACTATCCACTAATGTCTGTGTGTTTATTATAAATCATATCTAGTAGCCCCACATAAGATCGGTGTCATTTCTAGTCACTGTACAAGTAGAAAAATTAGAGCTCAGCATGTATTTATATTGACTGCTTGTCAGTGATACTTCCTTTCTAACAATGCAGTTTTTAGACTGAAAGCTGCAGCACGCTCTCTGGATATGCAGAGATTACTGACATGGCACTGACCTTTATATTATATTAACTGAAATATTGACTCCTGAAATATGGCGATATGATTTCTAGTGTTATACCAGAGAGTTCAAAAGAACAACAAACACATGTAAGAGTTTTTTCACCATTTTATTTAAAATATCTTTTTGTTAAAAGACAGTAAAAAATAAAAATAATTGCTTTCTGCACATTTCTTTCACAACAAAAAACAAAACCGCATAACAAAAGAAGCATTTACATACTGATAAATGCTGCAGTGCACATGAATTGCTCTTAGTCTGGCTCATCACCTGGGACCTGTTTGTCATGGGAGACCCTACCAGGAGCTGAACGCTCCAGACAACTCAGCTCCCAGGATCGTCTGAGCTCACAAACCCCTCCACCACGATAAGGTGGCAATTCAAGGAGGGGGATGAAAGTAGGGGAAAGGGGATGGGAAATTAAACCACTGCCGACCTTACATGACCCTTGTTAATTCTTGTCATAAATGGACAGTGTTGTGTCCATTTATGACAAGAATTAACAAGGAATATTTTTTGTATTTTTTCTAAATTTTTATAGATAACAAAGGCCACAAAAATCATCACAGCTGAAACTGACAGACCAATAATTGCTCCAACAGATTGACCCTCGCCGAGTGCTCCTGGCGAACCTGCAGGTGAGACACAGGTGTGAGGTGTCAGCTGTTTTCTACAGTCTCATCAACAAGATCAAAAACTAAGAAGCAGCTTCACTTTGGATCACACACACACACACACACACACACACACACACACACACACACTCAGCTCTACTCACTCACCTGGAGGATCAACAACACTCAGGTTAATGGTGCTGATGGATTTCCACAAGTGTGTTTCCTCCATGAAGACACGACATTCATATGTTCCAGTGTCATTAACTGTCACATTGTTCAGAATCAAAGACATGTCTCCATCCTTCATCTGTGTGTCCTGCAGATCCACTCGGTTCATAAAAGATGGATGCTGGTTGTGAAGGTCAAAGTGACCATCACGGCTTAAAAGGACATATTCTGTCTTCATGTTGGATTTCCTCCACTCTACAGCTACGATGGAGGTGTTTGAAGCTCGACATGTCAGAGTGATGTTCTGTCCAGATTCAGCTGGGATGATTTTGTGGTCTGAGAGAATGAAAACAACGAAAGGTAGATAGGTTAAAAAGAGTCAAAGTGAGCTACAGAGACACTGCTGCGCTCTGCTCTATTGCTTGCTTTATTGGCTCACTGTTGGAAGGAACCAAAGACATTAAGAAGCAGTTCAAAACTCTGAGCTGCAGTGGGCTGCTGAGCAGCCTGCTAAAACCAAAGTACAATACTGCAGAAATATATAGTAAAGTGTCATCAAAAACATGTCAAACATCTCTTTTTTTCCTTTTGGTTACATTAAAAAACTAATAATAATAATAATAATAATAATAATAATAATAATAATAATAATAACGTTTTAAACCAAATCCATTACAAAGTCCATTCATCATTTCTCAAATCTAACTAATCTTAAAGAGCATTAAGAATTAAATCACAGCTAAGTGAAAACACCAAAATACATCAACTGCGTTACAGAGACTGCAGCTTCTAGCAGCAGCAGGCTGTTTGCGGTTTGTTCACTGAGAACAAACAGAAGCTGTTTTACTGTGAATAATAAGTGAATAATCTTACCCTGAGATGCTGTGATGATGCTCAGCAGCACAGCCACAGAGACTGTGCGTTTGGTGTTCAGCATTTTCTGTGTGCACACAGAAAGTCGCCCTTTTATTAAGAAATTAGGTGCAACGGAGGCACTCTCTGAATCAATCCAAATGTTTTTACCAGCGATGTCTCCTGTTTTGTTTCTGTAAATCAGCTACAGATTTTACGGAAACCAAAACTTGTGACAGTGCAGTAGGTATAACTACACCTTTCTGGATACACACAGAACCACCAACAGCATTTCCACTGTGTGTCTGTGGATTTATACACAGCTGTGACCTGATACTCCGCCTACCGCAGGTGCGCCCTGGCTCTATAGAACCACCCACCCCAGCAAAAGTCCAAGAAAAGCATAATCTGTCAGGGTTATATTGTTGATTGTCATTTATGCTTAGAAATATATAACCATATATGCTTAGAGTTTTATAATCAATGTCACGTTGGTCGAGGTTTGATCCTTAGGAGGCTGCAAAGACTTTGTGTGCATTCCAGAGTGTTCTGGCATTCACACCCACATCCTGGGAGCATGGGAGAGGTCGTACCTTCTCTTATTGTTTTGTGGTAGGATAAACGTATCTATGTCTGTTTTAGTCTAAGTGCCTTTTTTTTAGATGAACTGCTGGACTTCCAGACCAGGAAGTTTAGGGAAGTTGTTTATGGGGTCACATTCTGACCCCACAAACACACACACACACACACACATACACACACACACACGCACACACACACACACACACACACACACACACACACACGCACACACACACACACACACACACATAGCAGAGCAGTGCAACTGGGGTCAAGCGAAGGAACGGCGTTTGTCCGGTTCTCTCCCGTGCACGAGAAACATAAAGAACTTTGCCTACTGGTTTCTTGCTTTTGCTGTGTAGTTGAATTGTCTCGAACATTCCAGCAAATAGATTTATGCTACAAACCTATCATTATCTTCAGTTTGATACTTCAAGTATCAAAATGTATTAATAAATGAATTTTCCTTTTTCTTTAAATAACAATAAAGAAAAGAAAAAAAGAAAAACACCATCTTTTGGACTGCCCGACACTCTCGTTCAGAGGTTTGTCAGTGGAGCAAATAGCAAACTTAATGTGTTTTTTAAAATTCTTTTATAGATGAAGTCATTCATTCAGTATGTTGTCGCACACGCATGATATTGGGCTCAGACACACACCTGAAGTCATTAATCCTGAGAATTATTAACAATCAGTACTTCATGAATGTGCACTGTGTTGCATTTTTATTTAGAGTTTTACATATTTTTATTTTTTGTTTTTATTGTTTTAACAGTTGGATCCCTTTGACTGTGCAGCATGAGAGTAAAGGGCTAACGGTGAAAAATCACTAATTACAGTAAATGTTCTACTGTAAGCAGCAAAAATCTGTGGAACAATAACAGTGACAATTGACATAAAAACTATTCCTTTTTTTCATGTTTTTTCTTTGACATTAAAGAGAAAACGCATTTATTTCACTTGTCATTTCTTCTTCTTGTGTTTAAACGAAGCCTTGACCAAACCATATATTTTGGTAACCCAAACCATTCTGGTCTGTATAAAATCAGATATCAGAGGATCCATCGTAGATCTCATTAGTTTGAGTTAAATGTGAGTTTAACAGTGAGCGGAGGACACTTGATGAGGTGAATGTGCTGCCAACAGGATTGTGTTCAACAAAACTTGATATAGGAACGATCTGGTCTTCCGCTGAGCTGGTGTTCACGGGATCACCTCCGACCAGGGGATTTTTTTTTTTTACAACATATGATTTATTTTAGCTGCTGAAACATTAGACTTTTTTTAAAAGTTGAAAAAAAAACCCCCAAAAAACCCCACACTTCCCCTGGATCATATATCCATCTTTTTTTCATGGACACCTACGCGCTCGTTAGGAGCTGTGCAAGTTAAAGTTTAACTTTAACTTGAGTTTTCGTGTTATAAACTGTAGATGAAGAAAGTTAATGTCCAGAGTGACACTCAGCTTCTTTGTTCTACATGCAGGACTTTGTTCAGCTGATTCCTGATACTGAATGTAGTTTAATTTATGACTGTGTTTGCAGTGATGGTGGAGCATGTTCTCTGGATATGCAGGGTCAAGTGCATGAGTGCATTACTGACACTAACCTTGATATGCATTTTATTTTAGACCCTAGAGTAATATAGACACTGGGGAATACTAGTAGAAAGCTACATCTACGTCCTATCCTTCAGAACACACTTCCTTCTGTACATTTTATATGTAAAAACTCATGTAAAGGCCTATGGTAAGTAAAAGTAAGTAAGTAAGTAAAATTTTATTTATATAAATATATATAGCACATTTCAAGATAAAAATCACAAAGTGCTTCACAAAAGCTAAAGTTAAAAATAAAAATCAACCAAAAGCAAGTTTAAAAAGATGAGTTTTTAGCTGTTTTTTAAAAGCGACCACGGAGTCCACAGATCTCAGGCTCAAAGGGAGAGAGTTCCACAATCTGGGGGCCACAGTTACAAAAGCTCTGTCGCCTTTTGTTTTCAGCCTCGTGTGTTGGACAACCAGCAGCATGTGTTCACAATACTCAGGTAGATCCATGCACTGGCTACTATGTTAATTGTATTCACAAACTTTTTTTTGTATTTATATTCATGTCAGTAAATGCATGTTAGTTTTTTTGTTATGCATAATGACACAAAAGAGTCTGAAATCTTTAATTATATGATATTTAAATATCATATGACGTCATTCCTTTCCCCTCAAAATGGGATATATTAAACAAATGATAATGTTACATTAACTTCTTTATTTCTACAGAAACAGTGCGCTGTCTGTGGCTGAATCAGTGGGATATTTTTCCTGTGTTTTCTCAATTTTTATCTATAAAAAAGGCCACAAAAATCAACACAGCAGAAATGGACAGACCAACGAGTGCTCCAACAGATCGAGCCTCTCCGAATGATCCTGGTGTAAGTAAGGAGGTGTTTGAGGCTCAAAGTGTCAGAGTGATATTCTGTCCAGATTCAGCTGTGACCTTTTTTTGGTCTGACATAATGTACCCAAAGTAGAGAGGTTAAAAAAACAAAGTGCAACTTCTCAGATACATAGAAAGCCCTCTCAACACTGCTAATCTATAGGCAGAGAAGAAAGAGTGCAAGAATTCAGTAACAGCAAAAATGGCAATTTTCCCACCCTCTTAAAAAAAAAATCTAAACAGAAACGTTACTTCTCTGTTACTGCTCAGTAAACATGTAGGCACATGTCCTTAGTTTACTCTTGAGATGATCACCCTTAAGCAGTTCTTAAATTACATTTGATTAGCTTGCATGCGTGTCCTTTTCTTCTCCCTGCGGCCTTTGACACTATAGTTAGTCTCTAGACGGCCTCTGAGCAGCTAATATTTGGACCAATATGCCACTTTGAGGCTAAATGAATTAGCTGCTATTTGAATTGTTGCTTCACCACTTTTACTGTAAAGTCACCAGTGTTGGGGAGTAACTGAATACATGTAACGGCGTTACATTTTTAAAATACAAAATATGAGTAACTGTATTCCGTTACAGTTACCGTTTAAAAAGGTGGTATTCAGAATACAGTTACTTTGTTGAAATAAATGGATTACACTGTGGTCTTTTTCTGTTTCATATGTTAGGCTGTCCCCTCTCTATTTTTGTTAATTCCACGTCGGTGGAAACCCAAACAAAACACACATTAATAGGCTCTAATCCCTGTGTCTCAGCCTCGCGGCCCCTGTCACCTTTACTTGCAGCTTGCATAATGACTTGTAGAAATATTTTTAAAAAATATTATTCAAAAAAATATTCAATATGAAGGCAATAGGCTATAAAGTTATTCTTCTAGGACCTCCGAAGTGGCAGGCGGCCACGAGGTAATTATTATTATTTTTGTTAAAGCACATGTGTTACTTTTAAGAGACTGAAGTGCTTAAAGCCTTTGTGTTTTATGTTTGTAGTTTTCACTGCGTTCAATAAATGCAGCAAAGCGCCCGTCTTGAAGAAGCCGTGCCTGTGTTGTCATTTCGGAGTTACATAATGTCCACCCTACTGTTACTCTTTTTATATTAAGATTTAAAAATCTAGTTGGTATTGGTATGGTGAGTAACCTTCAGTAATAGTAATAAATCACACAGCAATAGTACATTCATGTAGTTGTAAAAAGCATGATAATATATTAAGTAATCCAAAGTATTCAGAATATGTTACGCTCATTGAGTAACGTAATGGATTACGTTACAAATACATTTTGGGGCATGTATTCTGTAATCTGTAGTGGAATACATTTTAAAAGTAACCTTCCCAACACAAGTCACAGCAAAGAAACCTGAAAAAACAAATGTGAGCAGCACCATGTGCCTGAGAAACAGAAACATTGGAAACATTTTCAGTCTGTTGAGATTCAATGTAGAGAAACAATGACTGTTGAACAAATAGTTCAGTCTGTATATGTCTGTCTCTTTCACTCAGAAAGAGGTGTTTGATCTCTTCATAGTTTTTATTTGAAATTGTTTAGATTCTTATCCAAAATCTGCAAAAACACACGAATATCCGCAGAAACACATACCGTCCTTTAAAAACAGATTTATTTATTTTTTAAATTGAGCTTTAATATTTGAGTAGGAAAGAAGAAATGTTCCCTCTCTGTCCTCAGGAATCTGCTGTCTGCTGCATCAATGTGAAAAAAAAAATTGTTTTCAGGGCTCCAGCCTGTTTGTTGTCATGCTTATGTTTATGATCCTTCTGTCAACCTGAATCCACCACTCAGTATTAAATTTATGAAATTTAAAATAAACGGCAAACACCCGAGGATCATCTTTGAAGAGGTTTAATCACATGTTCCAACATGGAGAGAGTAGGGATGGGTACCGGTATCCGGTGCCATTATGGCACTGGTTGTGACATAAACGGTAGTAACCAGACCGAAAAGCAGCGCACAGTGCTTTTTTTACTGAGATGTCATACACTTTGGATTCTAGCCAATCATTTTACCTTTTAGAGCAGAGCTATAGATTAAAAATGCCCAAGGCTGACACTGTCTTCTTGTTTGATAGAGTGATACCATATATGCCGTATAGCTGAAGAGAAGGCTAACATTGTTATCTTTTTACAAAAAAAACCAAACAGCTAAACATGAGAGGTTTTAGGACAAAGTTTGTGTTTTCCATTGTTGGACCACCGGTTCCAACCAAAGGAGGTATGTTGTATCAACAGAAAAGGCTAACTTGGTTATCATTTTGCAGAAATATAAGAGACTGCTAAAAATAAAAACACAAGAGGTTTTTGGAAAAAGTTTTTGTTCTCCATTCTTTAAGCACCGGTTCGAGCACCATTTAAGCACCGGCACCGTTTCAAAAGTACTGGTTTGGCACTGGTATCGAATAAAACCTAAACGATACCCATCCCTAGGAGAGAGCGCTCTAGTCAAACCCCAAACTGCTCTTTAAAGATGGAGGCTGGATGCTCATGTCTTATATATGAACTGGCCAAACTCACAGACAAAGAAAATTCCACAGGCTCTATACTTCCCAGTTCAACTGGGAACCTCCCTTAGACATGGCGCCTGGATGTCTCTCACCCACATACACCCACTGTGAAGGTCTGATAAACAAAAGGCCCACCTGTGATACTATTATACATGCTTATAACAGCTCTGGGTATTACAGTTTGCTTTCTTGGATCTCAGATACAGTTCTTGGTATTAGACATTGTGTTCTTGGAACCAAGGTACAGTTATTGGTGTCTGAAATTTAGTTCTTAGAACTGAGATATAATTCTTGGTATTAAAAAGTTTAATAGTGGATTGGAGATAAAGTTGTTGGCATTTGGGATTGTGTTCTTAAACTGAGAAAAAGGTTTTGGTATGATAGATTGTGTTATGGGAATTTGGATTTAGATTTTGGCTTTGGGATATGGATTTTGGAATTATAATTATACTTCATTAATTAACTAAGGATTCCAAGCCCCTCCCAGAGAAAGAATTTGTAAGGATTCCACATTTCCTAACCTTTTCCTTATCATGCTATGCCCCCTGGTGGTCCTTTTTTGAAAAGTTTTTTAGGTTGGAATTCCCACCAATGAATGAAATTGGAAGGGAATACTTTCCTTAGAATTCTTCCAAACTTAATAATAAAATCGATAGGAGATATTCCAAAAACACGATATAATTCCTTTCCCTAACTATAACCTTATCCCTAACCTTAACCATCACTTTAATGATGTTAAATGGTGTTTTCCAAAGCGATTTAAGTAAAATGAACAAACATGTGTAGATTGATTCCAAACGATTCTCGAGTTTCCTCATTTTTTTCGATCTCGTCATTTAGGGACGTGTTGGGTGCCCAGAAGCGCAAAGTGTTGACGATTTGTCACCTAGCTTAAATTATAAAGCTTTGGGAGTCAAAATGTGGTGACAATACAGTATCCTGATCTGCACCAAAGAGTAAAACAGGGAAATGTAGATTATCAAATACTAGGTCTCTCTCTTCCAAGTCTCTGTTAGCACATTACCTAATAATTGATCAACAAATCGATTTACTCTGCCTTACAGAAAACTGGTTGCAGCAGGATGATTATGTTAGTTTAAATGAATCAACACCCCATTTATCTGATTTAATGCTCAGCTCAGACAAAATCATCATTGTGGGTGTTGACGCTGTCATTTTTAACATCCATATAGATGCCAAAAATCGCATCAACACATCATTTAATCTGTTATTAAACTCAATTGGCTTCTCTCGAAATGTAAAAGAACCCACCCACCACTTTAATCACACTCTAGATCTTGTTTTAACATATGGCATAGAAACTGAACATTTAACAGTGTTTCCTGAAAACCCTCTGCTGTCTGATCATTTCCTGATAACATTTACATTTACAATAATTGATTACACAGCAGTGGAGAGTAGACTTCATCACAGTAGATGTCTTTCTGAAAGTGCTGTAACTAAGTTTAAGAATATAAATAGTTTGTTGCTTTATAAGAAAGCCCTCCGCAAAGCCAGAACATCTTACTATTCGTCACTCATTGAAGAAAATAAGAACAACCCCAGGTTTCTCTTCAGCACTGTAGCCAGGCTGACAAAAAGTCAGAGCTCCGTTGAGCCAACCATCCCTTTAACGTTAACTAGTAATGACTTCATGAACTTCTTCACAAATAAAATTTTAACCATTAGAGGAAAGATTACTCATAATTATCCCACAGATGTAATATTATCTACAGCTTCATACAGGACCATTGATATTAATTTAGACACTTTTTCTCCAATTAATCTTTCTGAGTTAACTTCAATAATTACTTCCTCCAAACCATCAACGTGTCTTTTAGTACCCATTCCAACAAAGCTGCTCAAAGAAGTCCTGCCATTAATTAATTGTATTAATTGTATCTGTCTTGTATGAAACTTGTATGAAAACCATACAAGAGTGAAAAAAGATATAAGATCCCTAGAAAAATTATATAAATGAAACTTGTATGTTTTGGATACTTACTAAAACAATATATGAAAGTGGCCACTTTCATGAGTAAATCATATAAGCCTTATATGATTCACTATATGAAGTAGGCCACATCTTATGCAAGTCTTTTATAAGTTTTTTCTATTTCTTTTCCATATGGGCTGTGCTGCAGTGGTTTGTATCATATCTATCTAGTAGACTCCAATTTGTACATGTAAATGGAGAGTCCTCTTCACCCACTAAGGTCAATTATGGAGTTCCACAGGGTTCAGTGCTAGGACCAATTCTGTTTACATTATACATGCTTCCCTTAGGCAGTATCATCAGAAGGCATAGTATACATTTTCACTGCTATGCACATGACAGCCAACTCTATCTATCCATGAAGCCAGATAACACACACCAATTAGTTGAACTGCAGGAATGTCTTAAAGACACGGGTGACCTATAATTTTTTGCTTCTTAATTCAGATCAAACTGAGGTTATTGTACTCATCCCTGAAAATCTTAGAAATATGGTATCTAACCAGGTTCTTACTCTGGATGGCATTACCTTGGCCTCCAGTAATGCTGTGAGGAACCTTGGAGTCATTTTTGACCAGGACATGTCCTTCAATGCACATATTAAACAAATATGTAAGACTGCTTCCTTCCATTTGCACAACATCTCTAAAATTAGAAATATCCTGTCTCAGAGTGACGCTGAAAAACTAGTTCATGCATTTATTACTTCCAGGCTGGACTACTGTAATTATTTATTATCAGGATGTCCTAAAAACTCGCTGAAAAGCCTTCAGCTGATCCAAAATGCTGCAGCAAGAGTCCTGACAGGGACTAGAAAGAGAGAGCATATTTCTCCTGTTTTGGCTTCCCTTCATTGGCTTCCTGTTAAATCCAGAATTGAATTCAAAATCCTGCTCCTCACATACAAGGTCTTAAATAATCAGGCCCCATCTTATCTTAATGACCTTGTAGTACCATATCACCCTATTAGAGCACTTCGCTCTCGCACTGCAGGCCTACTTGTTGTTCTTAGAGTATTTAAAAGTAGAATGGGAGGCAGAGCCTTCAGTTTTCAGGCCCCTCTTCTGAAAGATCTATCTCTACTATTAAGTAGAGATAGATCTATCTCTACTTTTAAGATTAGGTTTAAAACTTTCCTTTTTGCTAAAGCATATAGTTAGAGCTGGACCAGGTGACCCTGAATCCTTCCTTAGTTATGCTGCAATAGATGTAGACTGCCAGGGATTCCCATGATGCATTGTGTTTCTTCTTCAGTCACCTTTCTCACTCACTATGAGTTAATAGACCTCTCTGCATCGAATCATATCTGTTATTAATCTCTGTCTCTCTTCCACAGCATGTCTTTTATCCTGTTTTCCTTCTTTCACCCCAACCAGTCGCAGCAGATGGCCCCGCCCCTCCCTGAGCCTGGTTCTGCCGGAGGTTTCTTCCTGTTAAAAGGGAGTTTTTCCTTCCCACTGTTGCCATAGTGCTTGCTCATAGGGGGTCATATGATTGTTGGGTTTTTCTGTGTATGTATTATTGTAGGATCTACCTTACAATATAAAGTGCCTTGAGGCGACTGTTGTTGTGATTTGGCGCTATATACATAAAATTGAATTGAATTGAATTAAATATTCAGACAGCCACAGCAAACATTCTTGTGTAGGTATTTTGTAGAAAATATCATGGCTGTGTGCAGGCAGACAGGAAGAGAGGACCCAAAATGCAGGACTCATGGAGGCAGAAGTAACTCAAAATACACAGCTTTATTGCTCGGAAGAAACTGAACAGAAAACTAACTAAACTGGGAGCACAGAATTAACGAAACAGGTTGGCAGGCTGGCAAACAGCACACACAGTGGAAGTGAGGATACGACGCAACAACGAGCAGGGGAAGATGCTGACACTAAATACAAGAGGTGAACAGAGCTAAGAGGAAACAGCTGGGAGACACGGCTGAGGCTGATTACACTGACGTGACAGGGAGAGCACAAAGCTGAACGCACAGACATAAGGCACAGACCTACAAAGTAAAACAGGAAGTACAAAACGGAGAAATCCAGACGAGACACAGAACTTAACATACGCAGACTCATGAGCAGACAAAAATAACACCATGGACAGACAGAAGGAACACAGAGAAGAAGCAGCACAGAATAAACCCTGGAATACCAAATAACAAAACCTAAAAACAAGAACTCAGGAAGTACTGCCAAACTAGAAAGCTGAAATACTAGGACAGAAACCAAAACAGACAGTCATACTTCATAATAAATTTGACCACTCAGCATGCAATTTGCATGAGTGTAATGTCTTCAATATGCTGCTTAGTGTGATCACAATGAGAATCAACAAGGAATCAAATTGTTAAGTGATATTGATAATGTATTCAGAATCACTACATTTTTATCAATTCCCATCCCTACTCAAAACTTTGAAAAGATTAAATTGAGATATTAATATGTTTCTACTTTCCTGTAAAACTGACAGTTGTTACTCTCTTTTTCTACTGTGCTTATATTTTAAGCACCATTTGGAAGCAGTCAGTATTTTCAAATACAAAAATAATTACACGCTAAAGTCACAAGAAAACATGGTAAATACTGGGAAATTACATTTTAACAGGTAAGCTGCATTATGAAGTGCTGCCATACTAATAACTGTATAGTCACACCATCAAAGTCTACTTGTTCACACAGAGCTCATGTTGCTTATAAAATCATTATTGTGGGTGATTTTAACATCCATGTAGATGGTAAAAATGACAGCCTCAACACAGCATTTTATCTGTTATTAGACTCAATTGGCTTCTCTCAAAATGTATAGATGTCTTTCTGAAAGTGCTGTCACTGATTTTTTAACTTTCTGACTTAATTTCAATCCTAAATTATTGTAGGGTCTACCAAACTAGAAAGGTGAAATACTAGGACAGAAACCAAAACAGACAGTCATACTTCATAATAAAATCAAAAGAAAAGGTACAAAAGCAAAAACACTGGGTCATCGACTCAGGAACGTGACAGAAATAACAGATTTTAGGGAATTTGTTTGTTTCAGATTTGTTAATAAAAACACAAACTGTATAGAAAATATTGGATTGTAATACAGTCGGATTGTATTATTTCAGTAATAGCTCTTGTTTTCACTTGTGACTAAGTGCAGGTGTTAACAGAACAAACCGGAATGTGTTTCAGTACCTTCAGTTAATGAGTAATTAAATCTTGCAGAGAGTTAAAGGGGAGATTGTGGTATCCTGTTTGATCAGGTTCTGGATACACTGTAAAACAGATTTTTTCTCCTATGAAATTTTCCTGAATTTTACTGTTATTTTTAAATACTTGAAATATAATTACAAAAGTAGATTGTGAATTCATACATCACATGAGGTCATAATTTGAGTGGAATATATCGATCCAAAATACTTACTCCAGGCAAAGAATTTAAAGAACAAAAACACACCTTTATTTTTGGATGGGATGCTCAGTTTCGACACTGTGTGGAGCCCAGATATTTGGATATGTGTATTTTGTATATATTCATTTTGTTTTCTTTTTTTAAATGTACTTCAAGAAGCAAAAATAAGTGCAGACTGCAGGCTTTTTTGATCAGAAGTTTATTTTGTACTTTAAACACGTATGCATATATTTAAGTTGTTACTTAAACAATTATAAGTTGTTGCTGTATCTGCAAAAATCATCTACACTAAAAAAGTTCCCCATGCCAGCATTATTTTGTGAAAATAAGCATAATTTGTCAGCAACATTTACAACTTTAGAGTAATGTATACTGCATCATGATACTATGTGACACATTGTGCTAGCTAAAGGTTGAAGCTTCATTCTGGCTGGCTAGCTGTATGAATGTCTATTAGTAAGCACTTAAGCATAGGGAGAGAGCGAGTAGAGAAGCACTGTATAAGAATCAGTCCATTTAAATATACTGATAATGTCTAATTGTGCCATCAGCTAAGAAAATTAGATATTTATTTTGATTACACATTAAACATTATGTAGGAGCAAGTCATGGATCATAGGTATTGATATGTAAATATCTGGATGTGAATAACTTGAGCTTATACTACAATATATTTCTAACTAACTTGGCAACTCATCATTCACAGCACTTTCTTTATAGATTTATTTATATTGGGGTCAAAATGAAAGAAAGACAGATGTTTAATACACTGGCTATAGAACACTTGCTCATAGATGCTTAATATTATTCATATTTCATTATTGTTATTCATATTTTCAAATTCAAATTCAAATTCAAATTCAAATTTTATTTGTCACATACACAGTCATACACAGTACGATATGCAGTGAAATGCCTTATACAACTGCTCGTGACCTAAAGAAAAAAAAGAAAAGGCTATGAATGAAATAGGAAATAAATATGAAAAATTAAAAGGGGTGAATTTAACTAGGAAGGAATAAAATAGAATATATATGAATTAGAGTTGAAAATAAAATAACTGTACACCACAAATTAGAATGAAGGGTAAAATTAACTGGGAAAGAGTAAGATAACATATATCTGAATTAAAGTTGAAAATAGAATATCTGTACAACAAAATACACAATACAATACAAATTAGAATGAAGGGTAAATTTAACTGGGAAAGAATAAGATAAAATATATATGAATTAAAGTTGAAAATAAAGTGACTGTGCAACAAAATGAACAGTATGGAAATAATAAGAATGTATGAGGAAATATAATATAAATATATATACAATATACAATAGCAGCAGCTGTACAAATATTAAATGGAAATGAAGAAATATAAGAAATATAATGTCCAGTGTTGTGCAAACCACATTGTGAGTGTCTTGTGCAGTGCAAATATGCTTAAAGTGATTGAGTGTAAGCAAAGTCCAGACTGTCCAGTGTGTGTGTAGGAATCATATGTGTGGGTCAGTACTATGTGGTGGTGTGGTTGAGAGACCGTATCGCCTGCGGGAAGAAGCTCCTCCTCAGTCTCTCTGTGTTGGTCCTCAGGGAGCGGAATCGCTTCCCTGACCTCAACAGAGAGAACAGTCCATTGTTGGGATGGCTGAGGTCCTTCACGATCTTCCTGGCCTTGGTCCAGCACCGCCTGCTGTAGATTGAGTGCAGGTCAGGGAGCTCGGAGTGGATGGTGCGCTCAGCTGATCGCACAACCCTCTGTAGAGCTCGTCTGTCCTGCATGGTGCTGTTTCCGAACCAGGTTAAGATGTTTCCCGTCAGGATGCTTTCTATGGTGCATGAGTAAAAGTTCCTGAGCACCTTGGAGGGCAGTCGGAAGTCTCTCAAGCGTCTGAGGTGGTAGAGACGCTGTCGGGCCTTTTTCACCACGGTGCTGATGTGACAGGACCATGACAGGTCCTGCGTGATGTGAACTCCGAGGTATTTGAAGCTGTCCACTCTCTCCACTGGGCACTTGTTGATGACAGGGGTCTGGTAGTTCCTCACCTGCTTAGTGCTGAAGTCCACTATCAACTCCTTTGTTTTGCTGACGTTTAGAAGGAGGTTGTTTCTCTGGCACCAGGTCTCCAGATTCCTAACCTCCTTCAAGTAGGCCGTCTCGTTGTTGTCAGAGATCAGGCCCACCACGACGGTGTCGTCAGCAAACTTAATGATGGTGGTGGAGCTGGTAGTGGCCACACAGTCATATGTGTACAAAGAGTACAGCAGAGGGCTCAGAACACACCCCTGGGGGGCTCCAGTGCTGAGAGTGGTGGAGGCTGAGACATGTCCGCCCATCCTTACTGCCTGTGGTCTGCCAGTTAGGAAGTTGTAGATCCACTGACACATAGATGAGCTGAGTCCCAGGTGCTCCAGTTTGGTAGTGAGTGTGGAGGGAATTATGGTATTAAATGCGGAGCTGTAGTCGATGAAGAGCATTTTAACATAATTCCCCCTTCTAGTGTCCAAGTGAGTGAGTGATGTGTGGAGGAGATGAGAGATGGCATCGTCTGTGGAACGATTTGGACGGTAAGCGAACTGTAGTGGGTCCAGTGTGTCTGGTAGTGAAGAAATGATGAAGTCTCTGACCAGGCGTTCAAAGCACTTCATCACTACTGAGGTTAGGGCTACAGGGCGATAGTCATTGAGAGAAGCAGGGTGGGGTTTCTTCGGGACAGGAACAATGATGGACTCCTTGAAGCATGTGGGGATCACCGACTGAGATAAAGAGATGTTGAATATCTCAGTGAACACAGGAGCTAGCTGGTCTGCGCAGTCTCTGAGGATACGACCTGGGATGCCGTCTGGTCCTGCTGCTTTCCTGGTGTTCACTCTCTTGAAGGCTCTCCTCACGTCATGCTCGGAGATGACGAGCACGTTCCCGGTGTTGGCAGTGTCTTCCTGTCTGCAGCCGTTAGCGCCGCTAGCGCTAGAATCGTTGGAGTCCTTAGCTGCAGCCTCGAAGCGAGCGTAGAAAGTGTTCAGCTCGTCTGCCAGAGTCGCGTCCGCGTTCGTCATACCGGTTGTTGGTGCTTTATAGTCCGTTATTGTCCTTAGTCCCCGCCACAGGCTCCTAGAGTCACTCTGTTGGAGTTGTGACTCCAGTTTCCTCCCGTAGCGCTGCTTCGCCTCTTTCACCGCCTTCCGCACGTCATATGACGCGGCTTTGTACGGGTCCATGTCCCCCGTCGTGAGTCCCATGTTGTAGGCAGCGGTGCGGGATCTCAGAGCGTCGCGGATGGTTTTATCCACCCACGGCTTCTGGTTGGGAAACGTTGTGATGGTCTTTGTCTCCACGGTATCATCCGCTAGTTTCCCGATGAATCCCACCACCGCTTCCGTAAACACGTTGACGTCATCATCGGAACTGTGTTTGAACATGTCCCAGTCTGCGTCGTCGAGTGCGTCCTGTAACGCGGCCACCGATTGGTCCGTCCAGCGCGCGACCTTCCTCTGAACCGGAACTTCCTGTTTCAGCCTTTGTTTGTACATGAGAAATGATTCAGTGATCCCTCCTTGGTTATATCATGGTGACGAAGAAGCACATGAACACAAACAGCTTCTCTTTCTGTACTTCTTCCACTTCGTGTCAGCTAACCTCGCACACGTTGCCCTGAAAGAAAAACATAAAGGTATGAAATTCACTGTGAGGCAATGTTTGACATTAACTGTTAATACCTTATCTCTGTGATCCTGTCCTTTAGAGTAAATTGATATACATATCAGAATGTATATCCCAGAATCAGAACAAAACTAGATAAATATGTTGTCAGTGACTGCGACTGAAGGTGGTAGGGCTCAGGATAAAGAAAAAAAGAAGAAGTGAGCTTTGCCTTTGTCTAAGATTAAAATTAGCTTCAAACATTAAGAAAATGTTAGTAATACAAGCTAATTCAAGCTATGTATATTTGTATTGACACCAGTTTTATTAAGAATTTAATTGATATGTTTTGTTTGTTGATAACTTGTCACATCTTATTGTGTTGATACTCAGTTTCACTTTTCACAGTTTGAATACAAATACCATCAAGTAGTAGTAAATAAAGGGGAAGTTAGGATACAGCATAATAAGACCACACCCTTAAGAATCCTGTGAAAGTGAAAGATTTCTCTTAAATACCCCAAAGATATTCGGAACTACAGATGAGAATCGAGAACTGGTTTCCAGTAGTTCAGTTCCTTGGAATTGTTTGTCAGCATGCCTGTAGATTTTCCTTATCAGTTCCAGTTGCACTTGAGCTACAATCAGCTGATTTCAGTTCATGCACAGGTGAAGAAAAATAGTGGCACAGTCTACAGCATGGATATAGACATAACAGATTTTGCATTGCACAAAAAGATGAGAGTGCAATAGGTTTATATTAATAAATGGTAGCTATGCAACAATGTGTTTCAGGTCATTTTACGGAAAAACCCGAAAGTAACGTAATGAGTAGCATAATAAATTACCTTCTCCTGGGAGTAATTAAGTAACGTACAGCAATACTTTTTTTTTTAAAGTGTTCTGTGTAATATGTGTAATACTATGTGTGATTACTTTTTTGAGTAACAACCCCCAACAATGATCACTGTCCTACATGGAGAACTATGTCCAACATGCACACACATTTGGCCACTCAGCATGCAATTTGCATGAATGTAATGTCTTCGATATGCTGCTTAGTGTGAACCCAATGAGAATCAACAAGGAATCAAATTGTTACGTGATATTGATAATGTATTCAGAATCACTACATTTTTATCAATTCCCATCCCTAAAATCATTATTGTGGGTGATTTTAACATCCGCGTAGATGGTAAAAATGACAGCCTCAACACAGCATTTTATCTGTTATTAGACTCAATTGGCTTCTCTCAAAATGTATAGATGTCTTTCTGAAAGTGCTGTCACTGATTTTTTAACTTTCTGACTTAATTTCAATCCTAAATTATTGTAGGGTCTACCTTTCAACAAGTGCCTTGAGGCGACTTGTTGTGATTTGGCGCTGTATAATTAAAATGTAATTGAATTGAAAATCCCTAAGTATGAATAAAATGTTTACAAAGTTATGATGCTGCAATGTAATGTATGTTGTTAGTCAAGTCCTGATGAACTTTCCTTGAACTAAAGCGATGCTAAGCTAGTCCAAATTTTGACCGGGTTCTAAATGTTTAAGAGAAATATATCTGCATGTTAGCTTCTTGAGTTGAAACCTATTTTTTTTATGCCATCTCACAGCTCAGTGAGGGTAGGGGTATATAAAAACGGCCTCGAGCAAGAAATAGTTCTTCTTTTCCACCTGTGTCGGGAGCTTCTGTATATATTATATATATATATATACATTCAACACACACATGTCTATTTTTATATTCCTTATTTTTTATATTTTATTTTTTATGCTTCTTACATTTGTACACAATATTGCTCGAAAGCTTGCACACAAGAATTTCACCCACATGTGCTGTACTAATGTATCAGTAATGCAACGTGACACTAAAAGAGTTATTTGATTTGATTTTGATTGGGAGCGCACACAGCAGTCAGAGAGGAAGGTCAGTGGGCACACTATTTCTGAAGAAGACAGAAGATTATCATCATTTTTCTTCTCATGGTTGTTATTCTCCCAGAAAAGCAAATAAAATATACCTGTTCTTGTCTGGTTCTTGTTACAGACTTTAGTGTTTTTTTGGCAGATAACTTTTTTATTTATTTATTTTACTGAAAATTCATCAGAAATAGTGTGCTGACTGTAAAATCCGCCTCTGACTGCTGTGCGAGCTCTCGACATGAAGGACAGGGATTATTTATGGGAAACTGAATGCTCTTGTCAGGGCCTCAGTGCCAACTGCTCTTACCGTGATTGCTGTGGCCCTCTGTTTTTAACCTGTGTTAATGTTATTTTGTCAGAATTCTTTTTTGTAAAATACATTTAACTAGAATCTACACATCTACTTTTAAAAAAGAAAATACATTTTTATTTGGCTGTGGTTCTAAAGATCTGTGCTCTTTAAGTGTTCACTGATGCCTGATTTGTGCATTGACACTTTTATTTAATTAGTTTTATTATGTCTTGGATTTCTCTGAATTTTGTGCCTGCTACTTTGTCGGCTTTTGCTCCCCACAGCTTGTGTGATTATTGGCCAGGAGGGTTTGCAGTTTCCTCAAATCATGAGTTGTTTGCTGTTTTGATTATAACTTCAACTAGCTGCTGCTTGTAAATTGCATAGTAAAACTGTATTACATGAATATGTTATTAATATCTGTATATTGGTTTAATTTTGCTGTTGGACAGTTTAGTGAGTAGTAGCAAGGGACTTTTTTTTTTTTTTTTGATTTGGTACTGCCTGGAGTAAGTGCAGTTTGGCCTACAAAGAACACCAGGTTGGGATATCACCTCTGAATGAGCTGGGTGTGGCGTTAGTCTCAGGTTTTGTGCTGAACCTTGAAACTTGTCTGTCTTGGGTAATCGCAAGCTTATTTATCTTTGGTTAAAAAGTCCCTGAAAATGCAGACAGTCTATGAAAATTCTAACTGTGATTTCAGCATTCATGTTTTCTGTCAGGCAATATTTGCCAGGAAGTTTTGCAAAGAAACCAAGGTCTCTCCTTGAAATTAGCATGTGGAAAGCAACTGAATTGACACAGTTTTTGCTTTACACAGGCCCAGTTGTTCTACTTAATAATGTACCAAACCAGATGTATAGATACTTTAAACTTTTATCTCTATCTATGAGAATTCTTCTAAGTCCTGTTTTGTGTATTGATAACTGTGATTATGCAGAGGATGTTCTGAAGCAGTTTGTGAAAGATTTTGGTTAGATTTATGGTCTTGTTTGTTGGCATCTTTTTTGGCTATAACACACATTCTTTAAACATTTGAAACCTTCCTGGGTAAACTGAAAAAGATTGTGCTAAGGCCTCAGAAACCTGTGGAACCAATTCTCAAGTGTATCTATGAGAGGCAAAGTGTTTGGGAAAAAAAGAAAAGAGAAGATGTCTGTTCCCTCTCGTCTTAAACTGCCTCATATCTTTGGACCAATAACAAGTGATCTTGGAACTTGTAAGCAGTTCAAAAAATACACTGATGGACAGACGTTTTGTTTCTTGCTCCATGGGAGATAAAATTGTTTTTGTGACATACATTTTACCGGATTGCCAAGTTGTCAAAACACTGTGTCGGGTCTTTGAAAAATGTAATGCCTTTTTCAGCTATCCATTGGACTCAACATGCCTTGGGATTTACTTTGTTTCAAATTTATTTAAATACATGTTGTATTTGTTCATGAATTAAAACAGAAAATGGTGATTTGGCCCCTGAAGTCTGGATATATGGCACTGGCGCTGCTGTATTAGTTGGCTTCTTTTTGCTTTACCCCCAGCATGCTATGATTCACAGTTGTTGATTTTCTGGATGGTGGAGGTGTATCCATAATTCTTTGCAAGTGGTTTACAGGACTGGCGGAAGATTCTTGGACAGTCAATATCAATAAGGCTGTAAAGGATGCTGTGGCGTGTCCAGCGGGGTGGCCTGGGGGGGCACAGGCCACCCCCCCAACCAGACTGGCCACCCCAGGTGCCACCCCGAAGCCAAAACAATTAAATCGAATGAAATATCAAATGTACGATTATGTTTTCACAGTGAAGCTCAGACTTCCGAGTGTACATGAATGCAGCATCGGCTTCTGCGCTATGAGCATCATGTTAGCAAAGGTAGGAGAGCCAAGCACGAAAGACAGCATCACAGAAAACAGTTTTTCGGCGAAAGATTAACAGTTTAACATAGCTGGACTGGCCATCGAGCATGGCGGAGCTTCCACGGCGGCTAGCAGGTGGATGAGGGAAGGGTAGGCAGGAGGAGGAGAGACCCGAGGCGGCTGCTGGTCCGAGTGTCAGGTGAACTGAACTTCAGGTAAGAAGTTATGACCTGCAGTCTATCTGGGTCAGATATAAACCAAGTTTAGGTGGAGTTTATTTTCGTTGTGCTGACGAAAGTTTCTATACAGCTGGGTGGGTGCTATGATGTTACTGATGGTGAACTTTATTTTATTCATAAGGTTAGTTTGTAGAGTTGCCAACGGCTCCTTAAAAATGAAATGGTCCCTCATTCAGAGAAAATATTACAGGTTTCGTATTGAGTTGAGAAGAGACGCAGTTTGTCCCGAACTTAAGCTAGAATGAAAAAGACACAAAGCTGGAGTTATTCTGTGTCTTTGCTGCACAGCTGCCTCTTCTTCTCTCATTCTCTCCCCCTCCCTCTCCTGTTGCTACTTCAATCATAAAACTGATCAATGATCAGCTGATGGCTTTTCTCTCGTTTGTTTATCGCCCACTTTGCACCAGAAAGAGGAAACCAGCGGATGTCGCGCTAAACAACAGCAGCACGTTTAAGCTTGATCAGCTGTTGTTAGAATTTATTTAATATTAATTTCTAGTATCAGCTGATGTTTGCTGGAGCCACAGCTGTAAAAGCTGCTGGTCATGATATCGGTTTGGATATGTGGTGAGAGGGAAACATGAAGATGAAACCAGGAGATGTCCTTACTGAATCATCAGAGCTGAACAGGTGATGGAGAAACAGGTTTACCTTTTAGGTGACATGAATGAGTTGAAGGGAAGTTATGAGCTGTTTCTGAGAGACAAATAACACCAGGATCCTTTTCTAAGTAGCTGACAGCTGGTAACTGTGCAGGGGCGGATCTAGCAAAGTTATGCCAGGGGGCCAGGTAGGGCATTAACAGGGAAAGGGGGGCACAAAGAAATGCTTTTCTTACTTATTCTCATTTAAAATGTCTAGCTTTTATTAAATGATTATCTGAATCTTGCGAACAAAGTTTTTATCTGACGTAAAATTGATAGAAATCATACATATACCAACAAGACAGTGTACATCACTGTCACAACAGCGTTTGTTTTCATTCAAAGGCTTTATGGCTTTAATACCTGGTGGGCCGGTCTTTTTTGTCCCAGTCCAGCCCTGCAGGTTAATACTGGCAGTGTCACCATGCCAGCTGACTGTATTTCATCATCAGCCAGTGTTGTTCTTTATACATCAATATTACCAAAGTTTACCATAAGGCAGCATAGAAAATATTTACTTGCTTTCAGGTTTCATTCAAATGTTAGTCTTTTCAGTTGTTTCCCCACTTTTTTCCTGTTTCAAAATCAAACACCAGTTTGTAAGAAGATTGTCTTCTTTTTTTTATAGGCGGATAAAGTTTTGCATTGGCTAATTTGCCAATTGTATGTTAAAAATGTTTGTATTTTAATATTCAAAAATGTTTTTGCCCAAAACATATGTGCACTATGTGTCAGTAAAAATACTATGTAAATATTGCTGTCCTTGAACGCTGCGTAAACACTGACAAAGCACTGATTGTATCTCTTGTACTTCATCAACGCAGTATCTAAAAACTTTGCACCGTAGTGGTTAAAACCTCATTCTAATAAGAGTCAAAAGCAAATTCAGTTATTAGGTTTACAGGGTTATTGAATGATGGTTAACTGTTGGTAGAATTTTTTTAACATTATCTGCCAATTACATCTGCCACCCTTCTCCAAATCTGTGCCCCTACCTGGCCCCCCCAACAAAAATTTTCTAGACACGCCACTGAAAGGATGGAGTTACTCGAGATGCAAACTGGCCACAGTACAGAGTTCACATCTTGGGCAAAGCTGGTAAAGGGCATAATTGTATATTGCTACCAAATATTCTCTCATTAAAAACCGAAAGAGAAGTTTAGCTGTAATTCCACTAACAACAATGTGTTCATGTGTGTATTTCAAACATTTCCTATGAATATACCAGGGTGAAACTGCGGAGGTCGGAAGCAACATCTTATTTGCAGACTGAGTCTGATTCTGGAAGCAGATTGGGAAAAGGGAAGCTTAAAAGGAGGTAATTATGTTTCTTATAAACACCTAAATATTAACAGTTTATTATGGAAATTATAAGAAACAAAAAACAAAATGACAGTATGTTTACCAGACCATTGTTGCTCACCAGATTCAGATATGATCTTAAAAAAGCACTATGTAACTTTTTGACTTTTGAAAATCTGTTTTTTTGAGTCTTTTTGATGCAGGCCTTTACATTAATGTTTTGGCTTGTAGCACTAAGCACTACCTAAATCATGTGTTGTTTTTCGTTTTTTTTTTTTTATTACTTTTTTGATTCATTTGAAGGCCACTGATCCAGTCAAGCTCTGATCAGGATTGGGACAATACTGCAGAACAGCCAGAGACCTCACCACCATCAGCAATGTAGAATAGACATTCAAGTGAAACTCCCCACACCTGAAAATCACTCCTCCATTTGTTCAGCCACCACCACCCTGAACTCCTTCACCTGTAATTTCACAACCAATTCCAAGACAGCTTGTACACCCCCCTGGAAGACTAAGGGGACGGCACTTCTGACTCATCTGTGCCCCCTGTTTGTTGGCTGGGCCTGATTTGGGGCCCATCATAAACCCACCTAGGCAAACACATTTGGGGCCACCATGGAAACTGAGGACAAAATTAGCTCGGCCCCAGTTGGGTTTCCAAAGTAGGACCGAAATATTAGCCCTGTTACTCCCCATTTTGGCCTCACATGTGTGTGTTGGCTGGGCCGTTTCCCTGGCTGCTCCGGACCAGTCTGCCGGGCGACAGCTAGCAGAGCTTATCCTACCTTTGGCTGCACCAGCTACAGTAGCCATTTATTACAAGTGTCATTACTGCTAAAGGAGACTGAGGAGTAACTAAACATCTGACACAATGAGCAGGAAAGTGCAGGAGGGACAGGTGAAGAGGCCATGCTGCTAGTGAGTTGGCTACGAGGTAAGCTAAGCTAGCAAAACCCTAAAAACAGAGTGAGTGAATACTTTGGCTATAAGTTAGGGAGTGAGTACACGGTGAGTGTGGTTCGGATGAAAAGCCTGAAGATTACACTAGCTATCTATATGTTTTTAATTAAATTGCTACACAGATGAGCTACACAAAAACACCACTATGTGTTGGAATAGAAACAGGAAGTGATACTCTACCGTAGAGAGAGCAAACACCAAGTGACAGCGCAGGCCCCATCTTATCTTAATGACCTAATAGTACCATATCATCCCATTTGAGCACTTTGCGCTCGCATTGCAATCTTACTTGTTGTTCCTAGAGTATTTAAAAGTAGAATGGGAGGGAGAGCCTTCAGTTTTCAGGCTCCTCTTCGATGGAACCAGCTTCCAGTTTGGATTCAGGAGACAGACACTATCTCTACTTTTAAGATTAGGCTTAAAACTTTCCTTTTTGCCAAAGTATATAGTTAAGGGCTGGATCAGGTGATCCTGAATCCTCCCTTAGTTATGCTGCAATACACGTAAGCTGCTGGGGGATTCCCATGATGCATTGTGTTTCTTCTTCAGTCACCTTTCTCTCTCACTAAGTGTTAATAGACCTCTCTGCATTGAATCATACTTGTTATTAATCTCTGTCTCTCTTCCACAGCATGTCTTTTGTCCTGTCTTCCCTCTCACCCCAACCGGTCGCAGCAGATGGCCGCCCCTCCCTGAGCCAGGTTCTGCCGGAGGTTTCTTTTTGTTAAAAGTGAGCTTTTCCTTCCCACTGTCAGCAAAGTGCTTGCTCATAGGGGGTCATATGATTGTTGGGTTTTCTCTGTATGTATTATTGTAGGGTCTACCTTACAATATAAAGTGCGTTGAGGTGACTGTTGCTGTGATATAGTGCTGTATAAAAAAATTGAATGGATTTGACATTTACTGATGCACTAGCATGGTTTTTGTTTCAGTGTATTTACGGTGCTGGGCAGTTCAGATCCCATCTTGCACCTTGATTTGCCTCTAACAATATTTCCAGAACAGCCTTTCACCCTCTATGAAATAATTTATTTTTCTCATTTTACTCACTCAATTTCATCCAGCTCTGATTTCATGGCTCCGTAAGCTTCTTGTATTGCTCCAGCCTTCTCTCTCAGGTACCGACTGTTTCTGTCTCATGGCTGTTCAGATTTTTACAGTTTTCGATGAGCTCTGGAACCGAAAACAGAAGCCCTACTGCCCCTGTGCCAATCTGAAAGTGAGCATTTAAGAATAAGAGCTCCAGGATTTACAGCACTGAGATTATTTTATATTGAAATATTAGTTCGAATCTGAGTATGTTGTTTAGTGCTGTGATTAGTGGTTCTAGAGTATTTCTTAACCCCGCCCATTGTAATGGCTGTCTGATACTCACTTTTCCAACTGCTGTAGTGATGCCTTTAAACCCAGGGAATTGGCTTTGCTGACCCTATATTTCATGAGTTTTTCTGAGACCAACCCTGTAACAAAGTCTGAAAGCAGTGGCACCTCCGTTGTTGACTTTTTGAGGAGGTCTGATTCTACGTCGTTCTTAAAGATCTTCTCAAGTGGCAGCTGAGATAACAGCTTGATTAAACTGTCCTTCTCATTTAATATCAAACCCTTGCGTTTGGCCATTGCTCTCAGGATCGCCTCCTTCACATATTCTTCTGGAGAAACATTTTTACCCCGTTGCTGTCTGCCTGTTGTTTTTGTTAAGAGGGACTCCATGAGTGCTGTGATTTCTGCTGTAAGAGCATCAAGGCTTTTTGAAATATTTGTGGCCTCTTCCATAGTCCTACTTGATAAGACAGCACCAACAACATCAGAACCCACACTAGTAGCCAAACCGAGACCTGATGCCACTACTCCTGTTCCAGCTAACAAAGGTATCGACAGTCCTCCTGTTAAAACACTTACTACACCTGCTACTGTCATGGCAGCTGCACCACCCACAGACACTGAGCTCCCGACAACTTTAGTGACATTGATAGTCTTCTGCTGTTCCTCCAACTGAGTGGCTAGCTCGTTCAACTTGTCTATACTGTCCTTTTGTAGATCCATCCATGAGAAGATTTTATTCACGATCTTGTCTGCATCATCCATCTTGGTGTCACACCTACGTCAGCAGCTCTATAAGAGGAAAACATAAGTACAATCAGAAATAAAATTCAAACATTTTGTGATAAAAACAATTTTAAAATTAATAACAGAATTGTAGAATTTCCAATGTTTAAGATAAGATAAGATAACCTTTATTAGTCCAACATGTGGGAAATTTGTTTTGTCACAGCAGGAAGTGGACAGTGCAAAAGTTATATACCAAAAATTAGAATACAATAAGAATAAAATACTGTACAAACTGTACAGAATAGAATAAAATAAAATACTATATACAGTAGAATAAAATAGAATAAAATATACAATAGGATAAAAATAGAATACAAATGCTTTATAGAACTGAGTAAAAATACAACTTTGTCAGAAAAGAGTATTGCACTTAGTCTTATTGCACATGTGTGGGTTTGTGTGTGTTTAATCGGTTGAAGTCTTTGTTGTGGAGTCTGACAGAAGTGGGGAGGAAAGACCTGCAAAATCTCTCCACCGTGGTGCCGCAGCCTGCTACTGAAGGAGCTGCTCAGTGCTGTTAGAGTTTCCTGCATGGGGTGGGAGATGTTGTCCAACAGGGATGACAGCTTAGCCACCATTCTCCTGTCACTCACCACCTCCACTGGGTCCAGAGGGCATCCTAGAGCAGAGCTGGCCCTTCGGATCAGCCTGTTCAGTCTCTTCCTATCCCCGGCAGATATGTTGCCACCCCAGCAGACCACACCATAAAAGATGGCTGAGGCCACCACAGAGTCATAAAAGGTCTT
This sequence comes from Oreochromis niloticus, assembly GCF_001858045.2. NCBI lineage: Eukaryota > Metazoa > Chordata > Actinopteri > Cichliformes > Cichlidae > Oreochromis > Oreochromis niloticus. Next base: position 78,325,369 of record NC_031967.2, on the reverse strand, counting down.
CAGGAGTGGGCCTTCCACCCCAGAAAACCTTAGTCTCCACAGCAGGTACAGCCTACTCAGACCTTTCTTGTAGAGGTAGTCTGAATTATGAGTCCAGTCCAGTTTGTTGTTCAGATGAACACCAAGGTACCTGTAGCTGTCCACAGCCTCAATGTCCATACCTTGGATGTTCAGTGGTTGCAGTGGAGGATGTTTGTGCCTGCGGTCTCACATACTGTGGTCAGTTGGTGAGGTAGTCCAAAATCCAGGTAGTGAGGTGATGGTCCACTCCTGAGTTCTCCAGCTTGTCCTTCAGAACCGAGGGAAGAATAGTGTTGAAGGCACTGGAGAAATCAAAGAACATGATTCTCACAGTGCTCCCAGCGGTCTCCAGGTGAGCGAGGGAACGATGTAGGAGGTGAATCCGCTCCAATGCCAGGCTGGTAGGCAAACTGAAGTGGGTCCAATGATGAGCTCACCAGGTGCCGAAGCTGAGCCAGGACCAGCCGCTCCAGGGTCTTCATCAGGTGGGATGTCAGAGCCACCGGCCTGTAGCTGTTGAGGTCCTTGGGGCGTGAAGTCTTTGGCACTGGAACAACACAGGAGGTTTTCCAGAGCTGTGGGACTCTACCCAGCCTCAAGCTCAGGTTGAAGAGGTGCTCCATCACCCCACACAGTTGGTCCGCGCAGGACCTGACGACCCTTGAACTGATGCCATCTGGGCCCGCTTCCTTCTTGGCTTTAATCCTCCTCAGTTCCCTCCTAACCTGGGTGGTTGAGAGAGACAGGCTGGAGCCATGTGTTGAGTGTGTATTGGATGCTGTTGTTGGGGGTGGGGAGGAGTGAGCAGGGTGAATAGAGGAGGTGTGAAGTGTCTGAGGTGTCAGAGGTGGAACAGCAACAGTGGGGGTGGGTGAGTCTGCAGTCGATGTTGGAGACTGCCTCATGGCTGAATCAAATCTGTTGAAGAAATCATTCAGTTCATTTGCCCACCTCACATCCCTCGCAGGCAGAGAGTTCTGATGTTTGTGGCCTGAGATGGTTCTGAGGCCTCTCCAGACTTCACCAACGTTGTTTTGCTGAAGCTGGTTCTCCATCTTTTGCCTGTAGCTATCCTTCCCATTCCTTATCAGTCCCCTCAGCTCTCTCTGCACCCTTTTCAACTCCTCTTTGTCTTTGGATTTGAAGGCCCTCCTCTTCTGCTTGAGGACAGCTTTAATTTCTGCGGTAATCCAAGGTTTGTTGTTAGAAAAACACCGCACAGTCCTGGTAGGTACGGTGTTATCCACACAGAAACTAATATAGTCCGTAATGCATGTCACAAGGCTGTCGATGTCCTCTCCGTGGTCATCACAGATCACCTCCCACACAGTCGACTCAAAACAATCCTTAAGAGCCTCCTCGCTCTCCTCCGACCATCTCTGTACTGTGCGGGTGGCTGGTGGCTCCCTGCGCACTAAGGGCTCATACACAGGGACAAGGTGCACCAGATTGTGGTCATATCTGCCCAGGGGAGGGAGAGGTGATTAACTGTATGCCTCTTCAGCATTGGCATACAGTAAGTCAAGTGTTTTATTGTCTCTCGTTTGGCAGGTCACATACTGGGTGAAGGTGGGCAGTGTGGAGTCCAGTGAGGCATGATTAAAGTCCCCTGATATTATGAGAAGGGCTCTCGGAGATTGCGTTTGCAGTCTGCTGACCACAGAGTGGAAAGAGTCACAGGCTGCATCTGCGTTGGCCAAAGGAGGGACATTCGCTGTTATCGCGATAACATGCGAGAATTCCCGGGGCAGGTAGTACGGACGCATGCTAACGGCTAACAGCTTTTACAGTGATGTGCCCGGGGTTACACCATCTGTCATTCACAAACACTGCCAGTCCCCCCTCCTTTCCTCTGGAATCCCGGTAGTGTCACGCTCGTGTCCGGAGTTAGCGGTGTTAGCCAGGACTCCGTTAGCATCATGATGCAACATTGCCGGTAGTCCCTCTGTGACCAGGTTAGCAACGTGAGCTCATCCATCTTATTGGGCAAAGATCTTATGTTTCCAATGATTACAGAAGGAAGAGATGGTCGATAACGTCTCCTTCTCAGGTGATGGCGCTCCTTCCCAGCACGACAACCCCGTCTTTTCTTCCTCAGCTCGCTGGCAATATCGAGTCTGTCCACCGGCAGTACCGCTGCGGGACGTAGTGCTAACAGCTGATCCCTACTGTAAACAAAGGATCCCTGCTCTGGGTCCCCAGACACTGGTGAAAAAAGTGGAAAAAAAACTAAGAAAAACGACCAAGACTAACACAAAACAGTAGAACATGATTGCAGAGTCTAATTACTAATACGTTAGTTATAAAAATTACGAGAAAAAAAAAAGATAAGAAAGAAAGAAACTCAGAATGAGCAGAGCTGCTGTAACAGACTGCCGCACACGGGGGGCGCCGGAAGATCTGCGTTTATAACAATATCATGTTAGTTTTTTAATTTTTAAACATAATTACAGTGTCAACCAATCACCACCTGGTGGTGAGTTGGATCAGGTGGCGGGGGAGGATACTGGACAGACCTGGAACACAAGCCAATATACTGCCAAGCAGAGCACACCAGCTACCTGAACGCTACTCCAACAGAGTTCCATCCATCCATCCATCATCTTCCGATGGATGGATGGCCCTTACAAAGGGCCGTTTCGCGGGGGCAGCAGCACTAAGAAGAGAAGCCCAGACCTCCCTCTCCCCAGCCATCTCCTCCAGCTTATTTGGGGGAATACTAAGGCCAACCAAGAGATATAATCTCTCCAGCATGTCCTGGGTCTGCCCCGGGGCCTCCTCCTGGTGGGACATGCCCGGAACACCTCACCCAAGAGGCGCCCAGGAGGCATCCTTGTCAGATGCCCAAACCACCTCAACTCGCTTCTTTTGATGTGGAGGAGCAGCGGCTCTACTCTGAGCCCCTCACGGATAGCTGAACCTCTCACCCTATCTCTAAGGGAGAGGCCAGCCACCCTTCAGATGAAGCTCATTTCTTGTATCCGTGATCTCGTTCTTTTCAGTCACTTCCCACAGTTCGTGACCATTGTCCCAAAATAATATATTGTTAGTGCTTATTTAGTGCTTATTGTTACTTGTTTTTAATATAGTCTAAAAGGGCCAACTCTGAGTAGAGTCTGAGCCAAAAGTACCTACAGGAAACTGCATGCTTTTGCAGAGAACAGGAAGTTTTAGTGCACCAGACACAGAAAAAGATGAACTAAGTAAACTGTGTGTGTGTGACGTATATCAGAGATATATGTACACATGTAGCTTGTAATACTCTCAGACCTGAGCATATGTGTTCGTGTGGCGGGTCTCCATTTCCGGAAATGTAAAATAAAGATCATTTTTTGAGCTTGACCACTCTGAGTCCAGTCTTTCTCTGTCACCAAAAGAATTCAAAAGAACGGAATTTAATACCATAGGTGAGGGTAGGGACGTAGATCGACCGGTAAATTGAGAGCTTCGTTTTTACACTCAGCTTTCTCTTCACCACAACAGACTAGTACAGCGTCCACATCACTGCAGCCATAGCACCAATCCGTCTGTCAATCTCCGGCTCCCTTCTCCCATCACTCGTGAACAAGACCCCAAGATACAGTGGGATGCAAAAGTTTGGGCAACATTTTAATAGTCATTATTTTCCAGTATTAATCGTTGGTTGTTACAATAAAAAATGTCAGTTAAATATATCATATAGGAGACACACACAGTGATATTTGAGAAGTGAAATGAAGTTTATTGGATTTACAGAAAGTGTGCAATAATTGTTTAAACAAAATCAGGCAGGTGCATAAATTTGGGTACTACAAAAAAAGAAATGAAATCAATATTTAGTAGATCCGCCTTTTGCAGAAATTACAGCCTCTAAACGCTTCCTGTAGGTTCCAATGAGAGTCTGGATTGTGGTTGAAGGTATTTTGGACCATTCTTCTTTACAAAACATCTCTAGTTCATTCAGGTTTGATGGCTTCCAAGCATGGACAGCTCTCTATAACTCACACCACAGATTTTCATTAATATTCAGGTCTGGGGACTGAGATGGTCGTTGTACTTGTTCCTCTGCATGAATGTCTTAGTGGATTTTGATCAGTGTTTCGGGTCGTTGTCTTGGTGAGAGATCCAGCCCCGGTGCAGCTTCAGCTTTGTCACTGATTCCTGGACATTGGTCTCCAGAATCTGCTGATACTGAGTGGAATCCATGTGTCCCTCAACTTTGACAAGATTCCCAGTCACAGATTATTAAATCCCAGTTCTTTAAATTCTTTACGGCCAAAAAGACACAGGGCTCAAAGTGGTCCTTTTACTTTAAAAATGATCTTTATTTTGCATATCCGGGATATGGAGACCTGAACACAAAACACACAACCCCAGGTCTGAAGCACAAACGGAAGCCTAGGTATTTACTTGCTCTCTACGTCACACCACACTTTAAGTTTCGATCAAACAGCCTAGTTGGTTTCACTTTCTAGCTGCAAAAGCATGTAATTTCCTGTCAGCCTGCAACCTAGTTTTACACTGAAGTCTGGGCCTTTCTTATATAACCAATATAATCACCATATAAGCATTTAAGATTATATATTTATTACCTAACAAGATGTAACATTATCTACAGCTACTTTTAGTACCATTGATATTCATGTAGACTCTTTTTCTCCAATTGATCTTTCTGAGTTAAATGGCCTGTATTTATATAGCGCTTTTTCTATTCCCTAAGGACCCCAAAGCGCTTTACATATCCAGTCATCCACCCATTCAGGTTAGCTTCAGTAATTACTTCCTCCAAACCATCAACGTGTCGTTTAGACACCATTCCCACAAAACTGCTCAAATAAGTTCTGCCATTAATTAATGCTTTAATCTTAAATGTGATCAACCTGTCTTCAATAATCGGCTATGTACCTCGGGCCTTCAAGCTGGCTGTAGTTAAACCTTTACTTAAAAAGCCATCTCTAGACCCAGCAGTCTTACCTAATTATAGGCCAATCTCCAACCTTCCTTTCATTTAAAAAATCCTTGAAAGAGTAGTTGTCAAACAGCTAACAGATCATCTGCAGAGGAATGGCTTATTTGAAGAGTTTCAGTCAGGTTTCAGACCTCATCACAGCACAGAAACAGCTTTAGTGAAGGTTACAAATGATCTTCTTATGGCCCCTGACAGTGGACTCATCTCTGTGCTTGTCCTGCTAGACCTCAGTGCAGCGTTCGATACTGTCGACCATAATATTCTATTAGATCGATTAGAGCACGCTATAGGTATTTCGAGCATGCTGTAGATATTACATGTACTGCGCTGCAGTGGTTTGTATCAGTATTGTATCTATCTAATAGACTCCAATTTGTTCATGTAAATTGAGAGTCTTCTTTACACACTAAGGTTAACTATGAGGTTCCACAGGGTTCAGTGCTAGGACCAATTCTGTTTACTTTATACATGGTTCCCTTAGGCAGTATCATCAGAAGACATAGTATAAATTTTCACTACTATGCAGATGATACGCAGCTCTATCTATCCATGAAGCCAGATAACACACACCAATTAGTTGAACTGCAGGAATGTCTTAAAGACATTCATAACTTTCTGCTTCTTAATTCAGATAAAACTGAGGTTATTGTACTCGGCCCTGAAAATCTTAGAAATATGGTATCTAAACAGACTCTTACTCTGGATGGCATTACCTTGGCCTCCAGTAAAACTGTGAGGACCCTTGGAGTCATTTTTGAACAGGACATGTCCTTCAATGCACGTATTAAATAAATATGTAAGACTGCTTTCTTTCATTTGCGCAACATCTCTAAAATTAGAAATATCCTGTCTCAGAGTGATGCTGAAAAACTAGTTCATGCATTTATTTCTTCCAGGCTGGACTACTGTAATTCTTTATTATCAGGATGTCCTAAAAACTCCCTGAAAAGCCTTCAGTTAATCCAAAATGCTGCAGCAAGAGTCCTGACAGGGACTAGAAAGAGAGAGCATATTTCTCCTATAATGGCTTCCCTTCATTGGCTTCCTGTTAAATCCAGAATTGAATTCAAAATCCTGCTCCTCACATACAAGGTCTTAAATAATCAGGCCCTATCTTATTTTAATGACCTTGTAGTATTATATCACCCTATTTGAGGCTTACCTGTTGTTCCTAGAGTATTTAAAATTAGAACAGGCAGCAGAGCCTTCAGTTTTCAGGCCCCTCTTCTGTGGAACCAGCTTCCAGTTTGGATTCGGGAGACAGACACTATCTCTACTTTTAACATTAGGCTTAAAACTTTCCTTTTGGTAAAGCATATAGTTAGGGCTGGATCAGGTGACCCTGAATCCTCCCGTAGTTATGCTGCAATAGACGTAGGCTGCCAGGGATTCCCATGATGCATTGAGTGTTTCCTTTCCAGTCACATTTCTCTGTATGTGTTAATAGACCTCTCTGCATTGAATCGTTCTTGTTATTAATCTCTGTCTCTCTTCCACAGCATGTCTTTTATCCTAGAGTTTTTCCTTTCCACTGTTGCCATAGTGCTTGCTCATAGGGGGTTATATGATTGTTGGGTTTTTCTCTGTATGTATTATTGTAGGGTCTACCTTACAATATAAAGTGCCTTGAGGCAACTGTTGTTGTGATTTGGCGCTATATAAATAAAATTGAATTGAATTGAATCCCTTGTAGTTGGAACACACTCTATGGTCCCCCTTCTTAAAAATGGGGACCACCACCCCCCACATAGCAAGCAGGTCTGGCCCAGATCTGGTATCAAGCCGGCACTGCTGGCTGACTTTTGGTATGATAAGACGCATGTCATCCAGATATGGGCCAGGCCTGACATAGATGGCACTGTCTATGTGGTGGCATGCCATATCTGGCTCAATTGTAGTTTGGTGTATGTGGGCCAGGCCCAGGCCCACAGAAAACAGGTCTGGTCCGGATCTGGCATCAAGTTGGCACTTCTGACAGACTGGTGTCATGGCAGAGTGTATGTCAATCAGATGTGAGCTGGGTCTGGCAATGATGGCAGTATTTATGTTCCTATTTTCCTATTTTAGTTAGAAGACCCAAATGCCGTTTTGCAATACTATACTGCTATGGTAGCCAACGTTTACAATGGTTTACTCATCTTTATCAGTGGGTGGCTGTAGCTCAGGAGGTAGAGCAGGTCACCTAATGATCGCAAGGTTAGTGGTTCGATCCCTGGCTCCTCCAGTCTGCATGTCAAAAGTGTAAATGTGTATGAATGTAGTTAGGAAGCACTCAGTTTAGAGAAAGTGGGTGAATGCGGCATGTTGTATAGAGCACTTTGAGTAATCTGGGAGAGTTAAAAAGTGTTATATAAGAATCAGTCCGTTCACTGTCTGAACAGAGTTTCGTCATGTTACTTTTGCACTATTATGTTCTGGCACATGTTGTTATTACATGGCTTGATTAAGGTACACATTAGGCTGACCTTCGCTCCGGGCCGCTACCCGGCACACAATGCACCTGACCCCTCCTGCGGGTTGTGGGCCTGCAGGGCACCCTCCCCAGGCCTGGCTCCAGGGCGGGGCCCCAGTAACCCTATCCCAGGCAGGGTGAACTGTTCCCTTGATGGTCTTTTCATAAGGGTCTTCTGAATCACCCTTTGTCTGGTCCCTCACCCAGGACCAATTTGCCATGGGAGACCCCACCAGGGGACAGAAGCCCCTGGACAGCATAGTCCCTGGGATCCCTGGGACACACAAACCCCTCCACCACGATAAGGTAGCAATTCGGGGAGAGGCTAACAGTGGTCAATTATCTTTTTAATAATTTTATCTCTTCTCAACACATATTATTATTACATGTATTATTATATTTATTATAATTTTGCCTCCTCGCTATATATGACACTGGATACTGTGAAAAAGAGAGCCTCAGATCAGAAGTACTCCGTGGTATAATTCTCAAACACGTAGCCTAAAGCAGATAACTCGTAAGCTGGAGTGGAAATGGCGTATCACAAATTTAGATCATCATTTAGCCTGGAGAAATAGTTTGCTACTTTATAAGAAAGCCCTTCATAAAATTAGAACATCTTACTTTTCATCATTGATTGAAGAAAGTAAACAACCCTAGGGTTCTCTTCAGCACTGTGGCCAGGCTGTCAAAAGTCAGAGCACAGTTGAGCCAACCATTCCTTTAGCGTTAACTAGTAATGACTTCATGAACTTCTTCACAAAGAAAATTTTAACAATTAGAGAAAAAAATTACTCATAATCATCACACAGATGTAATATTATCTAGAGCTTCTTTCAGTTCCATTGATATTCATCTAGAGTCTTTTTCTCCAATTGATCTTTCTGAGTTAACTTCAGTAATTACTTCCTCCAAACCATCAACGTGTCTTTTAGACCCCATTCCTACAAAACTGCTCAAAGAAGTTCTGCCATTAATTAATCCTTCAATCTTAAATCTGATCAACCTATCTCTAATAATCGGCTATGTACCACAGGCCTTCAAGGTGGCTGTAGTTAAACCTTTACTTAATAAGCTACTTTTATTCCTTGACTTTTAAATCAGAATGAGTTTCAGCTACTTTTGTGTTACTCCTTACTCACATTTTTCATTTTATACTTCCATTCTCAAATTTTGTCATGTCTTCCTATGATTGTATCTCATTTGACTATTTTAAATGTACAGCACTTTGGTGAACAGGTGTTATTTTAAATGTGCTATAATAAATATATTTACCTTCGACTTTAAAAAGAGAACGGGAGGCAGAAGAGGTAGAAGAAACACTCAGTGCATCATCACTCAATGCCCTCGCCCTGTGAGCTGGCACAGGAACTGGTGATGGCTGGACGTCAGCTGCCCCGACCCGAGGAACTGGCACGGGTACAGGGGAGTACTAAGTACTCTCATTAGTACCAGAATGAGAGAAATGATTGGATTTGAAAGATTAAATGTTCTTGGTGAAAGCCTCAGAGGGCAGAACAGTCTTTATGGGTGCAGGTTGGTAATTAACATTTATCGGATAGTTGGTTGGTTACAATGGTTACAATAAATCTTTAGTTTTGGTGGGTGGTGAACAGCGGTCATTAAAGTTATTGAAGGGTGAATAGGAGTATCTGGGTTGAGGTGAGGAGCAAGAAAAAAAGTCTGTTTCACTCACCGCCAGATATTGCGGCCTCCCCTTGGCGGAAAAGCAGACCAGCTTCCATCAAGCCGAGATCAGAGGCGGAGCCACTGTGCCACCGTGAGGTGGGAGTGCGGGTGAGTGACAGGCGGATTTCAAGGAACGGACCGGCGAGAGAGTGAGCAGGTGGGGAACCGCAGCGTCTTTGAGGCCTGGCTAGAGCCAGACGAGTCCCCTTGAAGACATGCTCATACTCCGGGAGGGGCCACGGCTTCCACCTCACCTCTCCCTCCAAAACGGAGAGCGGTGCCTGCTGCAGCTCGTACAGTTCAGATTCGGCTGGGTCCATTGCGTGTCGGCACATGAGTTGTCATTCTGTCAAGGGTCGCTGTGTGGATGTGGAAAAGAGAGGACCCAAACACAGGACTCGGGGGTTGGCGAAGGATGAAGATGGTTTTTATTAGGAAGGCAGGATGAACAGAACATGAGACTGACTGACTGACTGAAAGATTGAAGGGTTGGCTGAATTGAACTGAACTGAAACACAAAAGCGGAATTGACCACAACAATGACAAGACAATGAACTGGAGGAAACTAAGGACTTAAATGCCAGAAGTGGGTCAAGTATCTAAAAACCTGAAAACTGAAAACTGAAATAATAGTAGCATTACTTTAAAATATTATTACTCAAGTAAAAGGGAAAAGTATTCATCCAAAAAAAATTACTCAAGTAAGAGTAAAAAAGCAGTTGGTGAAAAGACTACTCAAGTACTGAGTAACTGGTTGTAAAGTCTGACGTAATTTTTACTTTTTTAAAATAAATGCTATCAGACAAACAAAAATAAATGTAGAAATGTTAGTATTTTTGAAGAGAATTTATGTAAAAACATCAACAAATTAAGGCACAACAATTCTAATTTCCAGATTTCAGTTTTTCACAACATAAAGCTTTTTTTAACCCATACCTACAGTAAATAATATAAATATATGAACAGTGCAAACCATTTGCAGTGACACGATGTGCTGTATACTCAGCCTCAGAGAAAACATTAGAACGAGGCAACTTCAACATATGCACATACAAGGCAGCTCACTTTACCAGAAATTTAATGAGTGTGCATCTATCTCTGCATATTTAGCAAAAATGTGCCATTTCTACACTCAGTGAAATGATTGTTAAGCTTCAGCAGCAGTTTGCTCTCAAGGTTCTTGCTGTGAAGCTGTAATTGTTTAGCAGTGAACAGGAGTCCTGCCTGACTAAAATGTCCCTCACAGGCTCCAGATGCAGGAAGAGCTGTATTGATTTTGATCGACAGCTTCTTGATGTGAGGAAAGCTTTGCAATAGATCAGCACCTCCAGTGAATGGACATGAAAGGTACCAGTCCAGCTCCCTTGCTTCTGGCTTCATCTTCATCAAATAGGCTGCCATTTGTGCTGGTCTCATCCAGCTCTGTGTCTAGGTGATGTCTGATGAAGTTGAGACCTGTGGAAATATATAAGGTTTTCAAAAGAATTAGATCTAGGAATTATTGTGCTGTATAGACTGCCAAGCTGCAGATGTTTGCCATGAAAATTTTATCACACTGGAGATGTTTTTTACCAACTCTTATTCTTGTCATTCATATCCCACACAAACAATTTGCGATGGATTCCAGATTAAGTTCAAAATAAGAACGTATGTAATAGCTAAGCAGTGCTAGCCCATAGATTCTCCTTCAAAATTGTTTAGCTGTTCCTCTTAGTTATAAACTCCTACACGTCATCGCTGTTGTTCATTGAAGGAGGATTCAGGACAAAAAGTCACTTGTTGAAGAAAGAAAAATATTAAAATGGCTTAATTACTAATACAGTTTCTAGCAGAGAAAGGGAGTTATTCTGGACATGCGCAATTTTTTAATCATTTAATTTTTAATGTGGCAAAGACCTAAGACTGATCCTGTAACCAACGGGTGTCAAGCTACAGTCCTCAAGGGCCAGTGTCCTGAAACTATTAAACATGTCCAGCAACACACCAGAAAAAAATTATTAGGTCATTAGCAAGACTCTTGTTACGAGCCTGCATTATATGTGTTTGTTTTGTGCAATCAACACATCTGTTTATGTTTATTCACCTGTGCCGGGGCCCTGCTGCTGTGACTGGTTCCAGCTGGAGGACCTGCCCATAAAATGGAGGCTTGAGCGCCGCAGCAAGAGGGGTTCTCGCGTTTCTCCCCACGACCAAACAGTATACCTTTGCCAGCTGCTGGCTGCAGTCACGTTGTGACAGTTGAGAAGGTGGAGTGGGTAGAGGTGAGCTGCCGTTTCTTTTCATCACCCATTTTCTCCTGTTTTGAGTGAGTTAAGGAGGTCAGACTCTGTCTTTATTTTTGGCTTGTGTTTTGGTAAGGTCGGGTGTGTGGTAATCAGTTTAGATTCATTTTGTTTTTTATTTTGGCCTTGGATAACCCTGAAGACACCACATTATATAGCTGTTCTTTTGTATTGCTTTTAAGCAAAACATACTTTGAACATGAGGCCAAGTGTGTTCATCCTCTTCAGTTCAGCAGAGACACATGCCTCTGCCATTTTTTGATGCATTTCTTCTTTCCGTGTGTATGCTGAAAGGCTTGGGCCGCTCTGGTCATGTGACTGCATGGCTACAACTGATTGGTGAAAGAATTACAGGTAACTCCACTGGCGGCCTGATCCATTTGTAGTAGTAGCTAATGTGTGAAATTCCTTATTTTTTAAAAAGTAACAAGTTGAATTGGACCACTGTGAGCGACATCAGACGTGTGCACTGTGGTCACACCAACATCGAATCCATCCAAGTTACATGGTTTATTAAAATAATCAAATTACAACATTTACATTTATGTTAGACTACTTTTAATGAACTGCTTGAGCCCACTTACAATGAAAATTTAAAAAAAAAATCTTGTTCATGACCTGTGTAGTATGTTAACACTATTGGAAGTAAAAATAACTTGAACTCCAATTTTGAAAACACAACTTTCTGGGTTTTTTTTTTATAAATCTCTGACTTGTATTATGAGTCTGTGGTCTGAGAGAGAGTTCTGTAAGTCTCTCTCTGCAAAATACAGTATATAATGACCAATGTTGGGCAATTAATTATATAGTTACTTCTTCAAAAAAGTAACTGAGTTTTGCAAACAACAAAGTTTTTTGCAACTGTTTACCTAAAAATGCAGCCAAGGCGTTTTTTAAAATAAACATTTCAAACTATTTACAGAACAATCAGCTGTTCTACATTAATCTGATGCCACACAAATTATTTGTGCCACTCCAAAAAATAATTTCTGTCCACTATGAGATAAAGGAGAACAACAGCCTGATACCTGCAGGCCTGACAACAGGAGATGTATCACTCCTGTAACACCTGTAACATTCAGCAGTCGCCTCATTGTTCTGACACACCAACAAAACTATTGACTACACTACACACTAACTACACAAGATTTGCGCTAAACGTGGCAAATCTCTCACATCTCAAAACACCGCCGTCACTATTGCAGCATAAATAAGGGAGGATTCAGGATCACCTGATCCAGCCCTAACTATATGCTTTAGCAAAAAGGAAAGTTTTAAGCCTAATCTTACAAGTAGAGATAGTGTCTGTCTCCCGAATCCAAAGCTGATACCAAATACTTTTAAATACTCTAGGATTTTAGATTTTTTTTTTAACAGACAGGTTTCAGAGGGTGAGAGTGAATGACACACTGCCCGAGTATCATTCCTTCTTCACTGGCTCTCCTCAAGGATGTGTGCTTTTGCACCTGCTAAATGTTCTTTATACCAATGGCCACAGGAGCTAGCGTGTGAGCAGGCACATCCTTAACCCTTTAATGCCATTTGTATCATATTTGATACATGAGTTTCTGAGGGGAAAAACTGTAAAACACATTCTGTAATTTCAAAATGTTATGGACAAAACTCTTTCGTTGTCAAAAATTAACACTGTTATTAATAAAAAGTTGCCAAAAACACCCAATCTATCAAATGCAATAAATAACATTTGTAATAAACAACATGATAATGCAAGGAAAATTTTTGTGGATTTTGTTAGAAGGGTTAATAAACATCTCAGTTCCAAAAAAAAACGATTTTTGTTACTATTTTTGATAGGTTGGGTCTTACAGGGTTAAATTTGCAGATGACACAGTCATCATTAGCCTGCTAAATACTGATGAAGATCAACATGGGCCAATTTTGGAGGATTTTGTCAACATGTAAATATTTGAAATTGCATTTTTTGGAAACTTTTTTAATTACTCATTATGCTTCAGGCTTCGTTTTCACTGCAACATACGTCTGCATTAAGGTTTAGTTCCTCTTGTACCGAAATACTGCCAGGCTCCAACTTTGTATGTAAACACCTCCTCAAACCCAGGAATAAAGCAGCCTGTGATGATAAACATTTGAAATGACATTTTAAACTGAGAGAAAAAAATTCTATTGCTCACTGTGTCTCATACTTCGTTTTCACTAAAACATCCGCCCGCACTCAACTTTACTTCCTCCTATACCCATAATATTGTCAGGCTCCACCTTTACCTGGAAATACCTGAGTGATACCAGGAATAAAGGAGCCTGTGATGATTTTCAAAGCAAAGCTGGAAAATCAGAATAACTGTCATGTTTCATGATTATGTCTGTGAAGGTTCTCAGTCATCCAGGTGATCGTAGTCATGATTATGTCCTCCTGAAACCCAGCCTATTCATTATGTCCTCTGTAGTGGACAAGTATTAAAGTGAAAGAAATTTTTTCCTCTGTCCTCAGGAGGATATGTAACAGCAGTAATAAGTTTTAACTTTGGATGATAAAGTGCTCATCTGTAGTAAATAATAAACACAGCAGTTTGTGAACTTTGTGTCATAGATAACCGTATCAACACTCAGGTTGATATCAACCTTTCAGGATGGGGTGAGTGAGGTCACATTCAGGTGAAAAAATTGTTAGTTGACTTTGTTTCTTACTGCTCCTCCACACCTTTTCATGTACGTGTTATTTTTAGTTTAACACAGGTGACCAAAGTGGTTTTGTGCAGGAAATGTATGGAATACAGAATTTGTTATAGACAGCCAACCAAAGACTTAAAGACTGCAGTGGACCCTTACTGAGTTAAAGTCAGGAGAAAGCATAATTACTTACAAATTCAATTCAATTTCAATTTCAGTTCACTTAAATTCAGTTCTAATTAA